>NC_041345.1:28426668-28731668 GCF_004354835.1 Perca flavescens | reverse complement strand
CCGGTTAGCATGTTGTGAGTAAAAGTGAGCCAACAAAAGCCCCCAAAAAAAACAACCTAATTACTTGCACTGAGACAAAAAATGCGTTGGCCCACCTATCTACAGCCAGGGTAGATCGTGATAAGCCCTATTTCAACAAACGGTGGCGTATTCCTTTAAGGAAGCACTTTTCCTTTAAGCAAACAACTTCATGTTTTTACAATAACCATAATAACAATTAAACATTAGTCCATTAGTCATAGTCACAACATACTCCAATATAGATCGTGATTTTAAATAGAAAACAAGTTTATAAAATATGATGCATAGTGTGTGTGCGCATGTGTGTGCGCGCGTGCGCGTGTGTGTGTGGGTGGGGCGAGTAAAAGTGAAGTGAATAGGCTTTTTATTTTGAAAGTTTTGACCGGAAGATGTGTTTTATCCCAGCCCCGAACCGAAACATGAATGTAGCTCACTACTTGGTCACTTTCGCTGTCATTTGGACTCCGTCATGTCGAACAATAGCGCCGCCAACAGCAGTTTAGTCCTCGCCCAGAAGGCAGTGAAACAGCTCCGTCTGGAGGCCAGTGTCCGTCGGATAAAGGTAGGATAGGTGTAGCCTACACACAACTCTCAACACTTCCATTAAACTGTACATCAAAGCTCTCCTGTGCGCGTGACTCCAGCTCTGGCGGCGCGCATCATGAGCTGCAACTAATTCCTATCCATCGCTGTCAATGGACACACATTTGTAGCGTAGTAGGCTAGTCAATATTTTCTTTTAGAGTAGCCTACCTTCATCGACTGGGGTAAAACCATAGCTTTAAAGTTTAAAAAAAAAAAAGTTTTTTAGACTACCTTGTGCGGTTACTAGCCTACAAACAACATTGAAAAAGTCTCTTCTTTTTTTTTAACTCTTGACTATTATCCTCATACTTAAGGAATACACTTTTTACATTTAGGTTCAGACATAATAAGTCATGCAAAAGGCCAGAGAGTGTAGGCTACTTGTGGATGGTGTGCAGTGTAGAGCCTATGTGAACAGACTTTTCTCTGCTAGTGCAGCACAGTGATAGCTTTGTTGATTGTGCTGCTGTGTGTGACTGGTGTGATTGTTGGGTGGCTACTTATTTTAGAACAGAAGTCAGACGTCACTTTCGCTTACTAACCCTAACCCCCCTTAGCCCACCTGTGTGTGTGTGTGTGTGTGTGTGTGCGTGTGTGTGTCTGTCTGTGTGTGTGTGTGTGTGTGTGTGTGTGTGTGTCTGTGTGTGTGTGTCTGTGTCTGTGTACACGTTGCCCTTATTCCGAAAAAGACGATATTCCGACTAGGCTGTTTACCTGGCTAATGAAAATGAGTATTCCACTAATATTCCCGTTTAGGTTACATGTAGCCATGCTAAATACTACTTTAAAAAAAGTTTTCCACCGGTGGCGGACTTGTTGGACCGTGCGAACACAGCGTCCCTCTTTCATTCCTTTAACCAGCTTTTGGAAAAGGTCGGCGTAGTAGGGATGTGTGCGCATATCCAAAAACCTGTTGATAGGCTACCCAAGTTTTTCAGCCTTGCAAACTGTTGGCTGGTTGGTTTGTGTACAGCAACGCACAGAGCTGACCATAAACCTGCGGTAAAAAAAATAAAAAATATTCTGTCCAAAGAATGCCTCTAAAACCAGAATAATATCGGCATACCCCATATGTCTTAATCGGAAAATGCTACTAAAGGCTAAAAGGCTACTGAGTGTTTCCCAAAGCAAGATGATTTTTTTTTTTGTCCACCATCTCTAAACCAATTAGCCTAATCGATTATCAAAATAGTTTGCGATTAACTTAGTTGACAACTAATCATTGATTATTGTTTGCAGCGCTACATGTATACATTTCCTTTCCTTTTACATTCTGTTTACATTCAGTTGTATTCATTTAGACAAATTATATTACTTCATTTATTTGTATATATTTAAGCCTTTTTTTTTTTTTTGTCATAAATTTAGATTTTGCTTTAACTTGTGTGTCTTTCTTGTTATTTAATGAGCATTCTTGGAGGGTGCTTGAGACTGAAGATTTCCATTGCCAATGACTACTTCTGTTATTGTTGTGCACATGACAATTAAAGACCCTTGAACCTTGAACTAGTTTCAAGTGTGAGCCTGTGTTAACCAGCCAGCAGTAAACTGCCGGGGAGCACTCAGAAGAATTAAATCACAGAAGAATTTTAACCCAGTCTACAAAGTCTTGGAATTAGTGACGGTCCAAACAGTAGGGTCAAATCATATAGGCCAACAATGAAGGTTCAACTGATAACTGTGGTGGGAGGTAAATGGATATCTAAAGTCCATGTACGCAACATTCAAAACATTAATATAGCAGTAAACAATTATGCATGCTATGTAAATATATGGCGGAGCAATGGCGTCCTGAGTAGAGAATGAAGTCACACTGTGGATGTATAATAATATGCGGTACGATATGCGGCCCATAGACTTTACATCGTGGTGACGTCGCAGGTTTTTAAATCGCTCTACATTAAACATTAAAAGTCCAGGGGTACAAAAATCAGATGGAAAGAGTCCTAATCAGTTTGCAGTTCGAGGTGTCCTGTCAACAGATACAGACGTCTCTTTTACAGTGCTGGCCATTTGGGGAAATGCTTTTTGGGCCGCAGGGGGGATTCCATAGACTGTAAATATTAAAGTCACACACCCTCTGTGTGTGTTGTAACCCGAGCTCCTCTGTTTTTGGTTTTGATAGCCGATCCGGTGAGCCCCTCCCTTTTGGCGTCTGCTTGACGACCTGGGAATGGTTGTTGAAACGGTTGGGGCTGCTTACCTAACTTTGTAATTTATTTATTATTAATAAATGTTCGAAATGAAAGAATAAATCAAATCAAAACTAGGAGGAAAAATTGGGATTTGTGGCCACTATCACAAAATCAGGGAGTGTACAGTACTTTCTAAAATGTATTCCCTTACTGTATTGCCAAAATATTGGCTAATCGGCAAAAAAGTTTTGGGGATACTCAGGTCTACTCTGTATTATGGACAGTGTAACTGTGTCTAGCTTTAGTGCTCCTTCTGTAACCAACTGATGTGTGTGTGTTACAGGTCTCTCAGGCTGCTGCAGAACTGAAGACCTTCTGTTTGCAAAATGCCCACAAAGACCCTCTCCTCACTGGGGTGCCCTCCAGCGATAACCCATTCAGGCCTCCCAAGTCATGTGTCCTCCTCTGACGTGTGAGTGTAGCTCTCTTTGCTTCGCTTGAATTGATCCGATATTTTTAGATTCCTAAATTTGTCTTTTTCTGCCCCTCTAATAAATTTTCTTTTGTACCTCATGCAACAACGAGCCTGCTGTCTTTTCGAGCACAAGACCCAACTCTTGAAGCTAAATGTATTCCTTCTCTTTTCAGGGCTTTGAAGGAGTGCAAAACACTCAAACAGATTCCTAATAATGTGGATTTCTGTCATGTGCCTGCTGCCTCGGAAGATAAAGAAGCCAAGAAACACACACACACACACACACACACACACACACACACACACACACACACACACACACACACACACACACACACACACACACACAGGAATGAGGCGGACAACTTTCAGCTGAAAACTTGAGTAAATGTATATTTTGATGATATGCTCTTTCAGGAGGTCTATACTATGTTAGATTTACACAACAGGCCTTTAATGCTAATTCTGTTTTGATAACCATATCCGTAACCATAGTTTTTGACCACTTGTTCACTCCTGATTTTACAATAGAACTACACTTTTTTTCACTGGTTGTTATTGTGGGGCGAAAAAAGATCCTGGAATTGATGACTGAAAAGACCTATGAAAGACATTGACATGGGGTACTTTCCATAAGATCATCTCTCAATGCAAATCAAACCAGCTATTAGGCTAACTGGAATAAAACCATGCCAATCTCTAGGTGTGGTGAAGGGTGTGTGATGATGTGGGGGGGCTATTTTAATTCCAAAGGCCAAGGGAACTTCCTGGATTCATGAAATAACTGGCCTTTAAAAATAAACATCTGCCTGCCTCTATGGGAATTTAACATAGGGGTGTACTTACTTATGCCTCCTGTATTTTAAGGAAAAACATTTATTTATTTACGATACATTATTCATTCACAAAGAAAATTGGTGTCCTTAAAAGGATGGATTTGTCCTCGTTTTTTTCAATTAAGATCAATTTCAAAAAGCTTATTTTTTTTTTAGTCAACTTTAGCATGGGTTCATAAACTTATGAGATCCACTGTATTTCTATTTATGAACGTCGCCCAAAGCAGATCTAAAAAAAACAAACCCCTGCTTTGACATTTTCTTTCAAAACCGAAAGCACAGAGAGTTAAAAAATATAAAGGATTCTTTTTTGGCAAACATAGCCTACTCTATAAAGCAAAATAAACCTTTGGTAGGGAAAAGAGGAAGTATGGAAGCCTGATAAGCTGTTGAACCTTGATGGGCGTATTGCTTATCTTGTTGCTCACAGTGTGAGCAGAAACCTTATCTCACGTGCACAGTTTTAATCCCTCATTAAAAGTTATCATGTGTTTGTTTTTGCCACTGGTCCACGATGCTGTATCTGGCATGAATGTTTGCATTTTACTCTACCAAACTTTAATTTCACTGCAAAAAATGTTTTTCTGGTAAAATAAGATCACATAATTGATGTTACCTTTTAGCGCTCGTTTTTCCCAAGATGTCATTATCTGATGTCGCATAAGCATAGAATCATACTTACCTATGTTTGAAACATAAAGCTGACCTTACTAAAGTACCAATGACAAACTCTTCACAGTGTCCATGTTCTTTGAGTGGAATGAAACATGAATATGCTGTTTTACAATCGCAAGCTGAAAATTGGACAGTTAGGAGAAGAAAACCTAGCTTCCTGTTATATTTGAGTGCACATAATGCTGTATAAAGAATCCAGCAAGTGCTTTACAATAAATACGTCATGGTAACATGCCTAACTGTTGACCTTTATACAGAATGTCAGGATTATTTGTTGTTTAATATGCTATACTTAATGGAGCCTATGTATATCATTATAACACATTTAATTCTTACCACAATCATTTTGTCATGTTTTGATTATTTTCTTCTTTCAATTATTGAAGTAATTTTACATGTATTTACATGTACATATGGTGGATATGGTAGGGTAATACTTTGTTAATTAATTTTAAGATTATTTTTTGGGGCATTTTTAGGCCTTTATGTGGATAGGACAGCTTAGACTTGAAAGGGGAGAGAGATGGGGAATGACCTGCAGCAAAGGGCCGGAGGTCGGAGTCGAACCTGCGTCGAGGAGTAAACCTCTACATATAGGCGCCCGCTCTACCAGGTGAGCTAACCACAGGTCAGAGTCGAACCCTGGACCTCTGCGTCGAGGCATAAACGTCTAAATATATGTGCGTCTTCTCTACCTACTGACCCATACCGGCCACGGGGCCCGGTAATCATTATTTGCGGTGGTGACAAAAGTCGTGACGTATGCCACCTGTGTTTACACGATATCCACCTTGAGCCGCCAGGTGGCGCTGTTTGATTGGCTCGTCGCCGCGTTGGTGCCAAGCCTGCCTCCAGTAGAGAGCAGTGCGGGGTTTGGGTTTGGATGTGTGCGCCACCGACCTGTCTCTACTTCCTGATCGAAGATGGCGGTCTCGGTGTTTCCCGGCGTGCGGCTCCTCTCCATCGGAGACGCTAATGGAGACATACAGCGACACTCAGAGCAGCAGCCACTGCGGCTAGAAGTCAAAAGCACCCAAGATGCTGCCCTCATCAATCTCTCCAATGGTGAGTTGACCTTTTCTGCAGCTATTCGGCCTGTCTTAACTGCCAGTGCCAGTGCCAGTGCTAATGCTATTCAGTGCTAATGCTTATACAGCTAAGCTGGCCATAGGTAGCTTTAGCCACCGAGAAGCTAACCCGTCTTGGGAGACCACGTCGCCTCCCACTACTTATCACGAGGGAGCCCTTAAAACTATTGAGGCTCTTAAACCTCGGGTTGTCAGCTACTGCACAAGGCCACCGCTTTGTAGACCTCGACACAAATAGAGCGCATGCACCGTAACGTTAGCTGACTTAGTGACATCCATAAGCAGGGCAAGTTGTGAGTAGTTTTAATGCTAGTTAAACAAAGCCCGGGTTCAGCAATGTTGCGCTAACGAGCCCCAGAACCTCTCGCATCTAACGTATTTTGCCGTTTACTAACGTTTATTGTGTCACATAATGCAAATAATACAAATGTAGTGTTCCAAACAGACCCAGGTCATGTTAATGTTGCTGTTTTAGCTTGCGGGATTAGCTTGTCTGGACCGGAGGGCATCACTCCTCCTGACCGCCGTGCACCCACGGTGCGGGACGCTGCCACTGCTTTAACGCTACATACAATTAGCCAGTAGCCCGTTTCGTAGCCCAATGCAGCGGGTACACGCATAAACGTATAAAGCTTTTTACTTTGTGTGTTTTTTTAAAAGCAGTCTTGGCGTTTTAGGTGGCGTAGCGATACCGGGCCCTCATCACGTATGCATTCATCTTTGTTCTCATTGGAACAATAGCCGGGTGCCCGCCGCCTACTTCCCTCCTGTGTGGAGGCAGCATCAGAGACGCTTCTCCTCCTCCGCGGCTTTTCTTATTCAATGGGATGTCCCGCTGAAAAGAACCAGCTGCCCAGGCCTCCTGTGCGCTGATGCTCAAGTTAAAGAAAAGCCCACCGACATACATTAAAGACCTTTGAGCAACTCCGCATCAAGTTTGGTTGGTGCTTAGAGAATCGCCCCCCCCACAAAGCTCTTGTAGCAGACATTCAAATATGAAGGGAAGGCCCCCTAGAAAAAAAGCAATATGATAGAAAAGGAAAAAGATTGCAGAAGATGTGCTTACAAATGTCGTGTGTAAAGTCGCCGCTAAGAGTTGCATTATCAATCGTCATGCCCTTTCTTGACTGGAAATGCATTACTAATGTGCTAAAATGCTTGAAACCACATTAAAGAGTGTGTGACAATGTTGTTGGAAAGTCATTTAGTATGCCACTAAAAATTAGATAAGATAAACTTATTTTTAGTCAACCTTTATTGATCCCTAGCAGGGAAATTCGAAATGATATTGATATTAAGATGAACTGTCTGCCTTTTTAGGCTACTAGACATGTTCTCTTGTAATGGAGTTAAATATGTCGATTGCCAAGCTGTCTTTATTAACAACATAAATATTAACATTGAAATTCCCTGTGTGCTAAATATAACTTAATTCATATCCAGCCATTCAGTTTTCATAATGCAGAGTCCTATCTTTAAAAACATCTAGTAGGTATTAAAAAGTCCATAAGTATGGCACACAACTTATTATTGGCATTAAAGTGGATCTGATTTTAGTGAGTAATATAAGAAATTAACATTTAAAATCACCACACTAAAACCCTTTAAAATATAGACCGCAGCTATTCCCAGAGACACAGCATAGATATTATCAACATAGCCCAAAACGAGGCCTGTATTACTTTGCTTAATGATCGTTGTTAGTTCATATATGACTCTCCAGCTGTTTATTCAGACTAATGTACTGCTGTCACTCTGTTGCTGTGTCCTGTCCAATCACGTTTGTGTGCATTGATGAGCAGCAGAACCAGTCATGGCAGCTGTCTGTGTGACAGCGGAACTGTGACAGTCTCAGTGTGGCTGAGACAGCAAAAAAATAAAAAAAAATAGGGCAGTAAGGCTGCGTAAAACAAATGAGTGAAGTTGATCTTCTACAAACATGACAGCTGCACTAACTCATTTGGTCCAGGTTCACTGCATTGCAGAAGTGAGAGATGGTGTTTTCATCAGAACCGAATCTGTGAGGAGAAAATAACCTGCATCGTCATCAAAAGGGGAAATCCACTGATTTTACACATATAGGTCAGTCACATTGTCACTCGGGCTGGGGATCCAGTACCCAAGGGTGTAACTTTGCATTGAGAAGGGGGGGGGCACAAAACAGAAGAAGAAAAAGCTGTCTTACATTCTTTATTGTTTAAAATAGCAGGCCAATCGCCCGAGACCTATACAATGAAATAATAGCAAATTAATTTGAAAGTAGGGCAGACAAAAAACAGGATTTTAAAAAGTGGGCGGGACATGTCCCCCCACCGCCGTCCCTAGTGGAAATTACGCCCTAGACGATGCCAATACCGTGACTTCGATGCCGGTTCCTAAACTTTACTTTTTGTCGCTACCGATTTTATGAAACAAAAAGAAATTCCAACATAACACGCTGCAGTACAAATCTTTTTTTATTTGTAACGTTAGACAGCCAATCACAAACATTATGAGATCTTTAGTAGTAGCACGCTGCATGCTGATTGGCTCACTGACACTGATGAGATTTACTCCTTGGGTATTGAATGACGAGGCATTTTTCGATACTTAAGAGGAAATTTGGTTGGTGCCTAAAAAGTACTGAATTCGGTACCCGGCCCTAATTGCCACGGTTACTCGCCATTTGAAAGCAGTTGTGATGTGTCTTCTGTGGCTCTGGAGGAGCTTTGTCGAACTCCCATGATGCCATCGGGGTTATCTCGGGTTGCGTCTGAGACTACAGATTTATAACAGAGAGCCTGTGTTACAAACTGGAGGGCTGGAGTTTGAAAGAGCGGGGCATTTTACTGGCAAAAATGCACTAATGAATGTATGTTAACGGTTGCATTATGGGAAATGTAGGATCCAGCATTTTGGCAACTTGACGCTAGGGCTGCACGATATGAGGAAAATATCTAATTGCGGTTATTTGGACAGATATTGCGATAATATTCATTTTTTATTTTTATTTTTTTTTTTGCAGTTCCTAGAACATAACCTTCCTAAAACCCAAAAGTGTTCAGACTGGACCAATTTGGGAATTTTTAAGTTCCTCTGGCCACGGTTCCTGTAACTCTTTCAGCTCCTACTTCAGGGCAGGTTGTTTTCCCTTTTCCGCATAGTGATGGTTAGATGGCTGTGATTACAATAACATAAGGTGAATGCAAATGGAAAACCGGTTTTGGGGCAGAGTAGTTACAACTGTTTAGAAATGGCGCAAATTCTTCTTTTACTCTACAAACTTCTTTTATTTATTTATTTTACGTTCCTGTAACTGCTTGGTCGGAAAGAGTCTTTTGATCATCAAGGACTTTTGGAGGCGTGGGGGGTAAAAGATCCCGATAAAATGTCCCCAGAACTTAATTTAGACCCTGGCCTCAGGAGGTTCCTATTATTTCCCGGGAGAAGGTTCAAAAGTATCTATACTTTGATACTTTTCCGACACCACGTTTTTTAAAACGATACCATCTCCTTTAAATTATACATTCGATAGTAATCAAAAGTCCCGAAGCTATAAAAAATACCCCATCTACAATCAGATTTTCAACCCAAGGCTGCACAGATAAAACAGCAGGGAAGAAAATCAACTGGTCCTCAACCAACCTTTTTCTGTACCAGCACTATGTGCAGGTTGTTAATTTAAAAAAGGCAAGACATTTCTTTTCCCTTTTTTTTTTTTTTTTTGTTGCTGTGGTATCAAAAGGAACATGGAGTATCGTTTGTTTCTTTTATACTAGTATTGTATCAAAGTAAAAAAATTATGATTATTACCATCAACCCAAAATAAATCACCTGCCGGTAGTCCCGGGTCACCTGTGTCTCAGGTGTCTGGTCACTTGGTCAACAGTGGAAGTCGTTGATTTGTCGCAAGGGAAGTGAGGCGCGTGGCTGGCTTCTCTTAATCCCTAGCGCTGCTCTTAATCCCTGGATGGTGCTGGATTAGCTCAGGCAGCTTTAGGAGTCGGTATTGGGCCTGCCGCGCCACCAGGAGGAACTCCAGCCTGGAGACGTTTTAGCATTGGGCACCACACAGATAGAACTTTGTGAGGCTTTCATTCAGAAATGGTTTCTTCTCCAGTTTTATTTTCTTTGTTGGTATCTTATTTATTAAGATTATTTTTGGGGCTTATAGTGACAGTGGATAGACATGAAAGGGGGAGAGAGATGGGGGGGATGACCCGCAGCAAAGGGCCACCGGTCGGATTTGAACCCGGGCCGCTGCAGGACTCTACCTACATGGGGCGAACACTCTTACTGGGTGAGCTAGAGGCGTTAGAATCTTAAAAGTATTGATGACAGGAATAGATGACTGCAATTATAACATGGGGCCTCACTCACCAAGCGTTCTTAAGAAGACATTTTTTTCTTAAAAGGGAACCTTCTCACGCAGTTTTTTCACAACAGTTGTGACATCTGACAATGTTTACTTATTTGGGGTTTGTTCTGAAGTAAGAACTGAAGCCAGCTACATCCTTGAGCCCTAAAGTCACTTTTTATTTTTTATTTTATTTTTTAGTTCTATGCATTCTGCCTTGCGTAGACGTATTGTTAAAATCTGTATGGATATATATTGTGAAACAGGGAACCCTGATATCAGTATGTGTGGATTTTTTGTTTTTCTTTTACAAGATATATAAAAAGAAATATCTTAAGGTCTAGTAGTTGCATATTAATCTGTCAAATCCTGTTATTTTTTGAGCTCTTAAAATAGCCCTCCCCACAATGTGAGCAGTCGATGGAGTTGAAGAGGCTGAAACTGCGTTTTTATCTTGCTCTCCCACACAGAAGTGTGTGTTGAATCTGAAATTGAAATGTCAGGCTAAACATTTGCCTTGCAGCAAGAAAACCGTCTCTTTGTGCAGAATGCTTAAAAACACTCAAGGCACATTTTTTAAGATTACTTTTGGCCTTTTACGCCTTTTTTAATTTGACAGGACAGCTAGGTGAGGAAGGGGAGAGGGGTGGGGGGGTGTAAGACATGCAGGAAATCTTCACAGGTCGGATTTGAACCCTGGACCTCTGCGTTGAGGCATAAACTGAGTGTATGTGCACCTGCTCTATCCACTGAGCCAACCTGGCCACAGAAGGCACTTTTTTTTTTAAACTGAAAATGCACATTTTCAAAATCAGGCGTGCCTGAGAAAGTCAGCCACGTACTGCTGCCAAGGCAGTCAAATGTTAAAAACCCTAACCCTTGTCAAATTCAAAAATGTATAAATAAAGTTTAAGCAGTTGTTGGCACGTTGCAAAGGGGTAAATTTCCAGAAACTTTCCATGGAAAGCTGAGGAATTGTGGAAACATTCCAATTTTGATTTAATATGGTTAGCGGGCTATTCAATTAACACACATATATTAATAATAGCAATGGGTTATGTATTACCCCCCCAAATGTTGGCCAGTATGTAGTAGCCTATGCTGATTACTGCGTGTGGGTCTGCGTCATTGACAAATATAGGGAGGACATTCAACTGAAGTTGCATTAAATCATGTTGTTTTAACCAAGATTATGCTGCAAGACTACATTTAAGTTTCCTGTTATAGACTAACAGTATTATAACAAGCACTATTAAAAAATATCCACTTTATTCACATTTAATTCCCATGGAAAGTTCCCAACTTTGAAAGTGTTGCCACCCTAGTTGGCACACAGGTTTTTTTTGTTCTTAAAAAGCCAGTGGCTGTATGCGTGCAAGTATGTCTCATGTTGTCCTAACTTTTCTTTTTTTCTTTTTCCAGGAGAGGAGGCGAGCGTGTTCAAGTGTTCTGTTTCCAGGGAGACGGAGTGCAGCCGCGTGGGGAAGCAGTCATTCATCATCACACTGGGCTGCAACAGCGTCCTGCTGCAGTTCTCCTCACCTGCAGGTACACTCAAACAACCCTCAAACCAGCGTTGCAAAGTGCTTTACAATGGACACACAACGCAACAGCAAAATGCACAATAACGTAAGAAAAACCAGGCAAGCGTGAGAGAAATTAACTTAAAAACCATGGATGAACACACTGTTGCTTACTCTCAAAGTGCAGTATAACTCAATAGTTAAGTATACAAATACATGTGTGCCAGGTGGGGGCATGTCTCATGAAAATGAAATCCGTCCCAGTCTCAGTTTCACACAATTCACCGACGAGTGTGAGGAGACGTGGTCACCAAATATAAAGATTTTTCTAAATGTGTCGTATAAGAACGGAAGCACTTGAGAGCGGCCCCAAATACACCAACCCAGTGCTGCAGCCTCTGTCAAGATTTTGTGGTCAACCGTATCAAAAGCTGCACCTAAGTCTTAACAGTACAAGGATGGAGCACTTACCAGTATCGGCAGGTTTTTAAAAGATAATTTGCCCCTTTTTTAATTAGCACAGTCTCAGTTCTGTGACGTTGTAAGTAAAGGCGCTGACACACCAACCCGATTATTGGGCAAGGTCGGTGACTCGAGTCCGTTCGGTGTGTTCCATGCCGTCATCTGTCAGAGGAGGAGCCGTCGGCTTTAATTTGGGCCGATGTGACATGTTGAATCGGCCAGCGGGTGGTCGGACTCAATGACCAATCTGATTGGTGGAGTGCTAGCCCTTGACTAGCAAATCGGTGCACTTATGTTAAAACACTTATGTTAACACACCGCAAATGACGAGCGGGATGAGCGTGACGAACGCCTCTCAAAATCTGACAAAAATCTTTCAAACGGGCTTTTGTCGATTTAAAAAATAAAATAAAAACCCAGCGACTGCGTGGCCTATTTCTCGCTTAAAATGTTTTACGGAAATGTACAATTTCCGTAAAACAAGAGATCGTATTCCGAACGAGCATTATGGTCGGCTTTGAAATTCGGGAGAAACGAGACCCACGTGACGCGTTCGTCATTTCCTTTTCTGCCACCGGTCGGCCGTCGGGTTGGTGCGTCAGGGGCTTAAGACGCCATGGTAAGACGCCATGCGTGTGTGAGCCAAAATGTGTTCCGCGACTGTAATGTCTCCTGGAAACCTCATGATGCAAGGTTAAAAAAAAAAAATTTAAAAACCGCCAATGAAGAAGTAATATCCTGTGTAAGTAATAATGGGGAAAAATTGAAACATTGTAGTGATTTAGAATTTAGGTATATAAATGCCTGCGTTTTTAAATCCCCCGCTCCAGCATGGCATTGGCTTTCTTTTCCCTGTTTCTAACCCCACAGTGAGTTTGTTATGTAAGCAGTGAGCCACACACTTGCTATACTTTCCTACATTTATGTGGATTGGAGACGATTGGTTCATGAACCGGATCAAATATACAGTGTTTGGTGTTGGCGTTTTTTTTGTTTTCCCTTCGTGGGTTATCTCTTCGATTATTATTTGTGGTAGGTTTATGTTTGGAATAGGGCTGTCAAAACAACGCGTTCATTTCGATTAATTAATCGGAGAAAAAATAACGCGTTAAAAAAAAATAACACAGATTAATCCATTCCATATTGACGTTTAATCCCGGAGCCGTTCTAGCCGCTATTCAAGTGTAAAATAAAGGAGGGAGACGAGAATGTGCTGCCTGGATCATTGATTGGAACATGTAGCTACTTGTTACTTCTTCCTGCCAACCCTGGCTACCGAAATCTGGTGCCCCTGATATGTCTGCTCTTCTCTCTGATGCTCTGAAACGGACGATACAGGCAACACAAACACCGCTCCACGGGACGCTAGTTAACACTATACTCGACAGCAGCTAACGTTAGCCTACCGCTAGCCAGTAGCTGGATTAAACACTGTTAAAATGCTCACAGCTAACGCTAAACAGTGTAAAGTTTGACTGTGTTTTCCTGTAGATGATTCAACACCGGTATGTAACAGTCTGCTAGCCTGACCAGCCAACTGCCACTAGGGTGCGTCTAGATTTCTAGTGCAGCTGCCGTCGGAAAAACAACAAAAGACGGTGCGTTCAATGAAACTGGTAAACTACAGCCTCGTGGTGCATTTGAAGTTATTGTATATGTCCTTTTCCCATCTGGTGGTCGTTTTTGTCGTTCAACAGCAATTTGCTAGTGAAATAAGTTATTGTTATTGTTATAGATTATTATCAAATCATTTAATTTTGACCATATGGCCTTAGCAATAAATAAGCCCTTCTTTAATGTCACCGACTGTTGTTTAGTACCCTTCTTTTTTCTTTTCTTTTTTTACTTTCTGCGATTAATTTCGACTAATTAATCACAGAGTATGTAATTAATTCGATTACATTTTTTAATCGATTGACAGCCCTAGTTTGGAACAATGCGTATGTTAATGTTTGGTTGATATTTATGCATTGTGCTGTTGGATGTTGGTGGGTCATGTGGGAATGTTTAGTTTATTAATGTGCCTGAGTAATCCTATTAGGGAGGGATGGAGGGATGGAGGGAGGGAGGGATGTTGCAAATGACCAGACACGAAAATAAAAGTGAATTAAATGATTCATTCCCATGCAAGTTCAAGGGTGAACTTCAAACGTGAAACCTAACGGTCTTAATACTTGTGGCTGCACTGTGTTGCGTAAACCATGACCTGTAATTGTTCGTGTTTGTGTGTTTGTATGTTCCGCTTCAGACTTTCAGTCCTTTTATAACCTCCTGAAGAACAGTCGCGGGCATGTCAACGAGCGCTCGGTCTTCAGCGACAGAACGGAGGACTCCTCTGCTGTACAGTACTTCCAGGTGAGTGGCTCTCAACAAAGGTGTGGACTTTGGGCTCTCTCATACACCACAATGCTTTATTTTATCATCTGATGGCAAACGCAGACCAGTTGTCCCGTAGTAATTAACCCCACGCTAGTCTCACATTGGAACCGATCGAAAGGAGTCAGTGGAGGTGGTTTGGGCATCTGGTAAGGATGCCCCCTGGGCGCCTCCCTAGGGAGGTGTTCCAGGCACGTCCAGCTGGGAGGAGGCCTCGGGGAAGACCCAGGACTAGGTGGAGGGATTATATCTCCAACCTGGCCTGGGAACGCTTCGGGATCCCCCAGTCAGAGCTGGTTAATGTGGCTCGGGAAAGGGAAGTTTGGGGTCCCCTGCTGGACCCCGGATAAGCGGACAAAGATTGATAGTGTGTACCCTATTTGATTTATTGGAACGTGATATTTTTGTATGTCCGAGTTGGTTTGTACGATGTCGACGAAACGTCATATTGAAAATATAATTTTATAGTTTTTGTTTTTCTCTGCAGTTTTATGGCTACCTCTCCCAGCAACAGAACATGATGCAGGACTACGTTCGGACAGGGACTTACCAGCGGGCTATTCTCCAGAACCACACTGACTTTAAGGATAAGGTACCCTTATACTACTGGATAGATATAGATTCATCATTCATTTAGGCTTGGATTAAGTGTTAGACTCCAGCCATAATCAGTAGCTAGATATTTGAACAGTTCCCTCGCCCCTTGGTAAAAACCTAACTTTTGTTCAAATTTACTGACTAGTCTAAAATGTGACCAATGTCAAAGAGCAGCTACAACCCAATTTTTATATAATACAATGCCCTAATTAGTCTTTAACAATTGACCCTTTTCTAAACTCGTCCCTCAAACAACTCTTGTCCAATCCTAGATTAGCCACTGTAACAAGGCACGTGGCCTGTCAAGGCTGTCTAACGCTAACTGCAAACGTTAAGTCTGGCTAACTAGCTTAACTACAGTAGTGGCCGAGTGTTACTTCATCCAGTCCAGGGTGTAGGCTAACGCCAGCAGCTCTGTCCTCCCCGAAATCTACACTCTAGGAACCAAAGCCAACGTTGCCATCTAATCCTCATCCTAAAACCCAAACAAGTATGTAAGCTCAGCAGGCAAACAGGGTCACAGTACAGTATGTTAGAATCAAATACCAGTTTCCCTACCATACTGATAATCAGGGGGGATTCTAGGATCTGACCTTTGGGGGTGCTCAGCCCCTAATGAAAAGTTGATAGCAGTTAAGCTAGGGGGGTTTGGGGGCATGCTCCCGTAAGATTTTTTTTTTTTAAACCCTTAAATCATGACTTCTTGTAAAGTTTTGGGCAAAGAAATAGACAGATTGAGATATGCAATTATGACAAACTATCAACAGATTTAAGGCATCTGCTGTGAAAAAAGATGGAAACTACAAAGCATGATTATTGCAGCACACATACCCAGGGGTGTTGGACTGGGGGGTGGAGGGGACTGAGTGCCCAGGGCCCTCATGTGAGGAGGGCCCAAAAATATGCTAGAATTCATAGCTTTGGCTGCAGGGAGGGGCCCATAGAAAATGCCTTTCACAGGGCCCAGAATTTGGAGCTACACCACTGCGCATACCTTGAATGGTAAAATAAGCCGTAACATATTTTTAGACGAGATTATTCATGTTTTTTTCTGCTGTTGATTTTCAACTTTTTCATCTAATCTAATAATGCCTCTGAACCAGATGGGGAAAACACAACATCTCTTTTTCTTAAGAGCCTAGTCCTCCATGAAATGCATATGTAAATATAATGTGAATGGAATGTTTTAAGTGTTTTTGCCCGTATAATATATGTCCACTTTCTCACCTGGTTCTTCCAGGTCCCTCTCTTTGTCCACTCT
This sequence comes from Perca flavescens, assembly GCF_004354835.1. Classification (NCBI taxonomy): domain Eukaryota; kingdom Metazoa; phylum Chordata; class Actinopteri; order Perciformes; family Percidae; genus Perca; species Perca flavescens. The sequence continues at coordinate 28,715,298 of NC_041345.1, read as the reverse complement.
CTCTCATCCTTCTCTCTCTCTCCCCATCCTCCTCTCTCCCTCTATATCCTTCCCTCCGTCCTATCACTGACAATCACATACAAAACATTTTGTAATCAACTAGAAAATAATCTTCAAATAAAAGAGAAAATAAAACACAGTAGTCCTACTATATACATGTCTTATAGGCTACCTAGCCATTTTCTCACCTTGTTCATCTTGCTCTCTCTGCCCTTCTCCCTCTCTATTCTCCTCGCTCCTTTGTGCTGTCAACCAGAAGGCAAATGTAATCAACTAATCAACAGAGAATGCATTGTGTAGGCTACCAAAGTAGAGCTGATGAAGGTCCTGCTACTCACGAAAACCTGTCTTTTCGCTTTTTTCTTTTATTTGAGCCGCTTGGGTAACTTTTTTTCATTTTGGCGTTTAGATCATTGACATAACACAAAGGTTTAGACCGTTTAGACCCGTCTTTCTCCGTCTCCGTGTACTTCCCATTTCTCCTGTCACAGTTTGTTTATCTTTGGCGGCGCACTGTGGGACGGACTAGTCCATTTCATTGTGAAAGTAGGGGGGGCTGACCTCTCTCAGCAAGCAGGGCGCCTGCAGCTGCTGGGGGTGCTGATCTGCCAATTCCCTACACAGTGAAATGATAGAAAACAGAAAAACGCTTCGCAGCACAGAGGATTATTTAAATATTTTTTTAAGTCAAGTGGCTGCCCGGTTCGCCCGTGCCAAAAACCGCCACTACTTTGAGCACTAAACGATCTCACATTATCACAATAAGGACTTTATTTTCAGGGGTGCTGAGATGATATTTAGGGGTGCTTCAGCACCCCTAAAAATAGCCTAGCGACGCCTATGCTGATAATACTAGATATAACTGCTATGCTCAGTCTTTTAGCGCAATAGAAGCTATCATGTTCATATATAAGACTGTTTTACATAGTTGTCTGTCTATATAAAAGTCTGATGAAGACAGCGTTTTCAACCAACTCTAATGTTGGCTTAGTTTAGACAGAGGTGGTTGTCTTTTCATCTGACAAAGTTGACAGTTGTCAGCTATAAATGAGAAGCTGCTTCTGCCTCCCTCTGTCTGATGATGATAATAATAATAATAATAATAATAATAATAATAATAAAGAAATACTGAGAATATTTGTCAGACGTACTGTAGCAACAGTAACTAAAGGGGGTGGGGAGCTTAGCAAACGATCGATTATAAAAAGACTTTTCTGGTGTATTTTTTTTTTTATTATTAAATAATTTGAAATCACTGTTTATTTGCTTATTTGTCTTTTTTAAGCCTTCTCTTTGCTCAACATAGCCTACCTCTAATTAATCCTGTTCTCTTTTTCTCCAGGTGGTGCTGGATGTTGGCTGTGGCTCGGGGATCCTCTCTTTCTTTGCAGCTCAGGCTGGAGCCAGGAAGGTCTACGCTGTGGAGGCCAGCACCATGGCACAGCACGCCGAGGTACGCACACACACACACACACACACACACACACACACACACACACACACACACACACACACACACACACACACACACACACACACACGGCACTATCTTTGTGGGGACCCGTCATTGACATAATGCATTCCCTAGCCCCTTACCCTAACCTTAACAATCACAGCTAAATGCCTAACCCTTACCCTCACACTAACCATAACCTAATTCTATCCCTAACACTAAAACCAAGTCTTAACCCTCAAACAGCCCTTTAAAGTTGTGGGCTCCAGCATTTTGGCCCCACAAAGCTGTCCGGACCCCACAAGAATACTGTATTCCCGGTTTTTGGAGCCCACAAATATAGTTAAACAAGAACACACACACACACACACACACACACACACACACACACACACACACACACACACACACACACACACACACACACACACACACACACACACCAAGTGAAACAGGCTACGTGAAACAGACAGACAGACAGACAGACAGACAGACTAGGGCTGCACAATATGAGGGAAAAAAGCAATATGCGATAATGTTATTGAATAGTACTCAGTTCTGCTGCTTTCGGTATTCTGCAAAAATGCAACACATTGCTTGTTGAATAGAAAACAAATGATTTCCATTTCCAGTTATTTATCAAATTTAATTGAACGTAAAAGGCGCCACTAAAAACAGAATGAGATTTCCATTATAAAGTGCAGTTTTCTACTGATATTTTCTTTCAACTAAAACATCAGAGTGTCTATCTTTCAGGATGTGTTTTTTGCGGCAGTTGATATCGCGATAAAAATAAAAAACAAATATATTGTGCAGCCCTAACACGCACCCACGCACGCACACCCATTAATGCTAACACCAGTTCCCATGGGTCGCTCTGTTCTGACCGGCCTAAGGCCCGGTTTCCAGTCCCAGTATAAAGGCGTGCTCTGCCTTACAGGTGCTGGTGAACAGTAACCGCTTAGGAGAACGCGTGGTCGTCATCCCGGGGAAGGTGGAGGAGGTGACGCTGCCTGAGCAGGTTGACATCATCATCTCGGAGCCCATGGGCTACATGTTGTTCAACGAGCGCATGCTGGAGAGCTACCTGCACGCCAAGAAGTTCCTCAAACCCAATGGTGAGGAGCTTTGGGGCACAGGAGAATGACATATGGGATAATACAGGAAGTGGTAGGATCAAGGCTGCTGAAGTAAAGTAGCAGCATATACAACTGTTTGTTTTCTTAGGGGCAATTTTCAAAATGGATATTTTTTTCTGTATATGCGTTACCGCAGACGGCGAACACAAAATGGAACAAATAAAATGCAGAACATCCATGTTATGTACTTCTTTACAAATGAAAAGTCAGACTGACATGTGATGTGCATTCTTTTTTAGAACACAATTAGTTTTTTAGAAATGTCTCACAATCTATTGTCTCTAGAAGTTAAAGATGGGAGAAAAAAAAATCACGGCACTCAATACTATACTATCAAATCACAATGCTTCTAGAATCGCAATACCAATCAAATGGGCCCCTATGTATCGGGAAAGAATGGAATCGGGCCAAAGGCAAATCGTCCCAGCCCTAGAAACTTTAGATAGTTGAATTGTTAGCATGACGAGGCCACAGTGAGTACACACAAATATATATGAGGGTGCCATGCGGTAATGTTTCAAAATGGGTAATCCAAATCTCATTCTGTGTTGTAAATTGCCACCAGTCCATTAGTCTTGTTTTTGACAGGCCTCGTCTGCGTTTCTGTTTCAGGTAAAATGTTCCCAACCATCGGTGACGTCCACCTGGCCCCCTTCACAGATGAGCAGCTCTACATGGAGCAGTTCACCAAGGCCAACTTCTGGTGAGGAGGGAAAGGAGGGTGGTAATGGAGGGGCTACAGCTTAATTGCATAACACCTAAAATAAGTGTTTAATATGCCGTGTTTCTCTATGGTTGGCTATCGTCTGGCTCGTAGCTGAGCCCAAGGGTTCTGTGAGCTGAGCGGGCTAAAAATATCTCCCAATGCCAGGCCGTATCTAAGGTCTGTCCTATTTACTGGAGCAGTGAATGTTTTCATTGCATAAGGACCATGTGGGATGAGAATGATTGTTCCACGTATTAACTCGAACCCTCAGGGGTTACCAAAAAAACAGACTTATTTTTTTGAAAGAACTTCAGATGTTCAGTGGAAAATGTGTGAAAATACGAATGAATGGTCTTCAAAAAATGTATTTGGCAAGTGGCCATGGTATAAGTGGGTTTATTGGGTAATTAATAGACTCAGGAGGAGGCAATCGTCCTTTGCTGCGCGTCAAACAGTTCTGGCCTCCCCGTTGTCCCATTACTTCCTGATAATGGACACTTTAGACACTTTTGGCATTACACCCAAGGTAATCTATACTGTACTTAAAGGAACACGCCGACTTATTGGGAATTTAGCTTATTCACCGTAACCCCCAGAGTAAGACAAGTCCATACATACCCTTCTCATCTCCGTGCGTGCTGTAACGCTGTCTGACGGCTCCAGCAGCATCAGGCCAGCACAGAACATGCAGGTGAATGGTTCCAGTAATCCTACTGCTCCGAATAAGTGACAAAATAACGCCAACATGTTCCTATTTACATGTTGTGATTTATAAGTCTGGCGTGTACAAAAAACAACGTAACATGAGACACAGCCGTCTTCTAACTGTAAACAAACCGGGAACTATATTCTCAGGCGGAAGAATATAGTACTTGGGCGGAGTGATATGCTTGCAGCAAGCCTGTCTGAGAATATAGTTCCGGGTTTGTTTACAGTTAGAAGATGGCTGTGTCTCATGTTACGTTGTTTTTTGTACACGCTGTGACTCTACAAATCTCAACATGTAAATAGGAACATGTTGGCGTTATTTTGTCACTTTTGTCACAATTGGGAGCAGTAGGCTAGTTGGAACCAGTTACCTGCAGGATCTGTGCTAGGCTAAGCTAATGCTGGAACCGTCAGACAGTGTTACAGCACGCACGGAGATGAGAAGGGTATGTATCGACTTGTCTTACTCTGGGGGTTACTGTGAATAAGCTAAATTCCCAATAAGTCGGCGTGTTCCTTTAAAGGTATAGTAAGTGATGTTGATCCAATAGACTCTGTCAAATTTAGCGACTATCTCCTCACGGTCACCTAGCTCTCTATTTTCTGTTAATACGCGGCCCTGGCTCTGTAAATGGAAAACAAACTGCCAAAAAACCCTATTCCAGCCAATCAGCAACCGGCAGCGACAGTTGATAGTGGGGGAGGAGGGGCAGCACGTGAATGTGCCTGCCGGCCAGTAGTTATCTGTCCGTGAATCTGGGGGGTGGAGCTTCTGAAGGGGAGTTAAGTTCAAATATCGACTATCTCTGCGCAGCATCACTTATTGCAGGGAGTCAGAACACACCTAAATCAGCCTGCTGGGGTTTGTGGTGTAATTTCAGCTCTTAATTTAGTAACGCAGGAAAGCTGGATGAATATCGTGACGATACTGCACTGATATTTTTGGCTGCTGCAATCGTAGTCGTGTGAAGGCGATATCCCAGAAACGCCTTGAGGGAATCTCTTCAAAGTTGGCCCAAACGTCGACTGGAACTCGAGGATGAACTGGTTAGATTTTGGCCGTAACTGAGGAATTCGTACGCTAATTATGACATAACAGGGCTCCAGACTAACGTTTTTCATTAGGAGCACAGTGGCCCCCTACTGAAACTTACTTTACTTTATACTTTATTAGTCCCATCACTGGGAAATTTGTCTTGGACACCGTGCATAGTCTAGTCATGCAAAGCAACATGATCAAAGTACATAAAAACACATGATCAAATACGTAAAAACACAATAATAATAGATCATTCACACAATACAGCATCCAAAAAAAAAAAAAAAAAAAAAAAAAACTTTTAGGTGCGCAACCAGAAAATTTAGGGGCACACACCGTAAATCAACATGCTAACCAAATATTCACATTTCTACTAATTTCCACTGTATTACTAATCAATACTTTGATAATAGATGCAGAAATTACAATGTGCGGTTTCAAATTCAGTGTCACTTTTGAAGATGCAACATAGAAGGCACCATTGCTGTCATGACAGTAAACTAAATATTTAAAAAAAATATACCAACTCTGGTCTACAACTACAATGAATTCACCTTAAAATTAAACATGCATTGTTTAGGCTACTACCCTTAGGGTTGGGTACCTTTCGCATCTGAACCAATATTGGTACAGATACCTGAAATTATGGTACATTTTTTCGGTACTTTCCCTCTGTAATTACAAAACAATTATTTCAGTTGTAAAAATAATTCCAAACCTATTTATCCTATGTACTTAGAACATTATGTTATTTTATTAGAATATGTTACTCTCTAAAGAAATTAAACAAAAATAAAACCCCTCCCTCTCTCCTTCCAACCCCGTCCCTACAACCTATTAAATTGAATAATTATTAATTTCTTACTCACTGTAACTTTTTTTAGCCTGTTGTATTTTCATCATGACCGTTTTTAATTGCTCTTTAATGTTTCATGTAAAGCTCTTTGAGTTGCCTTGTTGCTGAAAGGTGCTGTAGAAATAAAGTTGCCTTGTCTTACAGCCTCAGCCTGTCAGTCAGTCACCAGGGCACAGTTGCACACTGTTGAGCCTGCTGCTTGTCTCAGAGGAAGTGTAACGTCAACAGCACCGTGACTGTTTTTAATATCATAACGCAGCAAACGCTGTCTGTGTGAAGTTTTTAAAAACTGTTACCATACTTGAAACCACTTTATCGGCATCACTCGCTGTGACTTCAACAAAACAGCCGACGTAGTTTGTGCCGATCGCACCTCTACGTGTGTGTGCGAGTGTGTGTGTGTTTGTGTCGGAGCACCGCTCTCTGTCAATTTTCAGAGGACAGATAAGCTTGCGCTTACGCGCTCAGGTACCTACGTTTCGACATTTAGCATGTAAAAAACGGGGGCAAATTTGCTGGTCGCACATGTGCGACTGGATGTAAAATTCAGTCGCACACTCTCAAATTTTGGTTCGCAAAATGCGGCCATTTGGTCGCAGTCTGGATCCCTGCATAACATTTCACACAAATGTCTAATAGGATCAAATAATAAATGGAGATTTCATTTCCAAAAAGGTCAACTTCACCATGACAACCTAATGTTCTACAAAAACACTTTTCTGGCCATTATCCATTGCCATACCTCAGGAAGAGACCGGAAGACATTTGGTCGGATACTGAGTTAATGACTTATTATGAAACGGTGGTGATTGAATAGAACGTCTGTGGTGGCGGGTTAAAAATGTGTGTGACGCATCCAGCTTTTTTATTTAAGTCCTTTTTTAAAGTCTTCACTACAGACGTGGATGTAAAACTGCAACTTGACTGGTTGGCGGAGGCCTACAACCAGGTGTGTAGTCTTGTAGTTTGCTTGCTCGTGGGAAATAGTTGGGTCTTTGTAAATTATAGAGTTGGGTCTAGACCTTCTCTATCTGTTAAGTGTCTTGAGATAACTCTTGTTATAATTTTGATACTAAAAATAAAATTGAATTGAATAGTCATCTGGTGTAAAGGGTTAGGGTTGCTTCCGTTGAACCACAAAAAAATATGTTTTTGGTTATCATTTTGGGTCCAATTTAAAAGTGAAATGTGACTTTGTTGTTTGGCCCTCAGGTACCAGCCCTCCTTCCATGGTGTAGACCTGTCGGCCCTGCGGGGAGCAGCAGTGGACGAGTATTTCCGCCAGCCAATCGTGGTATGTTATCTCCTCTCTTCCCCCTCTCTCTACACGTCTCTACGATGTGTAACAGCCAATCGCCAGTATTATTAGGGCTTGGTAGAAGCATACTGCGTGTTTATTGGCTCACTGACGCTGAGGACATTTACTCCTTAGGTATTCAAATTGGGTATTGAATGACGAGGCATTCTTTGATACTTGATACTTTAGAGGCAATCGTTGGGTGCCTAAAAAAAGTATCGAATTTGGTACCCAGCCCTAGTTAAGTTGTGTGAAACTGGATTTGTTGTTGTGCTTTCCTCCATAGGACACGTTTGATATCCGTATTCTGATGGCCAAGTCGGTCAAGTACACAGTCAACTTCCTGGAGGCCAAAGAAGAGGATCTCTACAGGTCTGTGTGTGTGTGTTTAGTAGGTATATTAAATGTATGTCATACCCAGTGTAATTAATGTCTCTTTCCCTGCCCTTTCTTTTGGGTTCCAGGATAGAGATTCCCTTTAAGTTCCACATGATGCACTCGGGCCTGGTGCACGGCCTGGCGTTCTGGTTCGACGTGGCGTTTATTGGATCAGTGTAAGTCACCGACAGACACATGACATCTTAAGAAAATAAGCACCAAGCACAAGTGGCTGGTAAATTTGCTTCACTCATCCCCAAAAAAAATCAGTGGTTACCTATTGAGTGGCTGGTAAAAATGTAACATTCACTAGCCATTTGGCGGGTGGACGAAAAGTAAATTTTTAACCTTGGCCTTAAACGAGTCCCACAGTGTTTTCTTGACCTTCCACCGTCTCTGTGCAGGATTACAGTTTGGCTGTCCACAGCCCCCACAGAGCCTCTCACCCACTGGTACCAGGTGCGCTGTCTGCTGCAGTCTCCCCTCTTCACCAAGGCCGGGGATACGCTGTCCGGCACTGCCATGCTGGTGGCCAACAAGAGGTACGATGCTTCTAAAAGTGGTTCTCTGCGGCATGTTGATCCACCCCTTAAGCGTGATTTGTGGTTGTGCGGAGGCTCCACGCAGAGCTTTCGCCGTAGCCTACGTAAGTGGCCTGAAGTTTATACTTGTGCGTTGGTGTGTGTGTGCGTCGATGTCTTTTAAGAGAAAAGCAGGGCCGTGTGTGTGTGTGTGTGTGTGTGTGTGTGTGTGTGTGTGTTTTGAGTGCGTGGGTAGCGTGTGGTAGAGCGAGTGAGAAAATGACATCAATAAGCTTCTGGGCGAGCAGCGACTCTCGAGGCATAGTGGGAGAACCAAAGTGTCTCCCCTGTGCTTTCTGACCACGGTGGGAAATCTGTAGCAGGAGAAGTTAACCCTCTCCTTGATTTCATGTTGTTTATGGAGAAGGAGAACTAGGAAATGACTTGGACTTCTCTTTATAGATCCTTTTGGGATGACTCCCGCAGGGAAATTGGATTTCCAGCAGCATATTTCAGCTTACAAAATACTTGTATAGAAAATAAAGAGGTATAAAAATACATTATAGAAAATACAGTATAAGAATAACAATAAACTTTTAGCTAAATATAGGAAGTAAACAAAAAGTAAATAACTAATAGTATTAAACTATACAAATAAAGATAAATATATAGGACTGTGTATGGCATTGTGTTATTAGACAGTGAATAAATGACATAAATTAGCAGTTAAGAGCAGTTAGTGTCCAGTTATGTATATGAGTAGAGTAGAGGGGGGGGGAGAGATGCACCGCAAGTATTGTTTGTAGTATTGTTTGCCCTGTGTCGTTTTTACACTTTGGGTTTTGTACGGTTTAATACATGAGATATAATATGTTAATAAGTGAGCTTTAGAGGTGTTGGTAGGCGGATGTTGTTACACTTGGATAGAGCCAGGCTACTGTGTGCTAAGCTAAGCTAACCGGCTGCTGGCGGTAGCTTAATATTTACTTTTATAGACATGAAAGTGGTAGCCATCTTCTTATCTAACATTTAGCAAGAAATCTAATATGGGTGTTTCCCAAGATATCAAGGTCTTCATGTCAGCCTTTTGCTGATAAAGCTGCTCACGTGCATGAAAATCAATGATATGAATCATCATAAGGATATGTTAACATTACGTGATTTGTGTTTAATTTATTTGACAAATCTGATCTCCCTGTCAACAGACAAAGCTACGACATCAGTATTGTTGCCCAGGTGGACCAGACAGGATCAAAGTCCAGCAACCTCCTGGACTTGAAGAACCCCTTTTTCAGGTGAGTTGGTCTCTTGACCCCAGTAACACACCTGGGGATCCGGGTGGCACCGTTTCACCATGTGAGATGGGGAGCCCTTCCTGTCTCCCCGACGTTAAACGTGTGTGTGTTTTGCGTTTTGCAGGTACACAGGCACCACCCCCAACCCCCCTCCTGGCTCACACTACACCTCCCCGTCCGAGAACATGTGGAACACGGGGGCGGCCTACAGCATGAGTCAGGGGATGGCTGTATCAGGTGACCACACATAAACACTGGTAGATGAGCGCAATCGTCCACGTGTTCACACGGGGGCGCCCACCCATCTTCAGATTTTTCAAGTCACGGACATGCAGAGTATTTGACACGTTAAGAAGTTGGGACTATCGATACATTTTGGATAAAAAAAAAACTTTGCACTGGTAAATAACACCAGTAATAAAACAGGACGGAAGGACATTTTCAGCTAACAGCTCCACAAACCTGGTACACTGGGAGAGACTTCTGGCCGGCTACACACTGGATGCGTCGCGTGAGCGTGTTCGTTTATTTTTCGGCTCCCATGTAACAGGTTAGAGCTTGCACGCTGCCTGCGTGACGTCTCAGAAAACGCGCGCATGCTAGAAATAGGACAGACGTCTATTTTCACGCAAGCGTGTTGGAAGCGTTTCCAGACAAAATCGAATAGGAATGTTTATGTCATTTTGACATGAATACATTTAATAAATGACATTTTGATGCTTGAATGAAATTTATCGATTTTCAAATATTGCACCTGTCAATACAGAACAAAATATTCTGTAGCCTATTTTGCAATACTGCCGACGTTGTCTTTGCTGTAATCAAGTCAGTATATATTTATGTTTAACATGGTATTTCATTTTATCAATGGGAAACATCCATGTGTCCAGACAAGGCTAGCAGCGGTGTGCAAAGACATAGAAAACGCCACGCAGCCAGTGTGTAGCCGGCCCTAGAGATATATAGAAACTTACGGGTCCTAGTCTCGCATTGCTAGACCTTCCTGCACGGCGCTGCGGAGGAGGGTCTGGCTAGTCCGCACAGCAGTTGTTGTTTGGACAGACCTGCCCCCACTGCTCAAAAAAATAACTAAAGATAAAATTTCTAAAGGGAAACACTGGAAATTGTGAAACGCTTGTCAATTTGTTTCCATATTTGAAAAGTCTCTAGCTCTACCAATCAGACGGTCGGTGGTTCGATCCCTGGCCCTGCAGTCCCATGACGAATGTGTCCTTGGGCAAGACACCGAACCCCGAATTGCTCCCAGATGCTTCGCCATCAGAGCGTAAATGTGTGTGAATGCGTATCTGATGAGCAGGTGCCTCGGCCACCAGTGTCTGAATGTGTGTGTGTGAACGGTGAATGGTTCCTGAACTATGTTAAAGCTCTTTGGGTAATTGTTAAGACTAGAAAAGCGCTATATAAATACAGTCCATTTGCATTTTACTTGGTCTCGGTTTAGGTGGTCTTGACTTCAACACTGACTGCCAGTGTATTGTGATGCAGGAGGTTGCCCCCGGTTCTCTCTCCCCCCCCCACCCCCAACCCCCCCAATCCATGTTATTCGCAATATACATCCAATTGGTGCCCATGTATTGTGAAAGAATCAAATCGGGACAAAAGCATATCGTCCCAGCCCTACTGTGTATAATGAGAACGCTGAACGTAGCGGTTTCTTTGTAGTAAGTGTTGATTGGTTTGTTTTGTGTCTCCCCCTTCCTCCAGGGATGCCTGCAGCTTATGACCTCAGCACAGTCATTGGCAGCGGCCCGTCGGCGTCTCACAACAACCTCATCCCCCTGGGTACGAATCGCACTCCTCCCGACTTCTCAACATCTCATGGTACTTGAAGTAGCGGGGAACAAAAAAAAAAAGCAGAGCAACAGACACAAAGTCTGCAGTGCAAGACGCGCATGACAACAGCTGGTTTAAACAGAAATGTTCATGCACTGTGTGAGCACATGACCGATGAAACGATTACTCTGCGGAATATTTTCCCCCAAACCAAAGGCTGAAACAACCTTTTGAGGGACAGGAGATGGGCTACGAATCAACAATTTCACAATATCTTTGTGTAACTCAGTAGTTGATGTTTATAATGTGATAATTAAATGTTTCTACAAATAACTGTTGAGGTATATGCTTCTTCCCTTTTTAACTTTTGATGACATTTCAACTGCTATTAACTCTTACTCTTCATTCATGGCTTTCTCTTCAACTGACATTTCAACTCCTTTTAACTCTTACACTTGAAAACATGCTTCAGATCCTTTCAGGTCTTGTCCTTTTGAAAAACCAAGAAATTGTGTTCAGCTCTTCTAACAGTGAAAACACACCGGGCGCGTAAGCCCGCGAAGCGTAGATACGTGCCTGATCTGTGCGGGCCAACGCAGTCGCTTCTCGCCCCTGTACGGTTGCATAACATGGGCGGCGAAATAAAAATGGCTGCGCTACACGCCACCTGGTGTGTTTTCACTTTTGGTCCCACAACTTTCGCTGTTCACACACAACGCACTCCTTCATGCGTTCAGTGCTTCCACTTCAACTCACGCCATCTTTCAGTTCATTGATTTGAAGTGGCACTCCTTTCCTTCAGGTCTTCCGCTTCAACTAACACTTCACACTCAATGTATCAGCTCCACTTCAGCTGACGTTTTAATTTCATTCCCTACAGTGCTTCAGATTCTACTGAGAACATCCCACAGCACTTAGAGTTGCACTTAGAGTGAGCTATTTCAGCACTACAACAGTGTTACAGCTATTTCAAATGTTTCAGCCGCTTAATTTCAGCAGCTGGCACACTTGCATGTGAAAGTGCCATGTGATTGGTTGTCTGACAACATAAACATTACAGGTTACATTACTACTCGTGCGTTCGTTTGTGTGTGTGTTGAGCATCTACCTTGTGTTTTATAGCTACAAACAAGTAGAAACAGGCTAAAATGTGTTGTAGTGCTGCACATATTAACGGTGCTTTCCTCTCTGATTGGTCACAGTGAACACCGGAATTGTAAACCACACCCACTCCAGGATGGGCTCCATCATGAGCACAGGAATTGTCCAGGGTACGTCCATATGTCACTTATTTTTTATATATATAAAAACACCACAGTACAGACACAAATGAGTTACCTTGTCTTACCAGGGTTTCCGCGGGGTCTTAAAAAGTCTAAAAATAAATAAATAAATAAAGTAAAATTTTTAAAATCCAAATTTTATGCCTTAAAAAGTCTTAAATTCGCTTAGTATTGTGTTCTTTGTCTTAAATGACATGGTGCTCTTTGGATGCTTTTATATAGACTTTAGTGGCTCTCCTAATACTGTATCTGAAGTTACTTTTATATAGACCTTAGTGGTCCCCTAATACTGTATCTGAAGTCTCTTTTATATAGACCTTAGTGGTCTCCTAATACTGTATCTGAAGTTACTTTTATATAGGCCTTAGTGGTCCCCTAATACTGTATCTGAAGTCTCTTTTATATAGACCTTAGTGGTCCCCTAATACTGTATCTGAAGTCTCTTTTATATAGACCTTAGTGGTCCCCTAATACTGTATCTGAAGTCTCTTTTATATAGACCTTAGTGGTCCCCTAATACTGTATCTGAAGTCTCTTTTATATAGGCCTTAGTGGTCCCCTAATACTGTATCTGAAGTCTCTTTTATATAGACCTTAGTGGTAATACTGTATCTGAAGTCTCTTTTATATAGACCTTAGTGGTCCCCTAATACTGTATCTGAAGTTACTTTTATATAGGCCTTAGTGGTCCCCTAATACTGTATCTGAAGTCTCTTTTATATAGGCCTTAGTGGTCCCCTAATACTGTATCTGAAATTACTTTTATATAGGCCTTAGTGGTCCCCTAATACTGTATCTGAAGTCTCTTTTATATAGACCTTAGTGGTCCCCTAATACTGTATCTGAAGTCTCTTTTATATAGACCTTAGTGGTCCCCTAATACTGTATCTGAAGTCTCTTTTATATAGACCTTAGTGGTCCCCTAATACTGTATCTGAAGTCTCTTTTATATAGGCCTTAGTGGTCCCCTAATACTGTATCTGAAGTCTCTTTTATATAGACCTTAGTGGTCCCCTAATACTGTATCTGAAGTCTCTTTTATATAGACCTTAGTGGTCCCCTAATACTGTATCTGAAGTTACTTTTATATAGGCCTTAGTGGTCCCCTAATACTGTATCTGAAGTCTCTTTTATATAGGCCTTAGTGGTCCCCTAATACTGTATCTGAAGTCTCTTTTATATAGACCTTAGTGGTCCCCTAATACTGTATCTGAAGTCTCTTTCCCGAAATTCAGCCTTGGTGCAGAATTACAGCCACTAGAGCCAGTCCCACAATGAGCTTTCCTTAGTATGTGCCATTTCTGTGTCTGTAGCTATTGAGGAGGAGAGAGGGGGTAAGGTGGAGGGTGGGAGTGTGGCCTTGACCAACTGCCACTTTGCTCGTTTGAAAGCCATGATGTCTCTCTCTCATGGGTGGGCCAAATTCTCTGGGCGGGCAAAGCAGAGAAAGGGGAGGTAACCTTTTCTCTTATGACGTCATAAAGGGAAGATTCCAGATTGGCCCATCTAAGCTTTAATTTCCTCAAAGGCAGAGCAGGATACCCAGGGCTCGGTTTACACCTATCACTATTTACACAATATTTCTAGCCACTGGGGGACCATAGGCAGGCTGGGGGAACTCATATTAATGTTAAAAAACCTCATAAAAGGAAAATTTCATGCCATGGGACCTTCAAATAATTTTAAACCGGTCTTAATTTTTCCTACGTCTATGTAACACTACCTTTTAATGCTCATTGAAATGTTAGTTTTTTATTCCATGGCCTTGTAGTTCTTTCTTTCGCTCGTCCAAATATAATTCCCTGTATATGTAGAGATTATTATTATTCTGTGTCGCTTTTATTCAATTTGAAAACAATTATTTACTTTGCAAGTACGTTTGTGACTCTGCATTTTGTTGTTTTTTAATGTCGCGATATATAGGTCTTAAATTTGACTTGGTAAAACCGGCTGAAACCCTACTTACAGGAATGTACCATTCATGCATCTTCAGTGGGAATGTTGAATAGGGCCGGGCAATATATCAATATGAGGCTAGATATTGTCTTAAATTTTGATTTGGTAATATGACGCAAGTGGTGCCTTTTCCTGGTTTTAAAGGCTACATTGTAGTAAAGTGATGTCATTTTCTGAACTTGGCAGACTGTTCTAGCTATTCTATTATTTTCCTTTACCCACCTAGTCATTATATCCACGTTATTGATGATTATTTATCAAAAAATCTCACTGTGTAAATATTTTGTGACCGCAAACAACAGTCAATCCTACAATATTCGGTCCAAAATATTGCAATATTTGACTGTCTCCACATCGTCCAACTCTAATGTTGAACGGGATGCGTTGTTTGTTCCCATCCAGGAGCCACCACAGGCCAGTCGGGTCCCAGCAGCAGCGGTACTTACTATCCCGTCACCAACCAGTTCACCATGGGGGGCGCTGCCATCTCCATGGCCTCGCCTATGGTCATCCCCAGCAACACCATGCATTACGGCAGTTAAGACCAAGACCTCACACAGACCTCTTCGGCCTCCCCACCCCCGCATGACAAGAGATCCCCACCCCACACCCCTCCCCCCCAACCTCTCCCAGTGGAGAGCCTCAGTGTCGTCGTCGTCCCCCCCCCACCCCCCCTTTCAACCCTGACTGACGCATCAACTGCAGCCAAATCCAATTATACCAAAACCGGTGCTGTGCTGGCACTGCCTCCTCCTGTTCGTCGTCCTCATTCTACCCTGTTCAGTCCATCACTATATGAACGGTCGAACGCTCTCACATCCGTCCAGACTCTTGTCTTGCAAACAGACGAAACCTGCCCCCCCTCCCCACCCCCTCCCTTGGATCCATTGGGACTTTAACGCCTGGTCCGCTGAGATGCACAGCCGTTCTTGGGTTTCCACCCTCCTCCCTCAACATGTATCTCGATCCCTCCACTTCCCCTCCTGTCTCGTTTTTATTTTTTCTAAATGTGTCATAATGGACCCCCCCCCAAAGAGTTTCTTCAGAACCTTTCTTCCCTTAAGAATCACCTCGCTGCCAGATACCAGCACCAGTCCGTTCCTACGATTCTCCACACCTCTATGACAGATCTACACTGACGCTTTTCATTTGTACAGTAGGACACTATCATCATCATCTTCAATACTCCTCTCTGGGCGGCCATCTAGGCTTTTTATATCTGATCTAATCTTCAAGGCCCCACCGCACTCTCCTCTCAAGAAGAGCAAATCACAAGCGGACATATTTTCCCTGCTTAGTTATGGTTTTTAGGCAGATAGATATATATATATCTATCTATATCTATCCGCAAAAATGAAGCCATCTACCCTAAGGAATATGGGAAAATATGCTTATTTTGTGACTTGGACAAACTGACCTTCTAGTTCCGCTCAGTAGCCACTGCATGGTCCTCCTTGAAAGCAGTGGTGTTGATGTAAACGTCAGGTTGCGGGAGAATGGCACACTGGTCACCTTCCACGCTCAGTGATAGAGATAAACCGGCCCTGTAGTCGTCTCGTCTACTCTAGATTGGAGGTTCCAGTCCCAACTGCTAATACCTCAGCATACACTACACTGACTGGAAGTGGGCTCCGTGCTAGCATGTTAGCGTACATCACATCAATTGATAGTTGGTTAATGGTTACACAATTTTCTGTATTTTTCTTCTTTTTTTTTTTCTTTTTTTTTTTAAAAGCTGCATGAGTTGATATTGTTGATGCTAAAAAGCCCCAGGGTGTTCACATTACACACAGGTATTTGATCTATTGTTTAAATGCCAATATTGATTAGTGCAGCTTTAAATATGCCTGTACACACCTGTGATGTGGTTAGCCTAGCCTCACTCAAAGGCTGGACGCAATGGAAAACTACCCCACTGTCGTTCTCTAAACTCGAAATCCACACCCGTCTTTAATAGTCAGATGTTTTCAAAGCAGTGTGCCGGAGGAATTGTTTGACTAACACGCCGCACGTCTTCATAGTCGAGCTGCTGGTTTGAGCACCGTCCAAAGTGAAACAAAAACCCAGCTGATACTTTACATTACACTTTTTTTTTTATCTTCTCTTACAACCAATTAATAAAAGGGAGTTTTTGTAAGGTGTATCTTGTCTTGATTCTTCGACGGAGCTAGTCTAACGTTTTGTCTTGCCGTCAGTCTTAGCACCGAGATGTGTCTCTGTACCAGACTCACTGAAATCAAATGAACGGGTCTTTTCATCGGAGTGTGGGTTCGGTGAACAAACGAGCATATTTCTGGTAACGCTGGATGGGTTAGAGCTGCTATAGGTTCTAATTCGCTCACTTTTGAGGCAGGGTTCTGGCCGCATCGCGTACGATCGTGTCTAAAGGGAAATAAAGCGTAGGCCCTTGAGTCTCTGTAGTCGAACAACACACTGTCTCTCCTTAAAAGCATTCTTGTTTAGGGCTGGGTACCAAATTCAATACTTTTTAGGCACTGACCAAATTTCCTCTTAAGTACAGAGTATCGAAAAATGCCTCGTCGTTCAATACCCAATTTCAGTACCCAAGGAGTAACTCTCATTATCGTCCGTGAGCCAATAAGCACGTAGCATGCATCTACCAAGATCTAATAATGCTGCTGATTGGCCGTCTAACGTTACACGTCGTAGAGACACGCAGGAAAAACTCGACGATACACCGAGACAGAGCTCGCGTAGTAGGAGCTGAAAAATAAATAAAGATTTGTGCTGTAATGTAATTTATTTTTGTTTTTATAAAATTGGTATCAAAAAAAGTATTGTATCGTTTTTAGGAAGTTACGGTATTGGTATCAGTACCGGTATCTAAAATCTTTGAACGATACCCAGCCTTATTCTTCTTGCCTTTAAAGGACAATTCCAGCGCGAAATGAACCTAGGGGTTAATAACACGTGTTACCCACTCTGTCGTTCTCTGGGACATGTTTTCATGCTAATGTGTCTGTAGCTTGAAGCAAGCTAGCGCAGACCGCTGATTAGCTTACAGCGCTAGTATTCGGGGCACAGGGAAAGTAAAAACAAATTGCTATTTTATACCACTAAAAAGTCTCAAAATATCACTTCAACGTTAGCATAATGAGGGTCCTTAAATGTTAACCGAAGCATTGAGAACATTGTAAGTGTACAGATAGTTTATTAAAAAGATAGATTATAAAGACAGTAGCTCCCAAGACGGCGGCCGCCTGTATGCGGGAAGGCGACTGTCTTCATAACCTATCTTTTTAATAAAAGATATGTTATATCTTGAGCCTTATTAGTGGTATAAATAGCGATTTTGTTTTTACTTTGCCTGTGCCCCAAATACTAGCGCTGTAAGCTAATCAGCAGTCCGCGCTAGCTTGTTTCAAGCTACAAACACATTAGATTAGCATGAAAACCTGTCCCAGAGAACGACAGAGTGGGTACACATCTGTTATTAACTCCTAGGTTTGTTTGGCGATGGAAATATTCTTTAAAGTTGTACACACAAACGCCGAAAGTAGTAGTAATGGGGGGTAGAAGTTCAACACGTAAGGTGACCAATGTGACAGTCTGCCAAAACCTTTGTGTCTTAGTTGAAGCTAGAA
Organism: Perca flavescens; assembly: GCF_004354835.1. Lineage (NCBI taxonomy): Eukaryota > Metazoa > Chordata > Actinopteri > Perciformes > Percidae > Perca > Perca flavescens. Next base: position 28,697,268 of record NC_041345.1, on the reverse strand, counting down.
CTGTGAGCCTGCTGCTGCATCGCCCCATGTTTTCATCGAACACCCAGCTTTTTCTTAAATTTTTTTTAGCTGAGGACATATCGGCAGCTTCTCCCCCAGCCAGTCATTCGTTGAGCCAGATTGCTCCGGCACAGTTGGGAGGAGGAAGATTTTGTGAACGCACCAGTTAAGGACCTATGACCCAGGTGGCAGCCTGCTGGCTGCCGGAATGAGAGGAGCTGTGCTTGGATTGGCAGCATCCCAGTTTACATCCTTGCTTTTTATTTCTCTCTCCCCCCTCCCTGATTCTCCTCCCAACCTCCCTTTTTGAAACTGTGAGACTGTCGCAAAGAGACTTTGATGTCGAGGCGTGGGAGACTGGGCCGGTCCGCCCACTGCCTCCCTCCTCGTCTGTTCACTATGTATGATCTCCAACATATCATGCCCCCCCCACCCCGACTCGACACCTTCATCCCCCCCTTTTATCAGTCACGGAGAGAAGGACTGACACATGTATGCATCGCTTCCAGTGTCACAACTATCGGACTCGGTTCGTTTGTAATTTACGAGTTAGCAAGTTTTAAGAGAGCTGAGAAAAAAAAAAAAAAAAAAAAAAAGTCTCTTTGTAGGATTAACCTTTTTTTTTGTTATGTTTTATTTTGTTTTTGTTTTCCTTTACAAAAAAAACGACAAACGATGAAAAAAAAAAAAAGAGAGCAAATTAAATGTGGTGGAAGTTGTTCCAAAACCATCCTGGAATCCGGTGTTGTAGTACTCCTTAATGTGTCCAGTGGACTGTGTGGACAGACCAGATGTGGTAGCTGACCTATAGCGATCATGTCCCTTTTTTGTCTTTGAATCATTGCTCTGTGTGGTCAAATAGTGGCTTTCACTTTTATCATGGAGAAGTGTATGTGTGTCATGTTCTATAACTTCTGTGTTAACCAACCAGTAATAATACCTGGTTCACTGTTCACATTGACTCTTGTGCTCCAGACAGCATCAATACTGCAGTGAGCTTTCAATTTACTTTACATTACGTTACATGTCATTTAGCTGACGCTTCTATCCAAAATATCTTGCTCAGGGACACGTTGGTTTATGTATCGCAGTGGGAATCGAATCCAGGTCTCCCACACCAAAGGCATGTGTCATATCCACAGCACCATCACCACCTCAAAACTTCTGCAACAGTCTTAAACACACTCGGTCATGGTCAGTAGAGTCAGGGGTTTCAGCTCAACGTGTTATGGACACGACCCATATTAAAGGGTATGTTTGTGTGTGTAAGTGAGTGATAGGAACAACAACCTTTGGAATTGGTCCAGTATTAAGTTGTAACCGACAAAAAATGTTGTGGACTAAAAAAACGCGTCATATCACTTAGAGCACCTTTTAATATTCGAAGTGTCTGACAACATTATGGAAAGGATCCCTTCAGAGATAGACCTTTATAACCTCTTTAAGACCTTTCTATTTAACCAGAAACAGCTCTGAGGTCACTAGTGCTAAACCCACCAGACTCCATTTAAATAAACAATACTTCTAGCGTGTATAGAGCAAACCTATTTCCACATGTAAATCGGTAAACTATGTGTTTATTTCAACCAAAACTACAGTTGGGTTGTTGGAAAAGTGGAAAGACGACCCAAAACGGCATTTCGTAGTTTTATTTTGTTTTTCGACTTTGAATTAAGTGTATTTTATGATGCTGGTGGCTTTATGAAAGCAATTTTGCGGATGTTTAAAAAAGGATCTTACTCTTTAACAGGTCGACCTCCTTAGAAATCCTTTCCATAATGTTGTCAGACACTTAGAATATTAATCTGAGCCTGTCCGAGGCAAAACAAGCACTTTTGTGAATGTAAATACAAGCTGGACAATTGTCCCATTAACTTACACTGTAGCTTGTTTCTCCGCTGCCGACTGCAGCGATCTCGCTTAATACTGACCAACGTCAAAGATTGTTGTTCCCATCGGTCACTTAAACACACAAATATAGGAAAATAGGGTCCAGGTTGAAAACAACGGTAATTACCCTTTTAACATTGTATAATTAGTCGCCCTATAGTGGCCATAGTTATTATGACATTAAGACCGAGAAAGTCCGTTAAAGGTGGGCAGGAGGCATGGTGGGTGGTTCCAACAAACAGGACTTTGATCCAGGAGAACGATGATAGTGTTCCGTTTGAAAATAAAATAAACCAAGAGTAATTTAAAAATTTACGGAACAAACTGAACTACGTTACGTTCTCTGTCACGTGTAATTGGGTCATGTCCGTATGCACAGAAGTGAATATAACCAATGAAAGTTGGGAAACAATATACCAATTTCTGCCTGTGGAGATGGATGGCTGATTACTAAGTGAACTGTAATTATGGAATTCTCTACTTTATAAAAACGTCTGGATCAATGGAAGTACATTTCCAGGATATTTGCCTGACATCTGATGTCCCTCACCGTCCGCTCTCTGTGTTGCTGTTCTCAAACTCTGTTTGCTTCGGGAAAAAATTTTGAAGAAAAAAAAATGGATCGTGCAAAAAGGCAGGCCTGCTTGGTTCTTTTGGGGAATTATGGCAAAGCAGGGGGCTTCAACATTTTGTAAGCTAAAGAACCTTTAGCTGAGAGAGACAGAGCAGAGACCCCCTACTGCATATATTATATAAAATGAAGTTGCATATTAAAGGAACACGCCAACTTATTGGGACTTTAGCTTATTCAGCGGATCCCCCAGAGTTAGATAAGTCCATACATACCCTTCTCATCTCCGTGCGTGTCCTAACTCTGTCTGACGCCCCCACGGCTAGCCTAGCTTAGCACAGATCCTGGAGGTAACCTGCTCCATCTAGCCTACTGCTCCCAATAAGTGACAAAATAACGCCACCATTTTCCTATTTCCATGTTGTGATTTGTATAGTCACTGTCGGTACACGATGCGTTCTGCCTTCACGATCCGTTGTGCATATGCGCAACACATGCGCGATCCGTTCTGCATATGCGCAAAATGTTCGCGCATGCGCTGTAGTACGAGGATTCACGACATTGCACGATCTGTTCCACACTTCCGGTCGACAGCCAAGCTAACGTTAGTTTAGCTAACAGCTAATTCGGCTAACCGCTAGCTGAGACAGCATGTAATAACTTTAAAAGACCCTCAAAATAAAACTTGAAAATAAACGTTAACACATAGAACAGCTGTTACGTCAGTTCTACTTTACTTGTGCTCATTTAAAATACAATCAATCAATACTTGACTCCCACTGGAGGCTAGCCATAGGCTAGCGTGGAACCGATCGTGCAGGTCGTATCCTCGGTAAAACAGTATTATCTTGCGCATGTGCAGAACGGATCGTGTAACGACAGTCACAGCGTGTACAAATAACAAGGTCACATGAGACACAGCCATCTTCTAACCGTATACATACTGGGAACTATATTCTAAGAATGCAAAGCCCTGCTACTTGGGCGGAGTGATTAGCGCAACACCTCAAAAGCACCATTGTTACTCTCTGCTCCTCACCACGGTGCTTCTCAGGTGCTGCGGGCAAATCACTCCGCCCAAGTAGCAGTGCTTCGCCTTCTGAGAATATAGTTCCTAGTATGTATACGGTTAGAAGATGGCTGTGTCTCATGTGACCTTGTTATTAGTACACGCTGTGACTATACAGATCACAGCATGGAAATAGGAAAATTGTGGCGTTATTTTGTCACTTATGGCATTTTTTCCATTACGTGGTACTTGCTCGACTCAGCTCGACTCTACACGCCTTTTTTGGTTTTTCCATTATGAAAAAAAGTCCCTGGTTCCTGCAAACAGGTACTCTGTTTAGTACCACTTCTGTTGAGGTTCCGAGCGAGCCGAGGAGAGGCGATACGAAAAGGTGACGCGAAAACCTGCAGACTGCGGATTGGTCGGAGAGAATCGTCACTAATCACTGTGTCATTGGGAGCAGTAGGTTAGATGGAGCCGGTTACCTCCAGGGTCTGTGCTAAGCTAGGCTAGCGCTGGGGGCATCAGACAGACGTAAGACACGCACGGAGATGAGAAGGGCATGTATGGACTTCTAACTCTGGGGGATACGCTGAATAAGCTAAAGTCCCAATAAGTCGGCGTGTTCCTTTAAACTGGGCCTACAATAACTTGAAGCGCAGTCTAAAGACTTTAGCATACCTTTTTTGGCCATAAAATACGAAGGTATTAAAATAATTGTTAACATGATTTTATAAATCCTGTTTTAATGTTAAACATACACATGACTGACTGAATCCATAGGATGATGACCTGTGGATGGTAGGGGTGGGAATCACCAGAGGCCTCACGATACGATCTCATCACGATACCTATGTCAAGATACAATATTATTGTCAACCTCTGTTTTATCTAAAAATATACATTTCTCCGTTCATCTCACTTCAATTTTATTGCTGCAAAATGGGATTGTCAAGCAGACAGACTGACCAACACATGTATCATAAAAGATCGATACTTGGCATCTGTGTGTCGATACAGTATTGCCACGAAAAATATCGCGATACTATGCTGTATCCATTTTTTTCCGGCACCCCTAGTGGATGGCTACCTTACCTTACCTATAGGCCAGTTTGAATATCATCAGTGTATTTTCACTAATAGCAATAGAAGCTTGGCGCCGTCCAAGACGATTGTGATTGGTTTAAAGAAATGCAAACAAACCAGAGCGTTTTTTTTAAAAATTCTATCCCAGTAACCAGACGGCACTCCGCAGCGCTGTGGAGTGCCGTCTGGCAATGCACGACTGATAACGTTCTCCCCAGACCACCGATGCACGCACACTCGCTGTGGTAGAGCACTGAAGGCCGTGTGGAAAGCTTCTGTACACCCCAGAAAAAGCTCAAGTCTCATCACAATGGCCTGATGTACGCTGCACACTGATGCCATGAAACAAGCCATGCGAATTCCAGTTCAGATACCCCCTGTGGAGGAAATGCCAGACGACCCAGTTGGACACGCCAAACGGAGATGGCATCATCGATAGACTGCTTAGCTTTTGAGGTATGCTAGCATATAGTTTTGTAAACTTGTGTGTGACTTTAGCATATAAATGAACGTCTAATAGCCTACATACAAGTTCACACAATGCTGATGAAGCCTTCCACTGCCAGGGAAAGCAATCTGCGACTGTTGGTTCTAAGCATGGGCACGCGGAGGCAATGCAAATAAAAAGAACCACCAAAAAAAAAATCCTTCACTCCAAAAAAATAAGAATTTGTGCTTTGTCCTTGTCGATTCAAACAATCCTAAATGTGCCACATCTAAATAATGTTTATGAGAAGAAAATGCATGATATAGTCTACTGGTTCTTACTCCACCGCACTGAAATGCAAAATATTTTATCAATCGAAAATGTTAACTGCAATATTTTGAAGACAATCTCATGACTGTATGAGGATAATGAAATCAAAGTGTCCTTTACTGACTTGATATCTTTTGGAAATTAAGAAGTTGATCTACATGTTCCGTGGTGTTATTGTACTTCCTCTTCATTTATTTGACAGCAAAATTAAGATTTTACATAAAAACGAGAATATAAAATACCACCAATTAATAAACTTGAGGTTTCCAACCATTTGGCTTGGAAACGCTATGTCTAGTTGGATTCCTTTGCCATGTTTTAGATGTAAGGCCTCAACAGGTCAAATAATCAAATATTTCACACAAACAAATCAAAGATTAGAAAACAGTATAGAACCTCTGGACTAAACAACCTAACTGTAAATATATGAGCTAAAACTAGCTCCCGCTCGAGAGCTACAACAGTAACTTGCTGCTTTAACATTGACGCTTAAGTATGAACTATCTAATAATGTCATATATGATGCAACATCACAGAAACATTATACTGCCGAATAAGAACTTTCACTTTTGATGGTTAAAGTAGCTGATAATACTTCTGTGCTTTAAAATGTACGATTTTTCACTAGGGCTGCAACCAACGATTATTTTCATTGTCGATTAATCTAGTTGTTTGGTCTATAAATTGTCAGAAAATGGTGAAAAATGTCAATTGGTGTTTTCCAAAGCTCAAGATGACGTTCTCAAATATCCACAACTCAAAGATATTCACTTTACTCTCACAGAGGAGTGAAGAAACTAGAAAATATTCACATTTAACAAGCTGGAATCAGAGAATTTTTACTTTTTGTTTCATAAAAAATGACAAACCGATTCATCAAGTATCAAAATAGCTGGTGAATAATTTAATAGTTAACAATTAGTCTATTCATCTTTGCAGCTCTAATGTACACATTGCAGATTAAAGAAGCTACAGCAGCACACTCTCCATCCTACAGCTCACCCAGAGACACTGAGGATTGAGACCCAAAGAGGAACCATAACCCAAACCCAGGATAGAGGGGTTCTGTGAAAGTGGTGCTGAAGGTGTGGAGAAGGATCCGTTTGTCAGAGTAGACTCTGTAGAAGGACAGAAGGCCAGCAGGCCAGTCCACATACACTGCTACTCTGTGAGAGATAGAATGGGGTAGAGGAATGTCTGTCCTTGTGTTATTGTGACAAATCGAGTAACAGTTCACTTCAGAGCACTCCAGACTCCACGACTGCTCGTTTCTTCCGAACCTGCAGTCGTCGCTGTCTCCCCCCCGATAGATCCCGCCGTAAGTCACTGATATGACAGCCTCTCCATTCCAGTTCACCTCCCAGTAACAGCGACCGGTCAGAGCTTCCCTGCACAGCAACTGATGGCAGTGGTCGAATCTCTGCGGATGGTCAGCGTATGGCTGCTCGTCGTCCACCCAGGTCACCTTCCTGTTGTTGTTCGACAGCTTAAGGTATCTGTTTACGGTGTTTGTGTCCAGTGTGAGTTCACAGGCATCTGATGGGGGGGAAAAAAAGCAACCGGTTTATTAACTAACGCACTTTATACTGTATGTTGATTTATTTTTTACATTTTAGCTATCATTTAACATTGTTGTGGCCTAAAGTCATTCTTACATTCTACATTTATATAACATTTCAATTAATTAAATCTGTTAGATAAATATAATTTAAATCATCTATTCTTAAACTTGCAAAGACTGGGCCATAAAATGGCAACAAACATTACCATATTAATAAATGCTCATTTAGATCTATTAGTAATTTAAAAAAATCTAATTAAGAGCTGTTCATTTTATTAAAAACTTCATAATGACTTAATAATGACTTATTTTTTTCAAATAGAGTGAAATGCAGACATAGAAGCATTTTAATTCCACTTCCAACATGAAGGGATTAAGTGACAAGGCCTTTTTTCGATACTCAATACTTAATATGTAATTTGGTTGGTGCCCAAAAAGTATTGAATTCAGTAACCAGCCCTAGTAATAATAAACTCTACTGGTAAAGGGAGGTTTAGCCAATTCTCCATCAACTGCTAAGCACTCCGGATCTTGTTCAATAAAATATTGAAACTGTAACCTCATCTCATATTGTACTTTCAACGCCAGGAAGGATCTATTTTTGTACAAACACAATCTTATGCCATCATATAATCTTTCATTTTAAAATGCAACAGTTGATAAAAAAGTCAACACAATGTAGTTTTTACACTTACACTTCCTGACACCAGGTGTCAGCCTCTGCTCTCCGCAATCATCCATCCTGGAGGAAGAAACAAAGAAGCTTCCTCATCAGTAATCTTCATAAACTCGTGTGTATGTATTTCATGCACATTTAATGTTAGTGTATATACTTAATGGCTCTGACAATTATGTAAGGTAATTATGTAAAACCTGTCTCTAGTGTCTTGTCTTAATAAATCAAAGTTATAATCCTTTTCCATCCTAGTTGATTTGCGGGCACCTGTGTTTACTGGTGTTAACATTACACGTGTTGAACAGCTACTTACACAGCTACTTGAACAGCTGTAAGAAATACAGCAGAGACCTAAATTTAAAACTGATGCAATGTCTATTTGTGTGCTATTTGTCACTGGTGTGTTGTCTGCCCATACCTGAGTGTGTCCAGTCTCCACTTTGGATTCTTGAGTCTGGCAGAAAGCAGCTTCACGCCTGAGTCTCCTGGATGATTGTAGCTCAGATCCAGCTCTCTCAGATGGGAGGGGTTGGATCTCAGCGCTGACGCCAGAGAGGCACAGCCTTCCTCTGTGACCTGACAACCTGACAGTCTACTCACACACACACACACACACACACACACACACACACACACACACACACACACACACACACACACACACACACTTTGTCTTCTGTTGTCCATACCTGAGCGTGTCCACTCGCCACTTTGGATGTAATGAACAAATTGTTGAATACTGACCTCAGAGTTTCCAATCTACAGTACTGACTCTTCAGTCCAGGAGAGAGCAGCTTTACTCCAGAATCCTGCAGCTCATTGTTACTCAGGTCCAGCTCTCTCAGGCTGGAGGACTGCGAGCTGAGAACTGAGGCAAGAACTTCACAGCTTCTCGCTGATGCTTCACAGCCACTCAGGCTGAGGAACAATTTCAGTCAGACAAATCATATTTTTAGAAAGAAAACTAACTGTCTTACTCTTAATTTCCACTGGTTGCGGAACGGCCCCGTCAGTACCCACCAGTTCCGGATTTGTTAAGTAACGGCTGCGGCCATGACTGACAGCTGAAGTCACGAGGACCCACAAGTTCTCGCAAATTCACAAAACCAACAACAGTTTGTTACAATCCAGAGGAGTAGAAGGGAAACAACTCTGTGCTGTGTTTTCAAGGTGTAGTGCAGGGATATATGATCCGCTGTGAGCACGGTGTATTTTATTTTGAAAATTAACAGGATGTTTTATCTTGTTTCTGTGCTCGAATTCCTGTCCCGCACAATCTGAATTGTGCTGAATGGCTGCGGAGCTCTCCGGTGTCCGGTAAAAATAAATGCTCTGCGTATCGCCGGTGCTGGGACACAGTTGGAACGCAGACGTTCCACAGTCAGTGGAAATACACACATTGACTTTAAAGATTATTTTTTGGGTCTTTTCCCTTTATTATAGTGACAGGGATAGAGAGATGGGGGATGACACGCAGCAAAGGACCGCAGGTCGGTATCGAACCCAGGTCGCTGCAAAGGTCTCAGCCTACGTGGGGCGAGCGCTCTTACTGGGTGAGCTAGAGGCCGTCCATGGATGTTGACTTTAATGGAAACCTATTGACTCCGCCGCTGTTCCGCAGCCGTTCCGCAACCAGTGGAAATTGGGCATAAGACAGCAAATCAGCAGCATTATTAGATCTTGGTGGAAGCAAGCTGCATGCTGATTGGCTCACTGACACATATTTACTCCTCAGGTATTGAAATTGGGTATTAAATGATGAGGACTTTTTCCGATACTCGATATTTAAAGGTCCCATGACATGGTGCTCTTTGGATGCTTTTATATAGACCTTAGTGGTCCCCTAATACTGTATCTGAAGTCTCTTTCCCGAAATTCAGCCTTGGTGCAGAATTTCAGCCACTAGAGCCAGTCCCACAATGAGCTTTCCTTAGTATGTGTCTGTAAATATTGAGGAGGAGAGAGGGATGGGCAAGGTGGAGTGTGGGGGAGTGGCTCGTTTGAAAGCCATGAGCTTATGACCTCATAAGGAGCAAGATTCCAGATTGGCCCATCTGAGCTTTCATTTTCAAAGGCAGAGCAGGATACCCAGGGCTTGGTTGGGGGGACCATAGGCAGGTTGGGGGAACGCATATTAATGTTGAAAAACCTCATAAAGTGAAATTTTCATGCCATGGGACCTTTAATATGTAATTCGGTTGGTGCCCAAAAAGACTTGAATTCGGTACCCAGCCCTAGTAATAATAAAATCTACTGGTAAAGGGAGGTTTAGCCAATTCACCATCAACTGCTAAGCACTCAGGATCTTGTTCAGTAAAATATTGAAACAGTAACCGCATATATCAGCGCCAGGAAGGGGGTTACATGAATTAAACCTAACCAAGTAGTTTTGTTTGAATTCACAACTTAAGCCATGTGTTCCCCGTGTTTAAAACAGCGACTGTAGTGGAGTGTCACAGTTTGACACAAGGCTACCCATTGCGTTGACAAGTGACAAAGTGTTAGTATGTGACGCCTTGGGATGAGAACGTGTCCATAAGTCCAGAAGAGTTGTATCATTAAAGAATGAATTGAGCAGCCAGGACGTCTTTGAATTTAGTGTTAACTATATACTATAGATAGATAGATAGATAGATAGATAGGTTGATTGATTGATTCTGACCTGAGCGTCTCCAGTGTACAGTGTGGACTCGCCAGTCCAACAGAGAGCAGCTTCACTCCAGAATCCTGCAGCCCGTTGTTACTCAGGTCCAGCACTCTCAGACTTGAGGACTGCGAGCTGAGAACTGAGGCCAGAGCTTCACAGCTTCTCTCTGACAGATGACAGCCACTTAGCCTGAAGTGATATAGACAAACACTTACAGTTTCTATTGTCCACAGTGTAAAAGCAGCACAATGTATTGCTTATTGGTTTTTAGGTGGTTTTAACAACACACACTGCTTTAAAAAAGGCAAATAATGTGATTCTGTACTCGGAAACAAACTGGGAATGATCTTCTTGTCTGTGGGTACTACGGCTGCTAAGTCAAAAAAGTGTCTAGTCGAGCAAAGTATGTAAATTAGGTGCTCAATGCAACACACCCAGAGGGCATTTATAAGAGGCCTGAGGCTACATCCCCAATAATATGTTTTACCGCATAACTTTTGCTATGTTTACGCCTGGCGTCCACACTACTCTGGCTTTTATTGAGCCCCTAAAACAGAGACATTTAGAAACGCTGCTGACCCCATTTTAGTTTGAAAACTCCAGGGTTGCGATTTCATCTGGACGGGCAAAAACGGAGACCTTTTGGAAAAGAGGACGCAGACACCCATGTTCCCTTCCTTATTGGGACTTATTTAGCATGCCTGGCAGCTGGATTTTTGCAGTAGCACAAATCCTGCGGGAGAATCGCAGGATCACATATTGCACGAAAATTCATCTTGTCAGGTTTCAAGTAATGCGTTTGTGTCCAAAGCAGCGGTCCAAACCAATCAGCGTCCGGTGAGGAGCTAATAGCAGCCAGGGGTGTGGTTTAGGTGTGTGTATTGGCTGCAACTGTTGATTCAAAACAGTTTCCAATGACTGCTTCTTAGATGGTTCTGTGTAACAAACAATCTGGCTAATAAGGTTAGGTCCTATAAGTCCCGACGTCTCCTTCCGTGATTTGCCACACCCTATCACGTGACTCATTTTTGGAAGGAAACAAACATCAGCCTTGACTACCAGTGGTTAATTCAGCATGTATAACGAACTGTTGTGCAGTTAAATTTAGCATTTTATAATGCTACAACTGCCTACATTAACATTACATCTTTAAGTACAACGTGGCAATGGTTTGTATGTATAGTTATCAGTGCACCTACAGAGCTTTGTTTGAGGCTTTGATGACTGGCAGCAGCCTCAGGAGACCTTCCTCTGAAGCAGAGTACTTCTTCAGGTCAAACACATCCAGGTCTTTCTCTGATGACAGTAAGATGAAGGCCAGAGCTGACCACTGAGCCGGAGACAGTTTGTCTGTGGAGAGACTTCCTGAAATCAGGTACTGTTGGATCTCCTCCACTAGAGAATTTCCATTGAGCTCGTTCAGACAGTGGAACAGATTGATGCACCTCTCTGGAGATGGATTCTCACTGATCTTCTTCTTGATGTACTCAACTGTTTCCTTATGGGTCTCGGAGCTACTTCTTTTCTTTTTAAGCAGGCCTTGTAGGTGAGTGCGTTTTGTTTGCTGTGAAAGACCCAGGAGGAAGCGCAGGAACAAATCCAGGTGTCCATTTGGACTCTGTAGGGCCTTGTCAATGGCATACCTATGGACCTCTGCTGTAGATGTGCGGGAGAAATATAACCCCAGTCTTTTAATGGTTCCCTCTGTCTCAGGCATTACATTTTTGTTGCCATTAATGAGTGACATCTCCACATAAAGAGCAGCCAGAAACTCCTGAACACTCAGATGGACAAAGCTAAACATCTTGTCCTCATCCTTCCTCCTCCCTTGTTTAAAGATCTCTTTCAACACTTCTGAATACATCGAGGCTCTACTGAAATCAATGCCACTCTCTCTTAGGTCTTTCTCATAGAAGATCAGGCGGCCTTTTTCCAGTTGATGATAGGCTAATTTTGCTAATGACTGAATGTACAGAATTGTTTGGCCACACTTCTTTTTTGTCTGATCAATCTGAAACTCCAAGAACTCTGTGTACATCTCAGTCAGGGTCTTGGGTAACTCGCCATTTTCATCTGCTCTCAACACATTGTCCAGAACTGAAGCGGTGATCCAGCAGAAGACTGGGATGTGGCACATGATGTGGAGGCTCCGTGATGTCTTGATGTGGGAGATGATTCTGCCGGCCTGCTCCTCCTCTCTGATCCTCTTCCTGAAGTACTCTTCCTTCTGTGGGTCGGTGAACCCTCTGACCTCTGTCACCATGTCAACTAAGTCAGAATGGATCTGATTGGCCGCTGCAGGTCGAGTGGTTATCCAGATGCGAGCAGAAGGAAGCAGATTCTTCCTGATGAGGTTCGTCAGCAGCACATCCACTGAGTTTGGCATTGTCACATCAAAGTCGACTGCCGATGTTTCATCAGTGAAGCAGTCCAGTTGAAGACGGCTCTCATCCAGTCCATCCAAAACAAACAGAAGCTTGAATTCACTCTTGTCGTAGTTGGTGTTTCCTGAAGCCTGTAGTTTTGTAAAGATGTCATTGAGAGCCTCACGCTTGATGTCTTTGCTCTCCCTGATACATTTGTGAATGAGCTCTGCCAAACTAAACTCTACTCCCTTCAGTAAATTCAGCTGGCGGAAGGTAAAAAGGAATAGAAGGTGCACATCTTGATTGGCTCTTCCTTTAGCCCAGTCCAACACAAACTTGCGCACTAGGAATGTTTTGCCGATTCCTGCAGTTCCATTGGTCAGCACTGTTCTTATGGGTCTGTATTTCCCAGAGGGAGGTTTGAATATGTCGCTGGAGTCAATTGGTTTCTCTGTTCCTGCTTGCTTCCCTGCCATCACAATCTGAATGACCTCATGCTGTGTGTTGATGTGTACGTCACCCCCGACTGTAATGTACAACTTGGTGTAAATATCATCCAGAGGTTGCTCATCCTTCTTTTGTGCCCACCCTTCTTGTGCACATAAAAACGTGTCTTCGAGGTTTGATTGGAACTTTTGTTGGTAATATGTGATTGGTTGTAGTGATTCTGATGCTGGCAATGTCACATCTGTATGGAACAAAGTAACATGAAAAATAGTATTAGTATCGGTATCATGAAGCCATTTTCTGACTTTTTGATGATGGGTTACTTTTTGAAGGGAGCCAGGAGAGTATTGTAAGTCTGGTGAACACAGCGAACTATTATCAGGATAAATAGCACATTTAGAACATTTAAGTCCAGTCACCCTGCAGCCTGGTGGCTCCATTTAAGGGCACTACTACATTTTCATGTAAATACATCCACAATTTCTTACGTACACATGTATCCATATTGATCCTAATTATGTGTTGACATGTCAAGGCACTACTGTATTGCAATGGACTATCCATTTCCTCAAGTAATTATTCAATTTGTCCATTTGTAGGTTCAGGGAGAAAGTTAGTTTTTCCATATTATGTATTTCTTTTAAAATTCAAATCCATTCCCCTCTAGTTGGGGGCTCTTTAATTAGCCATTTTCTAGTTACAGCTTTCTCATCAGCTGCCAACATAATTTTTTATCAAGTGCCTATCACTAGAATTGATTATGGATGTGAGATTGCCAAGATATATTGTACAGAAAACATGTTTAATGTCAAAGCCCATTATTAATTTAATCTTTTCCACTATTTCTAAACTTATATTGCTGGGGTAGCAATATACGTTTAAAAAAAAATAGAATTACTGATCTGTTAAAGCCAAATCGTTGCAGTGTTAAATATAAATATTCCCACCGGACAGAATCAAATACCTTTTCGGCATCAAGGTGGAGAACTACGGATTTATCCTTTTGCTCATATGCTCCATTAAGTGTAAAGCCCGTCTTACGTTCTCTTGTGTTTGTCTGTTCTTAAGGAACCCCGTTTGGTCATCACCTATTATGTCTGGAATTATGTCTTCTAGTCTTTTTGCAATGATTGAGGTGTAAAGTCTGTATTCCAAATTTAGAATCGATATTGATCCGTACGAACTGCACTTGGATTTATCTTTACCCATCTTTGTAATTACTAAGATTATTGTTTGTTTCAGTTTACTTTCACACTGCACTCTGCCAAACGCACCAAACACTGTAAACACGTGGTTGAAACGGTGGCTTGTTTATTGGACAGAATATCCAAAACTCGCCGACACTTCTGGTCTCAGAAATAATGGAGCAGCAACAAATTTCTTTCAAACTTCTTGGGTTTTCTGGTTCTGCTTTAGGTTCTAATATTTTAGAAGAAGGTGAACATTGTGAGCAGCTGACAGACAACAAGTTAAGGAGAGAAAGGGCTCTGATGAGAGAGAGAGAGATGATGATGATGTGTTGTCACACAGACGGTAAGCGATGTGTGGTCATAATAGCTTATGGATCTGAAAGTCATCATCCATTAAATCATATATAAGTGTGTAAATTGTGTGCATGGTTGAAATTGCAGGCTAGTAAATGCTCTGTTTTTGGTTCACTTCCTGTATTTGGGTTGGATCGTGTTCTCACCTAAAGTGAACTGAAGTCTAGTTCACCTGGAAGCGAACTGAGACCACGGTTTTCTAAGGGCATTTTCACACAGACAGCCTTTAGTTTGGTTGAATCGAGCTAGAGTTCATTTGCCCCGCTGGTGCGGTTCGTTTGGGCAGGTGAGAAGGCGGCAATCTAACTTTGGTGCGCACCAAAAGCGGACCAAACAAGCGTACCGAGACCTGCTTGAAGAGGTGGTCTCGGTACGCTTTCAATCGAACTCTGGAGCAGTTTGTTTGTGGTGAGAACGTGATACGTACACGAACCGCACCAACTATATATACTCCGCAAGCGTAATGACGCAATTTGCTACACTTGGATTTTTCCAGGTGTCAAACCAAACCACACCAAACTGACCGAGGGCAAATCTCTCCAAGTTTACTAACTCACCAACTGATTCGCACCAAAGCAAACAAACTACGGGTTTACACACCAGCCTGAACAAACCGGACTATCCGACCAAACGCTTCGTTTTAGACTGACCAAACGAGGTAGGTGTGAAAGCAACCTAACTTAAGTTTAAGTTTAGACGTTTTCAGTTAGACTTCAAAACAGACATGAAAAAGGATAATGAGAGAACAGCTTTATGTAACATTGTTGTCAAATGCTTTAACTAATTGAGTTTCATTTTAATTTGTACCTTTCTTTAGTAAATTCTGTGCCAGATCTCTCATGTTGAGCTTCTCTAAAACCACGTGGGCCTCTGTCAGAGCTCCTGGAAGGCCGTAGGTCCGCACCATCGCATCCACCGTTTCCCGCCTTTTTGCTCTCTCCAGATGACACACTTTGATGCCTTTCTGACACAGGTGCCATTTGAAGTTCTTAAAATCCTCTTCTTTCAAATCCTCCAGAGTGTTAAAGAGGTCCTCTGTTGTCATTGTTGACCAATATGACAGCTGTGGACGTAAAATGCAGTATTTAGACCTCTTCACTCACAGATAATCATTTTAATATGGATTAATATGGTACTTTCTTGGCAATTAGTTCTACACACAATAACCAATAATGAGAAATCCCACTCATGATACCCACTGCTATAATTATGAGTCATATTTCTATATTCAATTCAATTCAATTTTATTTATAGTATCAAATCATAACAAGAGTTATCTCGAGACACTTTACAGATAGAGTAGGTCTAGACCACACTCTATAATTTACAAAGCCCCAACAATTCCAGCAATTACAGTAATTCCCTCAAGAGCAAGCAGTGCGACAGTGGCGAGGAAAAACTCCCTCTTGGGAAGAAACCTTGGACAGACCCAGGCTCCTGTCGAGCCAGGTTCCGTTCGAGCTTTCTGCCTGTTAAAACCCATTGGTTTGTGGACTGCCGTTTTGAAGCCTTGAGTTTAGAAATTTGGTGGTCACCATCTTGTTTTTTTTAAACCGGACGTGATGATTTTTTTGATGAGAGGGTGGAGCTGGGGATGATGATGCCGAGCCAGTGTTGTTTATGGTTGCAATGGCGCTGCGCTAATTTTAAAACGCTAAAGAGGGGAACTTGCAGACTTTCAACCCTTCTGAAGCAAGGCATCCAGTGGAAATACCCACAGGTAAACGTGGACCAACGGGTACTGGTGCCATTCATCTGCATGTACCGCAGTACAGAAAATCAGCAAACTTTCCCTTAAGTTACCAGCTAACGCTAGCAGTAGGTAGCTAGCTTGGTTGGCAGAACGCTTTACAAGACATTTTAGGCGGCAAAAATGTTCCAATTAACTAATTATTCGATAAAGTGAGAGGGTCAAAGTTTAAGATGAAAACACTAACAACACCCAAAAACAAGTTCAGGTCTATATTAATGTTAACCCATGCCATGGTTAGCATTGCTAAGCCTCCATTATGATTGACAGGTCGGTGTGTAGCCATGCCACCTAAAGCATCCCCTGCTTTATGGTTATTTTTTTAAATAAATGGGACCGTAATTTACAACAATGAACATCATGCTGAGTTGAAGAAGACTTAAAACTAGCAATTGGGGGTGACCTCTAGCTTACATATATTTTCAGACGATTCACCATTTCCAAATTAGGAATTACATCAATTACAACCCAGTTATTATGGAGCTGTTGATGGTTCACAAGACCATTGAGAAAATGCTACTCTAGTTGTAGGAAGAACTCAAACTTAGTTTAGAAGATAAAGGAGACTTTTGTGAATGTTGAGGTACCGCTGGCCTTTTTTAATCTCCTTCGTGAATGCTTTGTGAGGCATAGACAGTCCTCACTTTAGATGAGCTCACACAAAATACTAAACTAACAACTAGTAAATGCTTTCTAACTACCTGAATTAGTCAAGAATTACTGTATAAATACTCACTTTAAATGAAGTCAGACCTGATCCTTACCTAGTAACTGCCTAAATTAATCATGAATTGCAATATTATTAAAACATCTATTAACCCACTCACTAACCATTAGTGCTTGTCTAAATCATATTTATAAATACATGCATGTTTAATTAAAGTAAAGTATGGAAGTATTAGCAACAAATGTATTTAAAGTATCAAAAGTACATATTATGCAGAATGATCTTATTTTTTTATTGATTATTATGAATGCATTAGTGGTTGTATATGTATATATATATACTGTATATATAATGTTATATATTCCAACATTAATTTATAAACAGAAAATAATTAATTCAGTTTTCAATCAGTGGACATACAGTATGTGGCAATGAAGATGTTAACGCTGTATACTATTAAATTAGATGCTTATTTAAAAGTAAATACATGGTATTTAATAAAATATAATTCTACACTCATTTAGGTTTTTGGTTCTCTAATTTGCATATTGGATTCTATGACAGAACCTTCACTATTACGATGATGTTGATGTCATAGTTGTACATTCTGTTCTCCTGGAGCTTCAGGTTCAGCTAGACTCGAGAATCTCTCTTATTTGGTATCTGGACTGCTCAGCTATACAACCCCTCTAATAAGACGTATTCGTTCACTGCGTTCAACAAACCCGTTTACTGGTTTTCTCTCGTTCCGAACTTGACTTCTCTTCAAAATGGACACCCGCGTCATTGTTGAACAAATCCAAAGAATGAGACCGTCCTCTTTCTCAGAGGAAGAGCGACACCGCTACAAAGCAGAAGTGAGTTTTAAGTTTGTGTAAATGTAAAGGTGCACTGTTCATATTTATGTTACATTGTATAATGATGGTGTATCTGTGAGCTGCTTCAAACTGTGCGGTACTCAATCTGTGTTGCAGAAAATGATGCTGAGGCAGTTTCTGCTCATGAAGCAGCAGGATCAACTTCCTGATTATTTATCAGTCGGAGACATGAAGTCCTGGCTGCTGACAGGAAGAAGCTTCCTGGAGGAGTGAGTCAAAGTCATTATTGATGCGACCCATATGGAAAATTACATTAGAAGGATTTTAAAAATGTTTTAAAGTTGTAGAAATAACACACTCTTTTTGTTTTTGACAGGTTTCAGGAAATAATTGACAGGAGAGAGATTGATCATGTGTTCATAGCTGAAGTGGTGAGTACAATATAGAGGATCTTCAGACTTGAGAGCGATATTTAAATGTTAAATAGTTTAAATTGAGTCAGCTAACAGTCCTGTTGAGACTAACTAAAGAACGGTGTTGACAGGCCTGGACCACGGCGAGACTCTTCTGTCTTGGTCAGATGGAAGAAGAGCTCCTGGAAGAGCTGGACAAAGAACGGTGTCTTTCCCAGCTGTTCAGCAGGAAGGTCACACTGGAGGGCCTTCAGATGCTTGTCTCAGTCGTCCACCCGAAAGCAGAAAAGGATGCGCAAACCTGCCTTTCAGCCCTGCACAGCAAGCTGCTTGACATCTTTGGTGGCATTCAGATCGCCAGCGGCCCGCTCTATACAGGGGACGCCAAACCAGCAGAGCTCTTGGAGCTGGAACAGAGTGCTGCGGCGCTGTTACCAGAGGTGGTGGACACTGCTCTTAAGTTTCTCCTGGAAGAACCAGAGCGGGAAAACAAGAATGAAGCCGCCAGTGCTGCGATTGGCAAACTGCTGACTAACTCAGCATTTCCCTGCCTCTCTCGGCTTGGAAGGGTTTCTGAAACCCTTCTGCTCCGTGTCTGCACCGAAGAAGCTCAATCCATGGTCGAAGTCATCTCTAACAGGTTCGACAGGTGCTCCAAGTCCTTCAAGCTGATGGACTATGATGAAAGCTATTACAGTGCTACAGAGGGCGTCATCTCTGCCATTCAGGATATGGACCGTGAAATGCAGACTGATGCATCCATCCAGGCTCACTTTCAGCTGGAAGAGGGACCTGTGGAGGAGAGGGAGGCTTCTCCATGGGTTGCTCTGGATAAAGAGGTAGACTTTATACCAAAAGATGTTACAGAGGACACGTACAGAAAAGAGGCAACCCTGGTTCAGGACTCTGTCGTCCAGAGTATGGCCAATGACGAGCAGATGGATGCATCCAGCCAGGCTCAACTTCGACTGGAAGATGGACACCTGGAGAAGAGGGAGGCTTCTCTGGACGTCTCTCCTTTGGAGGAGCTGGAAGGGGGACTCGTGGATGAGAGGGAGGCTTCTCCACGCATCGATCTGGATGAAGAGGTTGACACTTTCCCAAATGATGCGACAGAGGACACATACAATAAAGAGCACAACCTTGTACTGCAGCAGGAGGAAGTGGAAGTATATGAGACACAGGACTTCCTGGTTCAGGACTGTGATAAGAAGAAGAAGAAGAAGAGAGTGCGTGCCTTTTTCTGTGGTTTCCGGAAGATGATGACATGTTGCTTTTGTTTCCACTAAGCAATAAATCACAGCACTCCCTCTGCAATAATATTGTTAAATACATTCAATAAAACTATTAATTTTAAGTCATTCATAATTCTCTCTGTAATTATACTGTTTTTGCATAGGTGTCAATTTTGAGTAATAATCAATTCAACATGCCTCATGAATGCACATGAAAACAAGTTAAAATTCCATAATTTTCAACATGAATTCCAAAAGTGTGAGGCTATTTGCACCCCTGGTACAATTAGCAGTGTATACTATTCATACCCTGGTGCAATTAGAAATGAACGCTATTCGTACCCCGGTGCACACAGCAATGTGTTCTATTAATACCCCGTCTGGTACAAATATCAATGTATGCTATTCGTACCCTGATGCAATTAGAAGTGAATGCTGTGTTCTTTTAATGACTGTTTCATCCAGACAGAAATATCATAAGATCAGTCTTATTTTTATGATTGCTGTTTGTCACAGTCTCACAGACTGTGTCTTTAACCATTGCCGCAACAACAGAGGGTTTATTTCGTATTAACATCTTTATTTGTATTCACATCTGTTCTTTACTTAAGTAATTCAGATTTTACATGACAACGGCATGCAAATTATCCAATCCAAAATGAAAGAAACAAGATCTCTTTACTGGGGAAGCATATCCCAGACTCCTGGGCCATAGCTCACTGTTCCAACCACTCACCTGGCAGTTCTCGTACAATGTGGTACAACCGTTGACCACTTGGTGTCTTTAAGCCTCGGTTGCTAGGTAACCATACTGTAAACAAAAAATAGGTAACTAACAAACTAACGATGTAGTATCCATTTCCGCTACAAATTCAATTGTTATAAACTTTAGAGACAAAACTTTCTTAATATGCCAGTTTCTGCTGTCAAGGAAGATGAACGTCCGCCATGATTTCCGTGCACGCCTGCAACGTGTTTTTGTTGTTACGTCACAGGGTGTGAATAGCTCAGATGTGTGGCCGAGGCTATTCGTACCGGGGTGCAAATAGACACTCCGATTCCAAAAACCCTCAATATACATGAAACATAAAGTTGGTTTGATTCAGGTAGCATCTTTTAAAATAATGTCCTACTTAGTCAGCATTTCATTCACTTGCTAGTCTATAGTCACGACATTCCACTTCCGATATTGCTCAGGTGCCGGAGGAAATTCTGCCGGATGCATGTCTATTCGCAGATGTCCGTTTCCTTCCGCTTTCTTCGTGTTGGAATTTTAAACTCTGGTCGATTTAACTGCTCCTCAGATCTCTGCAGGGTAAATCCAGACAGCTAGCTAGACTATCTGTCCAGTCGGAGTTTTCTGTTACACGACTAAAACAACTTTTAAACGTACACACGTTCCACCAAAACAAATCCCTTCCCGAGGCTATTTTGCATTGGCGCCGTGCGGAGCTTAGTACCACCCGTGACGATTAATGTGATTGGTTTAATGAAATGCTAATAAAACGCTGTGGGGACCAGCCAGACCCTCCTCCGCAGCGCTGTAGAGGAAGGTCTGGCAAAGCGAGACTATTCCCTTGCTTACATAACAGTATATGCAACAAAAAAGTCAGCTGACTGGACTGGACACCAGATGTATTCATGTTTCATAGTTTTAATACATTTTAGCTCTGTATTTTAGTCAGCTAAACACGTCTCTGGTTGAAATGGCCTACATTGCCATAGTATGTGACAGTTTGGAGTCAGTGTGTGTGTGTTGTCCTGTGCTTTTGTGGTAGGGAGAGTGCTGTCGCAGCAGCGCATGCGCCAATAACTACGAGGCCTACTACTTCTCAGCCTTGAGAATGACAGCTTTAACTGATGTGGAGACTATTAAAGTTCTGCCATTCACTCCCCAATGCCCGTTGCATTAGTAACATGTTTCGGAAAAGACAAATGTACAACAACTTGTCTCCTAATCAGTTAATCAATTTCAAGGGTTCTTTTTAGGAGGACTTTGACATTACTCACTGTATCTCAGACAGATCAAAAGATCTTTTACCTTGCTGCACGCAATTACCAAGTCAAGACATAAGCTGTGTTTAAACTGTTCCCTATCATGGAAATAGTGCACTATATGGTGTGTTTGCCATTTTGTAGGTGTGTTTGAATCCTCCGCGTTTAATTTCATTCACAATATAGTACACTATAAAATCAGCACAATGCACTGCTAATTTGAGTGTACATACAATGTACCCTACATTTTACTCCCGTGTACCAGAATGCAACGCTGTCCTGTTTTCCCGGAGGGACGAGAAGAAGAAGGAAATGGAAAAAATGGAGCGGGATTTCATTTCTAAACATTGGAAATGTAACATTTATACAACCTTTTACTCTTCTCCCGAGTGAGTGAATGAACGGAACGGTTTCGAACACAGCTATAGTAGGAGATGTCAGCCTCTCAAAACCCAGCTCACAGGGCCAGTAGAAGCAGAAAATTGTACTCAAGGAGGAGGTCTGCAAGATGTCTGTTTCTTCCCGGGGATCAACCCTCAGCTCAGTTTTTTTTATAGTTTCTCCCAAGCATCAGGATATCGGTTTACGTCGTATGTTATTTGGCCCAGAATGCTCTCAGGTGCCATGTTTACAGTGGGTCACTTTGACCTGCCTTAGGTCCGGCCTTGACTGTCTGCGTTTGAGTCCTCCTTCCTCTACAATCGATCCAGCTGATGTTTGGTTTTTATTTTATTTTGTTGAAGAAGACTATTGAGCTAATAATGATTATATAATCATAATGTGGTAACACGACTCGGGTCATCAAACTTCCTCAGATGAGCTCTAAACAATTCAAGGAAATAATTCTATTTTCTTATGAGTTAAACTGAAAGTACCCTACACTAAATGGTAAAGAACCCCCCAATCCTTTTAACAACAACAATTTTAAATGGAGAGATCTACATAAGCAAGCGTACAAGGTCAAACATAGGAATCTTACCTTGTAGAAGCTTGTAGAATATTTGAACCCGCGTACCGTCTGGCAGGAGTCTGGCTGCTGCATTGAAGTCAAAGAGGTTGAGAGGAGGAGACAAAACATGAGACCACGCTGACACTTATTCTGTGGCTCTGTGGTTTAACTTTATTAAGTAAAACTGAAATTTCAACTAAAGCTCAGTTTCCTTTCTCAGCACCATGCGAGAGTCAGAAAGCAGACATGTTTCTCCTGTTCTTGCCTCATACATTACAGCATCATCGAGTACTTCTATTGCGCACAGAGCTGTATAGTAACGAAGTAGAACTACTTCACTATTGTACTTAAGTACTAAAAGGCTGTATCTGTACTCTACTGGAGTATTATTTTTTTCTCCTACTTCCACTTTTACTTGAGTACATATTTTCGATGCGTTTAATACTTTTACTCTGATACATTTTTTATGTGCTACATTGTTACTCGTTACTGTTGTGAATTCCTCACGCTAAGGAGACTGTGTAGGTTACAGTTTGTGTAGTTATGGCTACGTTAGTTACGTACGATATATACAATATTCAGTATTTGTTAATAAGTGATTAATAACCCACTGTTATAGCAGATAATAGTAGTTATAACAGCTGTGACATTAATGTACCTTTTTGGGTTTATTTCAGAAACTTCCTTAATATATCCAGCAATGTGCAGCTTGTGACTACTTCCACTTCAGTGGGGTGCTTAAAGAGCACTTCAACTTCTACTCAAGTCACTTTTTTGAGAGAGCATTTGTACTTTTACTCAAGTATGGGTCTCTAGTACTTTATACACCTCTGATCAAGCAGCATCAGTCAATACGTATTTGAGTGAGACCCTATAGAGGCTAGAAGGTGAATATTTTGTCCAGCCGCCTCTCGGTCAGCTTTGCAAAATGTATGCTTTGTGTTGGTGCCGAGACAAAGGATGTGAAAATGCTGACACATTTTGTCTGTGGCTCTGTGGTTGAACTTATATGTAAAATTGAAACTTCAACTTCAGCTCAATTTCTTTTCTCAGCGCCGTGTGACAGTTAGTTGCGGTAGAACAGTAGAGCAGGCCAGAGCCGTGCAGAGACCTCTGAAGGGACAGGTGCTCAAGTATAAAGAACACATTACCATATGCATAACATCTCAGTCCACAACAATCCCCACCGATTGGTCCCAAAACGTTGGCATTTGCAGGATGGCTCGCCATCTGTCGTGGCCGACACCGAATGTTTTTGGTGAGCCGTATATGATGGATAATAAATGGAAATCTGCAGTTTACATTAAAGGGTAACTACCATTTTTCCAACCTGGAACCTATTTCCCTATGTTTTTGTGTCCGAGTGACTGATGGGAACAACAATCTTGGACAGTGGTCCAGTCTTAAGTGAAATCGCTGCAGTCGGCAGCAGAGAAACAAGCTACAATGTAAGTTAATAGGTCCAGCTTGTATTTACCTTTACAAAAGTGCTGTTTTTGCCACTGACAGGCTCAGGTTAATATTCTAAGTGTCTGACAACATTATGGAAAGGATTTCTAAGTAAGGAGGTTGACCTTTCTGTTAAAGAGTAAAATCCTTTTTTAAACATAACAAGTCCACCAGACTCCAAGTAAATAAACAGTAATTTTAGCATCGTAAAATACACAGAAATAAAATAAAACAATAAAAAGCCGTTTCTCTTTCTTTCCACTTTTACAACCAGCACAACTCTAGTTTTGGTTGAAACAAACACATAATTTACCGATTTACATTTACATTTACCGACAACATATTAAATATGTTGGCTCTGTACACGCTAAAAGTATTGTTTATTTAAATGGAGTCTGGTGGGTTTGGCGACTTCAGAGCTGTTTCTGGTTAAACAGAAAGGTCTCAAAGAGGTTTTAAAGGTCTATCTCTGAAGGGATCCTTTCCATAATGTCGTCAGACACTTAGAATATTAATCTGAGCCTGTCAGCGGCAAAATGAGCACTTTAGTGAAGGTAAATACAAGCTGGACAATAACCCCATTAACTTACATTGTAGCTTGTCTCGCCGCTGCTGACTGCAACGATCTCGCTTAATACTGGACCAATGTCAAAGATTGTTGTTCCCATCAGTTACTTAGACACAAAAAAATAGGGTCCAGGTTGAAAAAAAAGGTAGTTACCCTTTAAGCGGAATGTTTTTTCTGCTTAAAAAAAAAGTCTATCTTGAGATAACATGATTACAAATGGAAAATGATTTGCGTCATGGCTTCTGAAACGTTCTGATTTGATCCCTTTACAGCTGTTCTGTCTTATTTTTTTCTGCTGTAGGTAACCAATGGAATGTAACTAAGTACTGTACTTAGTACAAATTTCAGGTACTTGTACTTTACTGGAGTCTTTACTTTTCATGCCACTTTCTACTCCGCTACATTTCAGAGAGAAATATAGTACTTTTTACTCCATTACATTCATCTGACAGCTTTAGTTACTTTAAAAATTAAGATTTTTGCACACAAAACACATGTAGTTTACAAAATGCAATGTTTTATTATAACATTTAGAATGGCCTACAAGTCCAGCTGAAACGATTAGCAGTTTAAACCATTAATTGACAAAACTGTTTGGATCGTTTCCAGTTTCTAAAATGTGTGGACTTTTCTGCATTTTAATACTTTCCTGATGATACTTACAGTACATACTTTTACTCAAGTAACATTTTCAATGCAGGACTTTTACTTGTAACAGAGTATTTCTATAGTGTGATATTAGTGCTTTTACTTAAGGATCTGAATACTTCTCCCACCGCTGTAGGTAACCCAAATAAAGTGCCTGACGTCATACTGGAAATACCATGGAGCCGTGGCATGTGATGTCATCGATAACGGTGACCGTAGTCATTCAATAACGATGAGAAATGGGATGAAGCACGCTTAACTTTATTAACAAAATCCCTAAACACCATTACAGTAGGGAATAAATACTTCTGCAGACATAAACATAAACCTATTTCTCAATTTACAATAACTCCTAAATGCAATTAAAGCAACTGGAGTCACTTTGTGTTTCTTACAGGCAGGAGTGGTGTCATCAGCAGGAGCCCGTCTCCGGTCTAAGTTCATTACAGTCTATGATTGAATGCATTCATAAGCCTGCACTACTGTCTGGAATGGCTTCCTTCCTATAGTAGGCTAATTGGTTAATAGACAACATGTCAGTTATCAAGCAGTGAGACTTAAGGGTCTTCAGCCACTCTGTGCAGCTGTGCAACTGAGCTAATGTTAACTTCAGCATACTAAAAATGCTAACATGCTGACAGTTTTGTAGTAGTGCTTTGTGATGTGTTCATCTTAGCTGCGCATGTTCACATGCTAACATTCGCTAAT
Source organism: Perca flavescens (assembly GCF_004354835.1). Taxonomy (NCBI): domain Eukaryota; kingdom Metazoa; phylum Chordata; class Actinopteri; order Perciformes; family Percidae; genus Perca; species Perca flavescens. The sequence continues at coordinate 28,671,514 of NC_041345.1, read as the reverse complement.
TAGCATTGAACACAAAAGTACAGCATATGCTCGTGAGAAGGTCATTCCTTATTTAGTCAGAAACCAAAGTATTACATGGATAACATGGGAAAACACATGTTCTTACACTTTTGGCAACTAAATTTAAGGTAGATGCTAGATCGGATCTACTAGAAGCGTCGACATGGTTAGGTTTCGGTTAGTCTATATCCACGACGTTCCACTTCCGGGATTGCTCCGGTGCCGCCGGAAAATGTGCCAGATGTCTGTCATTTGGGCTAGCTTCCTCTTTCTTTGTGTTGTAAATGTAAACTCTGGTGGACTTGTGAGAACTATGGTTAGCTGCTCCTCAGATCTCTGCAGGGTGAATGCAGACAGCTAGCTAGACTATCTGTCCAATCGGAGTTTTCTGTTGCACGGCCAAAACTACTTTTGAACGTACACGTGTTGACAAGTTCTTTCCCACGGCTATTTTGCAGTGGCACCATCCTGCGCTTAGCACCGCCCAAGACGATTGTGATTGGTTTAAAGAAACGGCAATAAACCAGAGCACGTTTTTTCTCCCATCCTGCTGTGTGGACTCGCCAGAGCCTCCTCCGCAGCGCTGTGGAGGAAGGTCTGGCAACGCGAGATGAGGCTTAGGTATATGGAGTGGGGATTGGTTGGGGTAAGAATCCAAGGGGTAAGCCAATCGGAGGCAAAATAAGGCGGGCCACAAGGCACATCCTTTGATGTGGACACGTCTAGCGGATCCGATCTAGCATCTACCCGAGTGGGATGGCAATTGGCCCGTTTCATGGAATGTGACAGAAACATGTCTGTGCTGTGCAATGTAAACACAATTGGAAGGGCAAAAAAAAAAAAAAAAAAAAACAAGTTCACACATTAGTGCTAGCCTTGCAGTCACCTACATTATATAGCTTAAATGATCGGATATTAAATAACTTAAATTATCTGATTCTTCCATATTTGGAGCGGTTCAAACAAACCATGTAAAGTCCGCTTTTTTCTGTTCCTTTATGAACTCTACAATAACAAAAAATAATCATCAGCTTCATTTGGGCAAAAATAATCATGGCGGCAGCCCCTAGTTTTGCTGCCCTCACAAATGGAAGTTTAAACAACTTTAGAGAGGGGTGCACAATTTCACAAACTTCTTTGTCATCACTTTCTGAGAATTTATGATGATGAATTTATCCAGTTAACAAGTGCTGACGTGATGCCAGAGCCTGGTGTAACTAACTCTTTTCTACAAGTGTTGTCCATCTGATACCTCGTAAGAAGGAACGATTGGTAGCAGTTTGTTTTATGATTGTATTTAGTTTAGAAGGGACGAGTACGTCTCTTTAAAACTCGCGTTTGAATCTTCACAGCGTTAAGGAAGCCATGCTAGACTGATAAGATGCAACACTCCCTGAAACATCACAGTAGAAATGTACAATTATTGCAGTGGACAAGTGCTAGTTCGGTCAAGGGAGAACCACCTCAGGATCCGTTAGACAAACGACGCCACGCAGCCATCACCGCGCTTCATCACACAGAGAGAATTGAACAGATGACACAATGGCAATAATCAACATTGCCTAAACCCGCCCGGCTGTCTATACATGGTTTAATATCTGCATGTGATTTCCTAACACGACAGAGACATCCTTCATTTCCTCTCTCCTCCTTCCTATTGGTCAGTGGGCTTTGGTGGCCGTTGTTATGGGAACTGGGTGGCTTGTAGGGAACGTTGTCGGTACATGGACCGCCGTCTGGAAGAAGTACATCTGAAAGAAAAGAGAAAACGTGTACTAGTCCGTCAAGGTTTAATGTGTACAACTGATTAGGGCTGGATCCGGATATGTGAATATTCGTTGAATGGCCAGGTATTTGATTTTCAATTTTGGGATTCAAATTATTATTATTTTTTTTTTTTAAAACATGCATGCAGGCTGAAATTTACTGTGGTGTTTTGTCGGGATTAAGCTGCTTGCTAATTTCCCGCTAGCCGCTGGCTAATTTATGCAGCGCGGTGTCGTCCGTCTCGGCCAAGAACGGAGAAATGTTGAGTTACGAGTGAGCAGTCTGATGTGTGTAGAGGTCTGTGTGGTTATACTGTAGCAGCCTGGCGTCGTTTTCTAGGCGATTTGATAAAAGGTAAAGCTAGTACGACATACGTGCATAATGCCAACACGTGTGTACACTGCGTAGGTCGTCACTTGTCAGACAGTCGGGCAAAAAACGCAGCTCTTTCCGTTTGTTTTGAATGCCTGGGCCAAAAAGTTACGTCCAAATCAACTTTTAGAGAAAAGCAACCCGACCATCACCCTGCGGTGGACAATCGTGTAACGTTAACCGGCGGCTATCAGACTCGTCAGTTGCGGCGTGCGAGTCCCGTAACATTTAAGTAAAAAAAAAAAAAAAAAAAAAAAAAGGTACGAAGGTAACAAAAGCAAACGAGCACTGAAATGCCCAGGAGTTTGTGTAACAACAGGATGACTGTTTCCTGCAGTGACCAAAGCAGTCGCTTCATCTCTCGCTTCGTCGCATTTTATTTTTTCTCTTTTTCCAAAGCCGCCTTCAGGTGCAGTCGGAAAAATAGGTTTCCCCCGCCGCTGCTGCGGCCAACCGAAGCTTTGGATATTCGCTGTTGAAAAGCACAAAAGCTTCGAAGCTTAAAAAAAAATTGTATTCGGTACAGCCTGCAAAGAAAACTCCCGCACACTGTCTAGCCTGACTTGCAAAAAATATATAAAGTTTATTAATAGGCAACGTTTGGGTACAGTTGGTACAGCCTGCCAACTATTACGAGGGCCAATCCAAGGAGCTCACTAACCTTGCAGCCGACGGCCAGCAGCGTGTGCAGAACCAAGATGGTCACAACTGTCGCCACCGCCATCGCCTTGGTGTCCTCCCGGACAACAGGCCAAAAGGTGAGGACCAGGACGGAGCCGGAGATCACCATGGCAACCAGGATCAGTGTCCAGCGCAACCACTCAAATGGAATGATCCAGAGAACCTGGAGATGACAGGGTTACATGTTGTTCACTGACTAGGTTGACATGCACATATTATTAAAGTTTTTTTATTACGTGGCTCTGACGATTGTGATTGGTTTAAAGAAATGCCGATAAACCGGAGCACGGTTGCGCTCCCATCCCCGAATGCGGTGTGGACTAGCCAGACCCTCCTCCGCAGCGCTGTGGAGGAGGGGTCTGGCAAAGCGAGACCACGGTGACCCCTGACATGCACGATGGACTCACCGAGGTGGGGATATAGATGGAGAGGGAGTAGCCGTAGACACACACTGTCTCCAGGAAGGAATAGCCACCGATCTGCCTCTCGGCCCCTTGCCGCCAGGTCAGGAAACCCCAGACGCCCATCGGCACCAGCCAGGCGTACACGAAGATCACTACTGCAGCGATGGTCACTGTTGTTAGCAGAGAGCAGACTCAGCATGACTGGGTAAAACTGAGCCAAAGTGGTTTCCGGTTGATCGAAGAAGAGCCTTGTGTAGGACTCACCTCTGTGGAACTGCGGTCTGTAGTGGTACGAGGGGTTTCCCAGCTCGCTGAGGAAGGTGGACAAGTTCCCGCTGATCGCTACCGAGAACACCAGAGTCACACAGATCCAGAATGGACCTGCACACGCACGCACACACAATTATATATTACTATACACGAAGACTTGAGTGACTGCTTTGATGATCTAACTTAAACTACAGACGCTAATTGATTTGAGTTAGTTTTTAAGAAACATTGTAAACATTCCAATTCTAGCTTGTGAAATGTGACTATGTTCTAGTTTCTTCTCTCCTCTGTGACAGTTAACTGGATATCTTTGAGTTGTGGAGAAAACAAGACGTTGGAGGAACGTCATCTTGGGCTTTGCGAAACAGTGAGCCACATTTTTTTTTTTAACCATCTTCTGACATTTTGAGATTGATCACTCCCAACAATCTCTAACGGGCATCAGAAAGGTGTCAAGGAAAAACACAAGCAGCCGACAGCTGACCAGTCACACTTCTCCGTAGTTGCTGCAGACCCGGCGTGTGGTTCCATTTTAAAAATTTTTTTTTGAGGAGATGCACGTCAACTAGCGCAGCCTACGACTCGGCTACACACGCTACAACACACAACTAGAAATCTAGCTTTAATAGCACATAAACCATCTGTACAGAGGCTCTTTAACTGTAGAGAAAATGAAGAATACTAAAAGCGAATGTAGAATATATTACGTTTTAAGATCTCAATGTGCTTACCATACAGATCTGGGTTACTCCTAAGGTGGTGTTTGACAAAGTTTCTTCCAGGTAATGGCATCACTGAGCCCTTAACTCTGTCCAGAACCTGCATCATATGATGGGGGTGTCAAGCAAAAGAACAGCCTAAAAGTCAATGTCATGATAAAATATGTACATGTATTTCTCTGAGCTTGGTTTATCATAAAGAATGTCTTGTATCCGTTGGTCAGTAACAACTGCAGCTGTATAAAGAGTGTAGTTGTAGAGAGGGGAGGGGCTCGTACCTGCACTGTGTCCACGTTGAAGAAGGACTGATAGTACTCAAAGGTCCAGAAGCCACCACTTGGTTTCTGTCCTCCTAATAGCTGGACACACGGACACACACGGACGGACACACACGGACACATACACACACTTCAGCTGCTGTCAACTGAAAACATCAAGACTTTGTGAGAACCAGTGTCATGGTGACATTGGGCAAGTGGGAATTTCATGGAAATGGGAAAGCGGGAATTTCAAAATAAAGGCGCGTCTTAAAGATGACGATATGTATCGATATTTTCACGTTGTATCGATAGAATATTGGATCTTTAATGATCGAATCGCTATATCGATATATCGTCACTAGGGCTGGGTACCCAATTCAGTACTTTTTAGGCACCGACCCTTATTGCCTCTATAGTATAGAGTATCAAAAAAATGCCTCATCATTAAAGATCCAATTTCAATACCTAAGGAGTAAATCTCATCAGTGTCAGTCAGCCGGCCAATCAGCATGCAGCATGCTTCTACCAAGATCCCATGTTTGTGATTGGCTGTCTAACGTTACACATCGTAGAGGCACGCAGGAAAAACTCTATGTTACACAGAGAAGACAGGGCTCAAGTAGTAGGAGCTACAAAATGTTAAAACATTTGTGCTGTAATGTGTAATTTTGTAATTTCTTTTTGTTGTATAAAATTGGAATCAAAAACCAAAAAGGATCGTTTAGGAACCGGTCACGCCATTGGTATCGAAAAAGTTTGAACGATACCCCCCAGCCCTAATCATTACAGGGAACATACGTCAACACAGATACTTAACTCACCTCTGAGCTCTCCTCCCGGCCCTCCTCATCCTCAGAGAGGTCTAGTTTCACATCCTCCCCTCCTACCGTTGCTGCTGCTGGAGTGCTGGTGTTTGAGGCAGACATGCTGAGCGTGGAGGCCCCCGGGTCTGCAGACAACAGCTCTGCCGCTTCCTCAAACTCTGCATGCATGCATGCATCAACAAACACAGGCAGTTAGTAATAGTGGTGATGCTACAACGGGCCCCAGACTTCAGTGGACCGGCGGGCGGGGGGGGGACCGGAAAACTGGGTGCACCATTTTGCTACGGTTTCCGGGTTAAACATGTTTCTTCGGAACGGTGTGAAACGTGCGCAATGGGCTTAGAGGAATGTTTTCTCTCGTTTAGTGGCTGTGTCACAGGTGACACCCAATCAGCAGAGATGTGCATGTAAACTAGCCCTAAATTCGCCCCTTTACTGTTAAGAGGACCATGACCATCATTTACTGAAGTCTTTGTCCAAAAAAACCACGCCCTTCTATTGCTATTCTGTTAGTGACTGCATCACCACTGTTTTACACCAGGACTTTTATTTATTTTTTTAACCATTCACCATCTAGTTTAAATATTGGATCTGTGTTAACTGGAGGTCTTGTTAAAAAAGCACCATAACATACACTTCATCATTAACATATATCATGGAATATATCCAAACCAAATATAGTCTGAAGTAGGGCTTTGGTTTACAAACGCATTGTAATTATTTCCATTCAGCCACACTGTCCACAATCCTTGTACACCTGGTAAAAAAAATATATATTTTTGATTTAAGATATATTTACATTTCATAACATAAATACATAATTTACACTTTGCCTATAAAAAGGCCCCAAACATTTAGCTTAAATACCCTTAACCATGCATCTATCAGTCTAGGAATGACAGGAAGGGAATGGAGGGAAGGACAAAGCAAAGCCGGACAGATGGAGAATTAAAACTGACAAAACGCTACAGCAGAGTGGTTAATTTAAAATGACACAGTCTTTACCTTGGAATTGTAGATCATTGGGACTGGCCATTGCTTCAGTGATCAAACAGCAACCTCACGCAAGACCTGGGAGAAGATGAACACATGTTCACATACCTGCAGGCTGCTGGGTAGACCTTACTGACTGATAGATCATCTCTTCACAGATCAAACAGCAACAGCAAGCTCACCTATCAAGTTCTTTTACGTATACACTTCAATGTTCAGCGATCCCCAAAAGTCCCCAAGTAACACGTTACCATTCTGCCCCCGACTTTGTACTCTTGAGTAGTGACCAGCAAAGATTAAACCAACCTGTCCGCAGGCAGCAGGATGTCCCCGGTGGTGATCAGGATGATGATGGCGTGTCAGACAGGGGCCACAAAGCTGTGACAGCTAACACTAGCTAAGCTAACGTTAGGCTATGTTCACACAAGCGCTCATGTTTCTCATTTGTTTGAAGATGCTAGAATGTTAGCTAACGTAAGAATATGACACAGTCCGAATAGGTTTAATAAACTACTAGTCATACACCGCTAACGCCAGTCTTTCATAAGGAGCGCAACTGCTGTCTGTAAGCTGTATAATAAATAAGAAGTCTGTACGCTGTGAATGCTAGAACGTAGTTCCGGGACACGTCACCACGTAAACAAAGCAGTCACGTGACCCAGCTTCGCCTTCTTTTTTTTAAGGTTTGTTGATAAAAAAAACAAAAACAAAAAAAACACAACACACAAAGATGACGAAGAAATGTAGCATACTGTGTAATGCACAGTTATGCGACACACTGGATGCATTTACAATTTATAAAATATATATATTTTATATATGTGTTACAAATACAGTAATCTTTACCGGATGTACAGTCAGTGCGGGGAAAGCGAGTGTTCAAGTGACAGCAAGCGGAACGTTTGCGTGTAGAGTTTTCTGTCGGAAGATTAAAAACGAGTCACCTTCGGGCGGGTGCGCCATTTTGGCTCCATGTGAGCTGTCTTCTTGACAGCAGCCAGCATGTTTCTTGTGCGTGAAGGTGACCGCACGAGTGAATAAATAAACCCGTTGAAATGGCTTCGTTGCGTGTAGCGAGGAGGATGTTCTGCGCGGCGGCAGAAACGGCAGCAGCTCCGGTCACAAGCAGCAGATGGGAAAGGCTGAAAAAGAGTAAAGCTGGTGAGTAACGCTAACGTCAGTGTGGCTAATAAGGTTACACAGGGGAAACCGCTAACGTCAGCTAACTTTCGACATACGTTAACATTAGTTTATCCTGCTGCCCAATTCACTGGTCATATGATGTTTGTAGAAGGTAAACAATATATTTGTATTACTGTTGTAGCTTGGTGCTGCCTTTATAATGTTGCTAGTGTAGTTATGCCATGTTTTCATACCACTTAATAACCCCAGCAGTGCATTCAACCTTTATTCAAACTCGAAAGATCATTGAGGGGCGGCCCTCACTTACAATGACATCGACTACAACAACACAGGTAATACTGGCTTGCATAGCTTGATATTTGTCCAACACCAACAACCAACATTTTGGAAACCAAATTAGCAATTAGTGTCCTGTTTTTTTTTTTTTTTTCTCGAACAGTGGCTGCATCTCATAACTCTTAATTGATGGACCTTTTTTTTCACAACAGACATTTGGACTTGTCATAGTAGGAAAAGCAGAGCTGAAATTGATAACCTTAACGATGGCTCAATTCCATCAAGTGTCCCAGTAATCTATTTCAGTGAGTCAGCATGCACAATACCAGGGCCTCTCCTAAGTGGAATGCAGCCATCATTAATGGTTTTGAATACACCTGTGCTTTTCCTACTATGATATGTCAAACATGTCTGCCGTGAAAAAGGTCTATAGCTCCTCGACTTGGTCCTCGGCTGAACCGGTGCTGTGTTCCTACTGGTTTCCAAACTATCTGGTTTCCGTATATTGTGTTTACCTAACAGCAAACATGTCACCTCAGCTTAATAATAAACTCCTTAAATAATTTTAATTGCGTTGCTCTGTTGGAGTTTGATTAGAACATCGCTTTGGATATGAATCATTCCATAGAGACACATGCTTGGTTAATTCGGAGCAAAGCTCAAATAACGCTGTATTGCAAGCACATTTTGCAAACACAGGTATGTTTTGTGTATGTTTACCGTTTTATCTGCGTTAGAGCTAGGGATGGCGAAAACTAAAAATTTTCTTGACCGGTCACCGAGCCTCATTAACCGGTTGAAACCGGTTAACCGTTTAGTTTAAAATATGCTACGCTATTTGAAATAACAGCCATTTCGAGCCGCGCCTGCAATTTCTCAACTCTGAACAGCGATGTGCGCGCACACACACACACACACACGCACAGCAGAGCCGAGGTGTGTGCGTTACTTCATGCAGCACATGTACCGGTAACTGGCTGGAAACGATAGCTACAGCTTATACATTATTTACTTCCGCTGGCGCAGATGAACTAACGGTACACTCGTTAACTGTAAAAAGCCTACAATAAACCCTCCATGATTAAAGAGTCAATATTTATCAATACCCACCTACCTGTTCTACAGGCAAATTTAAACATGTAAAAACCGATATTTCAGTCTGCTCTGCATGCGCTGTCCACTCTTGTTCACCGCGCTGTGCAAACAAAGCTCTACTCAGCAAATAGCGACTTTACAAACGAGCTAAAATGAAAGATGTCAGTTTGTAGTCTGTTTCTTAGTTTGCAACTAATCTTGATTTTTGGACAAACTCTTGTAAACGTAGCTGCAGTCTAAACGAACCATCCTCTCCGCTGGAGCGGTAAACCTGTGGCTGTATTATAAGACCAAAACAAATACACGTGGCTACTTAATATGCACGTGAATTACATGTTTTCAATTTATTAAGTGACAACTATACATGTAGTAACAGGTAGGCTATGTTATGAAAATATTGAGTATCCATCGCTACTGTAAAGGCAAAAAAAAAAAATCCTACTTATCCCATGCTGCCACTGGGAAAAAAATACAAATAAAAAATTAAATAAATTCCCTATCGACCCATGACCTCAACAGACAACAAACCGGAGGGATTATTTCACTTCACAGAAAAAAAAATATTGGAATGAGATGGCTAACTGTAGTAGCGTTTATTCCAATATCTATAATTGACTAATTTAGAGATCACTTTTTATGTTTTTAACCGACTAACAATAATTTTGACCGGTTAATGTTGAAACGGTCAACCACCGGTCAAACGGTCATCGGTTAACATCCCTAGTTAGAGCGTCACTATTTCAAGTTATTTATCAGTCATAGGCCTGTGTAGTGTCGTAGGGGGCTCTGCTGTAGGCTAGTGGTCAACATAACCGTAGCCTCGAGGAAAGAAACCGTGATAAATACGTTTGGGTATCCATCCTACCAGGTAACCAGTTTTTTCAGATCAACCCCAAGACATAACATGTTACCTGGATGCTGGCGTAGTTACTTAATACGAGACTGGAAGCAGGAGAACCGTTACCGATGATGTGTGCTTTTGCCACAGGGAGATAGAAAATTTCTTTTCTATGTGGCTGTGATGTAGTGATCACTCGTACCATCATATTCGCCGCAGTAGATCTGGGAAGGTATTTCAAAATCGCCAGTAATATGTTTGTGATTGTGTGACGAATCTGGCGAGAGAGGCAGGCAACCGCTGCTGCTGTTAGGTAAACACAATATACAGGAAACCAGTTAGTTGATAAACCAGTAGGGACACACCACACCGGAAGTTGTTCTGTCCCTCCTCGGTGAAGGCCGTTTCAAAGCCCTTATCTCTGCCCCGAGGAGGGATCACAGAGGAGCTATAGCAGAGGAAACTCGACAGCACACCTCCCCGGAAGCCGTGCAGCTGAAAGGGTTGCTAACTCCGCCCAAACAGCTGGAGTAGAGTCGGGGAGGCAATTTAAGGGTTGTGAGATGCTACCCATCACTTCCGTTCATATCAAATCTGCTCAGTAAGAGTTAAACTAGAGATTTCGGACCCTCGCTGAAAGTATCGGTGCGTCAGTAGATGTGCGGTCGTTTGTGGGCCAGAGGCGGGCGCGCCCAGCATCATGTAAACAAACGGAAACAAAAATACTTCTAATACGACCCTCAAACCAAGCAAGCTGAGTAAAAGGTTGTGTATATAAGGGCTGTCAACGAATATTCTAAATTCGAATATATATTCTAATAGTTTTAAAAAAACGAATTTCGAAGGAGAAAATTAATATTTGAATTTATAAAAAAAAAAGCTGTTACATACTGGACGCAGCCCAGCCGGCGCATACAAATGTGACATCATGAGATCGCCGTGACTATAGACGGGTTTCCTGTTTACAAACATTACGGGGTGCGTGCGCATACCAGGGGCAGAAAGCCAGATTGGTGAGCTGGTCCGATAATGCAAACGCATTTTTGTCTCAGTGCACATTGTCTTAATCCCTTCATTTCGACATGGCATTTATATAACACATACTATATGCTCTTACAAAGCTAACGTTTTTGACAGATTAAAATTTAATCAATGTTTGTGAGCTGGAGAGCTCTCTTATGAGAAGCTATAGCTCTGTTTGCCATTCATTCCAATGGGGAAACATCGCGGCTAGACTTTCGACATACATTGCATATATTTACACTTTGAATTTCGTCATGGCATTTATATAACACATACTCTATGGTCTTACAAAGCTAACGTTTTTGACCGATTACAATTTAATACATTTTTGTGAGCTGGAGAGCTCTCGTTATGAGAAGCTAGCTATAGTTCTGTTTGCCATTCATCCAATGGGGAAACATCGCTGCTAGAATGTCGACATGCATTCCGGTGGCGTATTCCTTTTGTTTGTATATAACTGCTGACTCAAATAAAACATGATTTTAGTAGCATCTGTTTGTCGGTCTTTAATTTTGCAGTGTTACTATGATATATATGTATGGCTATAATTATCATTTTAGGCTAATGTAATAGCCCGTGTTAGCAGCAGGGTTACTCCTGAGTGTACCCTTATGGTTGGTTTATGCCTTAAAATAATGGCAAGGATTTCTGGGAAAAGGTACGATATGTTAGTTTCAAAACATCACTGCAGGTTGATTGTTTTTCGCAGCAGAGGTTGATTGTGGGCGAGAGGGCGACAACACTGTCTTGGTTAGCTCGCCGAAGCTTTACTGCCACTGTCTCGGCAACATTAGCTAATGTCCGCTAGCTAATGTAGGCTAACTATAGCCAGTTAGCTTTGTATGTAACGTAACAAAAACCCACCCATCTCAGAGGAGCGAAGCTTAATATTTCATTCAATAAAGTTATGTACAAAAGGAGCACTAACGCCACAGGTCCTATGTTGGCAACGTGGACGCAGATATAGTAAACTCCGAAGGCAGTCGTAATATTTACCTAGTAGGCTAGGCTAACACTGTTGCGCTAACGTTAGCAAAACATCGGCGTAGCTTTAGCTAGCTGTCTAAACTTGTCTTGAGTCCGGACCTTTAATTGTCTATGGACTTGAGTACCACAGCCCTGACAGGTAGATATCACTTAGCTGAACAAGAACAAGCTGCAACTTTTCAGATTGATACAATGGGAGCCTGACTCTTGCATATGACCCCAATCTGCCCCTCTTATGGCTTGAAGCCATAACCTCTGCCGGTTTTTGGCAAAAGCATGCTTCCCCCCCCAGGTGTGTTAAACATCAGGCACCCATGACTGGCTCTGTTTGTACAATTAACTACGCAACAACTCCTTGGCATTTTGACTTACGCTATGCCGCTACTAGCTAGCTAGCTAGCTACACAAAAGCACAAAACACGTCTTCTTTCTGCCCCCCGGTTGCGTGCGCAAGCAGTGATGACGTTGCCGAGAAACCCATGTATTTATACCTGCGCTGGTGGTCGCGACACTAGCTGCAGTCTTCTCCTGAACAGCGGTGGCGCTAATGAGCAAAGGCTACCAACGCTGCCCTTTATACGGACTAGAAGAAGAAGAAAAAGGTAAACAACGGCAGAACTGGCAGCAGCATTGCCGTCAATGCTTCTTTTTGATTCACTGACCTACTTGGTGGGATCAAGCCTTTCATTCACCATAAAAGACTTAACCCGGTAAGTTTACCAGAGAGACCTGCAGTCACTCTGAAAGTCCTGTTGTTGGCAAACTCAAAAAACGAGACGTGCGCGACGTCGGCTTGGCCAGATATTGCATAATTTTGACGTCATGATGTCGTGCGCCACCTTGGATACATACACAACCAGATGTTTGAATAGTTCGAATATTCGTTGTTATTTTAGAGGGAATATTCAAACTTCATTTTTAAGCAATTTTGACAGCCCTAGTGTATATACATGAATGTTACAGTGTTTCCTTTTAGGATTTTCTTTTTTAGCAGTGGGGGGAGGTCTGTCTGAACAACAACTCCCTGTTTTGACAATAAACTCCATCAACACAACAGTATGTGGAGTAAAACTGGACGGGCCCAATAACCTCTGAATACCTGTTGTTAAATTGAAATGTGAGCGGCAGGATAATTTAAAAGGCAACCGCGACTACATTTACCGCCCTATTTGTGATACCGCGGTGGCAGAAATTTTGCCTTGGTTGGCCGCCACTATAAAATCAACATAGAGGAAACACTGTTACGTGTTACATTTCCACTGTTTGGCGAAAACAATTTAGAGTGCACTATTTCCGTGATAGGGAACGGTTTGGAGCACAGCTTTAGCCTAGTTCTAACATAAGTGTTTAGTTAAGTGGAGATTTACGAATGGCTAAATTAGAACAGGTTGCACCACACAAACTAGTTCTTACCTAGAGATTAGTTGTTACTAAATATTTCCACTCAGCAACTGTTGCATGGCTCACCAACTGGCAAAGCTAACGTTTAGGTTTAACAGAAACCGGTAGTATGAAATATGTTTGTCATATCTAACCTGACACTTGTAAATGCTGATTAATAATGAGGTAAAGCCCGAGGGTTTTGAATTGCCTTTGACACAAACAATATATATATATGTACACAATATAACTTAACGACAAATGTTAGTCTAGTAACGTCAGACTACATAAGTTGCTAAAAAAGTAGCGTCATTAGATAACCATACATTATTTCCCACTTGTTCTTAATTACATGAATACTACTCACTCTGAAGCCCATGTTTCTCCATGTGTGATGATAGAAATAAACCAAGTGTTAATTACATGAACAAAGCAGGTGAGTTTATCATGTAGATAAACCCTTTTTAAAAGTAAGGCAGTTATGTTACAGCTTGCGAGGCTACAACACGGTTGATTGCTTTTAATTGGACACGACAGATGTGTCTGGACAGCTGACATTCCTAAAGTCTTAAGGTTTAATACTGCAAACCAATTTAGTAAATCACTAGTTTAGTAGTTAGTCAGAACTTAAAGGGGCGCTATGCAGTTTTCTCTCTTTTTGCTCACAGGTTTCTCTATAGAGCCCCCCCTACAGCTTCAGAATAGATATTTGGCAGCTCCTATGTTTCCTCGTGTCTGACTCCTCTCTCGGTCAGTCTGCCGTTTCCTCTTTCTCTGTTCCTCCGACAATGCTTTCCTAGCTTTCTGCTTCTTTTTAGCCGGCTCAGCCATGACGATAGTGTGAAAAAGTCCATCGCTACCTTGTTAGTCGGTTCCTGAATGGGCGTATGTGAGCAGTGGCGTGAAGCAATTCGCTACGTCAGCTCGCTGGCCCAAAAGGTGGTTTTTCAGCTCACAGGCGCTAGGGGGGAGCAAGACGACCACCATTCAACAATGAAAAAAAAGTCCTATAACCATTCCAATGACTCCGAAGCTGTTCAGTTAAGGTAAATTAAACTTAAAAAAAAAAGGTCACTGAAACGACCCATTTGTGTGACGTCCTTTTGTGTTCTTTAACCCCCCAATATAGCGCGTGGATTATATTTCAGAGTTACTCTTTTACGTCAGAACCTTTAGAACTCAACGTTTCCAACCTGCACTTGAAGGCAGCTTCATTTTGTTTTTGTTTACGCTGAGTGTCCTTTCCTGTGCTGCATCCCTCCCTGTGTCGTTAGGTTCGTGGTGTCGCGGCCTGGTCTCGGACTACAAAGAGGCATGTCGGGAGGTGGTCGTGGGCTCGTGGGAGCGGCCGGTCAAAGCCTCGGCGTACGCCACTCTGCTGGGCGGGGCCTGGGCCTGTTTCTACACCAAACCCGACCGCTCGTCCTTTGACGCCACCCTGCTGGAGTTCTCCAACCAGCTGGGCCTGCTGTCGCCGTGGATCCGCAACGGGACCTCGGACGGCCACGTGCAGAGCCTGGTGAAGCTTCGCAACGAGGGCCGGCTCCGCCACGCCAGCCTGGGTCTCCTCTCCCTGGTCTACAGCGCCGACTACGACGCGGACGCCACGCTGTACGAAGCCCAGTGCTCCAACCTGTCGGTGCCCTGGAGGGAGCTCCCTCAGCGGGTTCTGGATGTGGGCTTCATCGGCCGCTGGTGGGTGCTGGACTCAAAGATGAAGAACTTTGACGTGAACGAGGACGAGTTCAAGAACCTGCCGGCGCACATGCAGGCGACGTCGCCGCCCGGCGTTCAGGAGGTGGAAAGGAGCGAGAGGCTGCACAAAGAGTCCTGGTTAGCCCTGACAATGGAGGAAGAGGAGAAGGAACCTGATGCGGTGGACAGAAAGGAGGAGAGCGTCAGTGAAGAGAGCCAAACACAAGCACTGAAAGAGGAACAGACTCAAGCGTAAGTGCTGCGTGGCTATTTCACACTGCACGGCAAAAACCTGCTGGATTAGAGGACTGTACCAGGGTTGTTCTTCTCATTTTACATGCAGCGTTGGATTCAACAAACCGCTTTTAGCTTCCATTTTTTCAGCTCTGAACTGTCCCAACTGTTTACTGCCTCCACACACGGCCAAGGAAGGAGGGAACGTCCACAGCTTTGCTCTCGTCAAAGTAAAAGTAGCCCTTCAAGATCTTATTTTCTTTGCTATGTTTTTATTTATTCCCACCTGTTTTTTTTTTGTGTGTTACAAAAAGGTAATGCAAATGATTTATACCATGTGTCAATAAATCTGTCAGTCAGTCATCTGCATATGTCTTACCATTGTTTTATCTCACTTGTCTCACAACTCCAATAAGCTAATCATACAGACCTTCAGCTTTTCACTTTCAGGGATTTTAAGATATCAACTTTGTCCACTTTTTGAGGCACCCACTTTCCTTCGTGAACGAATTGACCAAACGGACGCAGGATATGCGAGGCAGCCGTCATGTGTCCCCAGCGGCGTACTTAAAAGTAAGTAGAAAAGTAGCAGTAAGCAGCACATCTCCGGCTTTAAAGGGATACGCCACCGTTTGTTGAAATAGGGCTTATCGCGGTCTCCCCTAGCTGTAGATAGGTGGGCCAACGCGTTTTTTGTGCATGCATTGTTTTAGCCCGGTGCAACACCGGCAGCGCCGCCGCTAGTTAGCTTAGCCTAGTGAATGGAATCCTATGTTGCCGGTTAGCATGTTGTGAGTAAAAGTGAGCCAACAAAAGACAAAAACAACCTAATTACTTGCACTGACAAAAAACAAATCCTATCTACAGCCAGGGTAGAGCGCGATAATCCCTATTTCAACAAACAGTGGCGTATTCCTTTAAATGTCAGCCTCTAAAAAGACGTCTCTACTCCTTTCATTCGGATGTTTACCTCCAATGTATGTAATAAACAGAAGTCCATTTGTAGCTGCAGTAGCAATACAACAATGGCACATTGAGTGTGTTTACAACGGTATTAATTTTTTGAGTATCACAGTTGTGTTTGGGCCATGTAAACATCATATCCTTGTTTCATAAACCTTGATAAGCAAATATAAGTAATTCAAATACAGTACCTAATAGGGCTGGGCGATATATCGATATTATATCGATATCGTGATATGAGACTAGATATCGTCTTAGATTTTGGATATGGTAATATCGTGATATGACACAAGTGTCTTTTCCTGGTTTTAAAGGCTGCATTACAGTGATTACAAGTGATGTACTTTTCTGAACTTACCAGACTGTTCTAGCTGTTCTATTATTAATGATTATTTATCTAAAATCTAAGTGTGAAGATATTTTGCGAGAGCACCAACTGTCAACTCTAGAATATATCGCCGCAATATCAATATCGAGGTATTTGGTCAAGAATATCATGATATCTGATTTTCTCTATATCGCCCAGCCCTAATATTAGAAAATATGGGATGTAGAAATAAGCGCTGAAAATGTGTAAAAAAAAATTTAACAATTTAAAACGTTGGAAAAAACTAAAACAAACCTTTTATGGAGCTTTGATTTCAAAAAAGGTACTCCTGTTGTTATATAGTATTTATGTTTACATTTTATTGTTATTTTAACAGCTGAGCATTGAACCAGGTGAAGAAACCTGTTTATTTATTCATTTGATTTTGCAACTGTTCACTGAAATAGCCGGTTTCTATGAAACTACATGTGACATGTCATATTTGGCTTTGACTTTGACTGAACATTTGCTCTCACTTTGCGGAAAAAATATCGGGATATATATCGTATATCGATATTCAGCCAAAATATATCTGGATATGACTTTTGGTCCATATCGCCCAGCCCTAGTTCCTACCTACCTGGACCCTGTTTCAGAAATGATGTCTCCCTAGGAGAAATTTGTCTTTGGGCGTTGCAGAGAATACAGGTATACAACCTATAATGTATAGACACACACACACAAATCACATATCTATGTACAAACAAACTTCAGGTAACATTCAGTAACACACAGATCCTCTGATGTCTCTTGAGTGGAACTACTAAACTGCTAAAAACTGACATTTGAAACGTGACAAGGGGCTCCAACTAGCCACAGCCAAAAAGGCTGAGAGCCTCTGGCTGTATTTTATAAGCTCATCAGATGTTTATTTAATTGGACAATAAGTACAATGCTTTCCTTTGAAATGTAGTGGGGTAGAACAGAAGTAGAAAGTAGCGTAAATGTACTTTTTGTAAGCTTTTGATATATCCATACCGTTTGTACACTGTTTAGTTAATCTTGGTGTGTAAGCTTGTAGTACTACAGCACATTCATTAGCCGTTGAGTTTGTTCCACAGATACCGTATGAGGCAATATTCGGGAGTCTGACCCCTTGGACTTGACAACCCAGCCATGGGGGGGGGGGAGAGGGACATTAAACCACACTGGGGTCAAAGGTGACTCATGATGTCACTAATCTGACTCACTGGCAGGGGCTATCACATGTCACCTGGAGGGAGTCACAGGTCAGGGGCCAGCCTGAGCTTTTTTTTTTTTTTTTTAGTAGTAAGCAGAGTTAACTGCTTCCGGATTCTAGGACTGGTGGTGTGATAAGATTTAGCCACCAGATGGAGCTGTAATGCCAAAGAATGTATGAGCCCAGCTCCAGCACGGTCCATTGAACTGGATGTTGCTTAAGAACCACCATTTTACATCCCATTAAACACTAACATATATATGATGGGAGGGGCCATTAAGGGCATTATTCACAATTACCTCAAACACATACAAGTGGAATGCTCTTTCACACACACACACTACTGAAATGCCTTCATATGCACCATTAAAAAAAAAAAAAATAGCGTACTTACTATACTAAAACCCTCATACACTACTGAAACGCTCCCCCAAATAAATATGTGACAGTGAGTACATACAATCAAACAGTAGTAAGCCCCCGTTGATGTGAGTTTGCATGTTCTCCCCGTGTTAGCGTGGTTTTCTCCAAGTGCTCTGGCTTCCTCTCCCAGTCTGAAGAGGTTAGTTAATTGTTGACTATAAATGGCCCTTAAGTGTGAATGGCTGGCTGTCCCTATGTGTCATTGAATTTGATCAGAATACAGCATAGAACATCGGCTTAGAAATATTGGCTTGTGTAGAACAACACATTTAATTTATCTAAATAAAATACATTGCATTCATTAATAATTTTACTAGTTTTTTTTTGCAGTAAATTGTGTATCCAAATACAATACACATGTTGGGCTCTTAAGGCAAAGAATTTGGATAGTCATCATGGAAACATGAATTGGTCATGTGACAAGGGCTGGGTGCGCAATTAAGGCTTGTATTGTGTGGATGCCACAGTGGTGTTATCATTACTTAGAATTTGTCATGGGGGAGACAGAAACTACACACTATAGCTTTAAAGATAGTTGAGATATTACCATTGGGACCAAAGTGGTGGATTGAATGGACTGACTCAGCGGGGCTATTTTTTGCTATTAAACTTATAATCATCATTTAGCATGAATATCTTGAAATATAAACAAAACATCATACATTCTTCTCTTCATTCTTCTATCATAGCTGTTTGCTTCATTGGGATTAGGGTTGCAATTATCCAAATTTTTTATCGTGATTTGGATTTCGGATCCTAGCAATCAAATAAAAACAAAACGATTATTTTGGCCCATTACGTTTTGCAAGTAAACTCTTTTTGTTCTGTCTCGTGTTCTGAATGTTGCGCGCACTTGACCCACGCACTTTCGCCTCTCCCCGAAGGCTAAACTCACTCCGCCATCATTTGAATATATTTTTTCACGTTATTTATTTAAACGGGAATTCAAAAACGTTCAAAGTGAAAAGTATTAAGGGAAATTTTACAGATCAAGGTGCTTTCACTCTTGATTTGTTTAACTGTTTCACAATTCTTTTTTAAGTTCAATAAATGCAATCAAATTTCAAGAGTCAATGAGGAATCCTGTTAAATAATCGTGATTTCAATATTTACCAACATAATTGTGGTTATGATTTTTTATTATTTTTTTTCCCATAATCATAGCAGCCCTAATTGGGATTATCCACTTCACTTCATGTTTTAGTGTGTTTTAATGTTCATGTGTTGCTGTGTCTACCACTGCAATGTCACCAAGCTGAATCCATGGTGTTGCCCCCCAATCTTTTTAAGCTTCCTCTGTGTGCATCTCCCTCAATCTTTGCCTTGTGACCTCTATGGACCCCGGCACTCCCATCCATCCTGCCCCCCCATCTCCACTCAGACAGCCAGTCTGTCGGCCGGAGGGGGTCAGCGAGGGCGGTCAGCGTCAGGTGGTGTTTGAAAAAACACAAGACAAGATTGGTGAGGCGAGGGACATCACATGACTGTCCTCAGAGAGTAATCTGCAACATTTGCACATATCTGAATGCCTGTTTTTGACTTTAAGATTAGGACATACTTTATTGATCCCGGAAGGGGAAATTACATTTGTTTCCACTCTGTTGTTAGTTATTACATACATTACCAATTAGCAGTAGCCAAATACCTGAAAATTGTCATTTACAGAGCAATTTTTTTCATGGCATAATCTCCCAAGTAGCATACTTCACTTTTATCGAAGGAAAGGCAAGTTTTAAAAAAAAACCCGCAAATCTCACCTTTACTTCAATTTGTTTTTTTTGTTTTTTTTTAGCTAGAGGTTTTATATCTTATTTTTCTTTGGTGTAATGCATATTTGTTCTCTTTCTTTGTCTTTGTGAGCTAAATGTTAGCTCCAAACCCATGTGTCATGTTGTGTAATATAGTGTGATGCAATTTAGTTTTTAGATCATTTTTTTTCTGGGTGTTTCCGTGTCATTTTGTTTTCTATAGGCTAGAGTTTGTCATGCTTCTTTTCTTTTCCTGTACGTGTCACGAAATGTTTTAATACGGTCCGATTTAAAGTTGTTTTGGACCGCAGGAAGACCAGCTGGCCAGCCTAGGGCGTCAGCCAATGGGGATCCTTCAAAAATAAACTTAAACTCAAACATTACGCACAGGCCCCCGAAATAAAAAACACACACGCACAGGACCTATACGTCCACTAATGGACAGATGTCAGGAGGTATTGCAACTTCCTTCCACCTAATGGTTCCGTTCCCGGAGAAAATTCTAGAGATTTGGATGGTTCACCTGGGGACGGAATAAGGAAAGTGTATATATATATATATATATATATATATATATATATATATATATATATATATCTATATATATCTTGCTTCTTGCCACACAAACAGCTCGTGACGTGACGCCGTGGTACACATTGCAAGCCGGTGTGTTTATTTTCTGTCTGCTGCTATCAAGCTGAGCTTTTTAGGGTGAGCTCCTGAGGGATGCTGACATTGTCGTTCAACGCTTCCTTTACCTCGACTACACTCGCTAACCCTGAGAAGGAGGCGATGGAAGAGGAGGGGGGGGGTAAACCCAACAAAGAGAAAGGGGGTGGGGAAGTCTGTCTGGCCACCATGTTGACCTCGTTGACCACAGCAGGACCAGGCATGTATGCATACACACACACAGAGCGACCTAATCAATATGTAACTAAGGAAGGAGGGAAGGCGATGTAGGGAGTGGGGGGATAAATTGAAAAATATGGAGGAGTGATGAGGAATGGTGTGAATGAAAATACAGGTAAACATGGCAGTGTTTGGGTGGTGTCGATGGATGCTAACCACACAAAATACGCTTTCATAACTGTCGAATTGGCTGAGGCACAGATTATGGTAAACGGAATAGTTACAGCATGACCACGTGAAACTGGCTTTTCATAATCTTTAAAGAAGGGTCTGTCCATTTTCCATTTTTTCCATTTTTTGTTTATTATACAGGAAAAATTTAAAGTAACAATAAGTTACAATATAAGCAGACCTGACTCAGTTTAAAAACTGGTTTGCAGCAGGTTCCTGTTCTGCAGAACCATAAAACATTGAACATCGTTACGGCACATGAGGACAGAGACATTTGTACAGGACATTAGCGTGGGCTAGACAGATGCAAACACATAACACACACACACACATCTTGATAGATACAATTTGTAAAATCATGGAGAAAAAAAATGTATGCACAGGGTAAAACAAATACCGTTCAGGTGCTCTGTACATTCTACATAAGATAATAATGTGTTTCATTCTGTTGTTGCTTTTCTGGCTTAACACACACAACAGGCATCAATGCAGAGAGATGTCAGAACAGCACACTGAGCAGTTAGGGGTTTGATGCCTTGCTCAATGGCACCTCATCGTGGTCGGTCCAGGACTTGAACCGGCAACCCTGCGGTTCCCAAGCCAAGGCCCTGGGGACTCATCTACTGCTGCCTCGAGATAAGCTCACCACGATGTGTCAATTTCAAATATTTCATATGATCTAACCCACTATCACCCACATCACACGTGAAACAAACTTTCCCAAAGTTATATGTGAATATATTATAACTTACAATAACTTTGAATGCACCGTGAGCCTTTCTTTTGTTTTTTGTTTTTTTTAATTGCAAGTGAACGCTATGCCAGACACACTTTACACTTTTTAGCTGTTAGCATTCTAACCGTGTGCAGCTACCAGCTAACAGTAGGCTAACGGTACCTGCTGCCATAGTGAGTTTTAATGTTAACTAGCGTCCCATGCAGCGATGGTTGTGTGTTCTCTAATGTCTAATGTGCAGCGCAGGCATTTAAGGAGCACCGAGACCCGCGTTGCTATTCGGCCCGGTAGATAACGTTACCGGTCACACGGTCATTTAGGCAGTAGTCAGAAAAAAACTTCACCCAACTTCCGAGTCCTATATCATGAATGCTCGAGTCCAATTTAATAAATCCTCGAGTCCAAGTCGAGTCACGAGAATAGCGACTCGAGTCGGACTCGAGTCCGAGCGCTCCATCACTGACTCACAACGTGCACGTGTGAAACCCATCAGGTAATCCACATATTACATTTAACACAGCATTCTTAAACATCCACTTCACATATATCACATTTGAAACACACATTTGCCTACATTCCACATGTAGGCTTTTCATATGGGAAACATCATAGGCACTTTTATTTTTACATGTGACTTTTAGATCATCCGTGTCTAAAATGTACAAATCACATGGAAACACCATCTCCTATGAGATGAGTTCATGTGATAAACCCACTTATTTCAGATATTTTGCAGGATAAACCTTAGAAATAGAATGAGTAGTAGTAGGGCATTCCAATTAAAATCAACACGGCAGGGTGGCACATATTGAACGTAAGACATCACGTGTTAAAACACATTTCACATGACATGAAATACACATGTTGGTACATAGTGGGTTTGGGACAGGTACAGTACTTGTGATAAAGGGTGATAGAATGACCCTAAAGATTTTTGACCTGTAGTAGTTTGTGCACTTTAGGACACTAAGACAATAAGGAAAGAAGAATTCATACAGGACTGGGTGTAACCATAACCATAACCTGAGTCTGGACCCACGGCAGGACATAATCAGGATAATTGCCTGACGTCCCACGCGTGGCTACACGAACCGGACGTCCCTCGCCTTCCGCTCTCTGCGCGTCGCCGTTCCACAAACTAAATCTCTCCGCATCAGGGGAAACAACAACACACTTTGAGCTAGCGAGCTACACGCTGAAAATGGCAACTTTTGAAGAACATTTGGCTCGCGCAACAAGGCAGGCCCGCTTGGTTCTTTCGTGGGAATGATTGTAAAGATTTACAAAGAATATGTTTACAGCATTTACTCTCTAACTGGGATGTTTTTGACTTACTTCACAGCACAGTGGAGATAGATGTGGCAACGCAAGACTAGCCTAACCCTAACAGCATACTAAGAAGATTAGAATAAATACAAACAGACAGGATGTGCAGCTGCATCAAAAGGGTTAACTGTCTGGGTCCGGGAGAGTGAGATGTGTGCACATTCGTGTGAGTGTGTGTTGAAGATTGGGGGTGGGGGGGGGGTGTCAGTGAGTGAAGCTCTATAATGTCAGTCAGTCTTGGAGTGTGAACATGTTTGAAGGAAGAGCGAGGGAGGAGGAGATAGCGAAGGAGGGCAAGGCGAGAGGAGTGGAGGAGGGGAGGGAGGGAGGGAGTGGGGAGAGAGCAAGAGAGGGGGAGGAGAGACAAGCAGAGTGTGCACAATATTAATTCAAACTGACAGAGGCTGTGTGTGTCCTGGCTTGCACTTCCCATAGCTCCTCAGTCTCTCTCTCTCTCTCTCTCTCTCTCTCTCTCTCTCTCTCGCCAGACAGTCTGCAGTTTACATCAGCAGTAGGAAGAAGACACCGGAGAGAGCCACGAGAGAGGGGAGAATGAAAGGGGAAAAAGAGTGGGATCAAACGGCGGACAAGGAGGAGCAGCAGGAAGAGAAACGAGGAGAAGTGAGGAAGAGTAGGGATTTGGGGGAAGAGGAGCTGAGTGGAAGATGAGAACAGAGGATGAAAGAGCGAGAGAGAGAGAGTGTGGTGGCTTGGTTTTTCAACGGGAGGGGTAAAGAATGAGCTTTAGAGATAGGGGAATGCAGAGAAGAAGAACAAAAAAAAAAAAGATGGGAAGAAGACACTAATGCCCCTGCAGAAGAGGATGTTGGTAAGTCAGTTTGCACCTTTTTTTTTATTTTTTTATTTCCTACATTTTGGTCCAGGTTGATTGTTGTGCCCGGAGCAGGGCTCTGATCCCAGAGCAGCCCTGACATCTCTACTTTCCATTGTCACCCCCCCCGTGGGAGAGGCTGCTTGCCGGCAGACATGAACGCGATGTGACAATGTTTCAGCGGATGTTTGCCGACACTGATGTGCACGCATGATGCAAACGGCGAGGAGGGGACGCCCCAGAGAGGCAGGGGGGAGAGTTGAGCATGGAAGTGGATGTAGTAAAGGACACCATGGCTGCATGCTGACATAGCAGTGAGTGCATTCACACAATGGGGGGATCATGGGGTTGGCTGTTTGGATGTGTGAAGGATGTGCATGTTTTCTATTTATCTAAGTGTGCATTTGTTATGTGGTAACCTGCATAGATATGAATGTTGCATGTGGTCTGTGTGTTGTATGCATGTTGCATGTGCTGTGTGTGTGTGTGTGTGTGTGTGTGTGTGTGTGTGTGTGTGTGTGTGTGTGTGTGTGGGGGGGGTGGGGGTGCTGTTTGGCTGTGCCTGTGAAAGTGAATGACAATAAGATTAAAGTATTGATCCAGTCTGGGCCCAGGTAGCGAGATGCAGACATTGGTCACACACCCAGCAGCAAGGGTGAGGTGGGTGGGGGTTGGGGGTTGGGGGGGGGGGGGGGTCATGCTTTGTGCATTCAGAACTCCCATTGAAAAATTCACTTTTTAAAGAAAAACACAGGATTTCTGTCTGCAAACACAGACAGGCACACACACACACACACACACACACACACACACACACACACACACACACACACACACACACACACACTGATATCTATAGGCTATGCATGATTAATGTATGAAAAACCTCTGATTCAGAACTACCACTGTAAAAATCTACGTTTAAGAAACAGGAATTTTGTCCGTAGACGCGTCTACACAGAGTCACTAAAACACACACACACACACACACACACACACACACACACACACACACACACTGGCTCACTCAGGTCACTTGAAAACACACTCTCTCTCACTCACACACACAAACCAGTTTCCCGGTGCCTCCCTTGAACTCATTCACCGGAGGGGTCACAGGTTCAAGTCCCATGTGGGGGAGGGGGCTTGAGCGAGTGGGAGAGTGAGTGAAGGGCGGGACGGAAGGAGGGAGGGAAGGAGGGAGGACCGCCACTCACTCACTTACTCCCCCCCACCCACCCAGCCTATGTCTCTGCATCTCCCTTCACCCTCCCCCTTCTTATTTATCTCACAGTCACAATCTGTCTTCTTATTCAGACACACATGCATTCACACGCAACCATGCATGCTCGCACGCACGCACACGCACACACACACACACACACACACACACACACACACACACACACACACACACACACACACACACACACACAAAGTAGTGCAAATTCAATAGATGCAACCCTGACATAACACAACACCGTACCACTGTGTGGGTGTGTGTCTGTGTGTGTGACCACGTGTGGTATGTGTTACTCTGTGCTTCATGGTGTGTGTGGAGGTCAGCAGTGTTACAGGTTTAGTTTGGCTGCTGTTACCTGAGCCATGGGCGTTGAGACACCACTGTCTGTGTGGTCGCAATTAACATATTTACCTGTCTCTATCTGTGCGTGTGTGTGTGCGTGTGAGTGTGTGTGTCTAGGCCCATGTGTGATGATAAATATCCACGTATGCCTCCATGAATTAAAGCACAGCCACGCAGGTGAAAGGATCCATCTCTTGTTTGAGAAAACATTGTTTGCGTGTGTGTTGTCATCACCACGTCAATGTGATGCAGTTATGTGAGCAGCCACAGGCTGGGAGGAGCTGAATACAAACAGACAGCCCCCCCACACACACACACACACACACACACACACACACACACACACACACAGTAGTGTAGGGCAAATGTGTCAGATTTTTACCGGCAGCAGCAGGGACTATTTTTGGCTTTTCCCCACGTGCCCTTGAGCAAGACGCTCAACCACCTGCCTGCACAAATTAGTGTTAGCTGTCGTTAGAATTCAAAATGTCCAGCAGTTCAGATCTTCACTGAAAAATACTTGGATTGGAGTAGTGTTTTTTTTCCCGTAGAAGTAGCTGGCAGGTTTTAAAGTTAACAGTGTCCACTGGAGGTTAGGACAGCACAAACAATGCTTCCACTAACAGAAAAAGTAAAGAAAAAATAAAGAGAAAAGGCCAAGGAGTTGTGGTTATGTTGCTCCAAGGTATTTAATCAGTAGAGGTATTGAGTTTTCCTCATTGTGTTTTCATTAGTAATGCCTAATAAATTCAAGCATTTCTAAAATAATAATGCTTAGCTGTGAATAGGAGTGTGTAAAATGAAAACACACACACACACACACACACACACAGCATCTCTTTCATAGGAAACAAGAGTAGCTAACCTTTGACCTTTACCATTCAGCCTGTCTGGAAATACCATGCCTGGAATCGATCAACACTCCCCTCACCCAGACAGCCCCCCCCAACCCCACCTCCAACCACCCACCCGCCTTTTCATTCTCTCCACTCACCATTGACGCTCCTCCCTCCTTCCCTCACACCCACCTCTCAAACCCCAACCCCCCCTCCTCCATCATCACACAATCAACCCACCTAAAAAAGCTAAAACAATATTTACTAGAAGGGCACAGACCTCCACCAAGGCCAGTGGTCCAGTCTATGTCTATGACATGCGAATGTATAACTGCAGCCATTATATACAGTATGTCTCGATATATCTACGTAAATATTGGAACCAGCAGTCAGGACCACTATTAAACTTATTGCATAATGCACAATTTGAGGGTGACGCGGTGTGTGTAACGCTAATACTAGGAATACAACGTGATAATTGATCACACAAACTGTGCAATTTGTGTACCTCTGCCTGTAATCCGCCGCGTCAACGTTTAATGGGTTCTGGTTCTACCCTTCCACCAACGTTCATGAAAATCAGTCCAGTTGTTAGTTCTTCTGTAATCCTGCTGCCGGAAACAAACACAGGAAGCAAACAAGGAAACACACACACACACACACACACACACACACACACACACACACACACACACACACACACACACACACACACACACACACACACTATATACTTTATTTGATTCCACATTACAAGTCAAATTTCATTAGGAATCAAATTTCCTGAAAGATTTAAACAGATTAGCACACTGTTATGAATTATACAATTCTAAGGGAACAGGAAACAGCGCCTTTTCCAAATAAACATGCATCTATAGTTGCTGAGGTTGAACAGTTCTTTGCCAACAGTTTGGCCCCTCTTTTAGCTAGCCCCCCCCCCAATGCAAAGTCCACGGATCGCCAGCCTATGTACATAACCTCGACTACCAAACACTAGCGCGATGAGCTTCCATTAGTACCCAAGGGTCTCGATGGTCGATAACAATGACAACAATATTTTAGACACACACAAACACACACACACACAAAATGTGATAATAACATTATCATTTAGATGATATATATATTTAATTCCATTAGCACTCATATATACTCTGGTATTTCTAGCTCCTTTGCATGTGTTGAGCAGTAATTATATATAGTGTATATTGGATTGGTTACTTCCTGTTGTGACCTTAATATCTGTAATTTCTTTGGCACTGTGTTTCAGCTGCAGCTTTATGCGGAGCCCTGTTCTTCCATGCTGTCAGCTGTTAAGTGCAGGTAAGTCTTTCTAACCTATAATCACATAGTCTCGCATTGCCAGACCTTCCTCCACAACGCTGCGGAGGAAGGTCTGGCTAGTCCACACAACATTCCAGGATGCTGATACCGCCGGATGCCCCTCTTTTTGGCTGGATGTCCGTCCCCCTTCCTCTTTCTTTGTGTTGGCATTCTAAACTCCGGTGGATTTGTGAGGACTATGGTTAACTGCTCCTCAGATCTCTGCAGGGTAAATCCAGACAGCTAGCTAGACTATCTGTCCAGTCTGAGTTTTTTTAAAACTACTTTTGAACGTACACACGTTCCACCAAAACACGTTCCTTCCAGAGGCTATTTTGCAGTCACCGCGGCTCCGTCCGGCGCTTAGCTTCGCCCAAGACTATTGTAATTGGTTTAAAGAAATGCCAATGAACCAGACCCCGTTTTCCTCCCGTCCCGGAATGCTGCGTGGACTAGCCAGACCTTCCTCCGCGGCGCTGTGGGAGGAAGGTCTGGCAATGCGAGACTATTGTGAGACCAACAGACACCATCACATTCAAAGTCCTGAATCCAGTCCAGTGATTAGACTGAGGCTTTCCCCTCTGAGATGAAGTACATTGGGGTTCTTATTCTGTTTAGTGTCTACACATTTCAAATAGAGATACCTCAAGTATTGCATTGTGATGCACTATAAGGACATATTTATAAAAATGATCTAAAGACAAACCCGTTTGCTGTTTTGCATGTACGATAACACACCCAAATTCACATATTCCCTGCGTTATTTGTAAGAGCTTCCAAGCCCTACAACATATCCGCAAAAAAAGAACGATATTGCTTTTATCCAAGACGATTGGATGATTCAATTTCAGAATCATAATACCATAAGTCATAGTTCTCCACAGTAACAACAACAGCTATAGGCATCACCTACTCCATAAAGAAAGAAAGATGTACCTGTAACTGGTCTCAGTAGGTTTGCTGTCCACCGCATCACTGGTTAAAATGTGTGCGTGCACCTGCGGAGCTCTTGTCTCTTCGTGTTTAGCGTCACCCCCCCCGGTTCCTGGCGCTGTCATGGCTGTCCACTCCTTGTAGCGCTGGAGGACTGGGGGCTGTTTTCTTAGCTCGCTGTCAACCCGGAGTTCTTCAAGAGTTGGGGAACATTCAACGCTGTCGGTGAGTTTGTGACTCAGAGAAACCATCGAGTGTTGAGTGTACCCTTACACTTGAGCTCACATCACTCTAAAACACACACACACACACACACACACACACAGTGCCATGGGTGCGTGCCTTGCCAGACACAGGCGTAACTAATAACCTAATAACATTAACAATGGCTGCATTTCATTGAGATGCTCCAGTTCGAGGCCTCCTGTTGTAAAAAAATGGCACACCCGCTCCACTTACTCACTCTTACGCTTGTCCTACTTAATGCGGTGAAAAAAAAAGCTTATTAAAGCAAGCACTTTGATATTAAGCATAGGCGTAATTTACAGGGGGGATGTAAATTACGCTACCCCCACCCCCAATATTCAAAACTGGCCAGTGCAACCTACCCTAAAAACCTATTATAATTCTCTATCCATAGATAAAGACATTTGCAACATGCATTGAAGCAGAAAAGGCACAAATTGTTGCAGAGTCAATTCACCAGAATGCAGAAAAGGAAGCCTGACGAGCGTTAGTCATCAAGTTCAAACTGATTTTCAAGCAGTTACAATATAACCATAAATCAGAATCCCCATCATTAATACCATTTTCATGACATTCATGCATTACTTTTGTCATTTTGGCGCAGCGCCGTCATTATAGGCTTTGTCAACATAACGAGAAAACATTTTTGTAACGAGAAAACGTTCCCCGTCGCGATGAGAGAATATTTCCCCATGTTCGATGAGTTCGAAGTGTTAGCGCCATCCTGTTGCAGAAATGATTGTGGCAGCTCTGTCTCTCCGTACAACATGTACAGTATTGTTGTTGTTATTGTGCCATGTTATCAGAAATGAAAATTCTGCTTTTTTGTTTAAATATTTTTGTCAGCATTCAACTCAAGACATTTCAACATTGCAACCCCTTAAGGAAGCTATATGAGTGACAAATAACTGCTAAAATGACTTGTCAAGTTGTACTCCACACAACAGATATTAGCTCACATTGAAACATGCATCTTAAAATATAGGCAATCATCTATGATTCCTTCCCACATGCAATACAGACCTCCATAGGTGATGCAGGGGATATTTAAAAGACAAAAAAGACAACCCACTCCCCAAAAGAGGTAAAAAATAACCGTTCAGGGGGCTCAAAACATGTACGGAAAGCAAGAACTGTGTCTACTTGTGCTACATCGGGGGTTAAAGAACACAACAATAGCATGACAATTAAAGACGTCATGTCTTTTATGTCGATTTTTTTTGTAGAAACTTTGGAGCTTCTGGCTTTAACCAGGTGTCATTCTCTTAAAGATTAGCTGTTGACATGTACATGATTCCTAAAAAAAAACCATCCCGAACCATGTGATGATTTGAATATGCAAAAAGGTTTTGAACAATACAGGAGAATAAGAATTTCCTTTCCATAAGTAAAGACATTTTGCCCCGCAAATTGTTGCATAAACATTCACCAAAATGCAGTAAAATGAAGTGTTTGACACTCCAAATTTTCTGGGGTTCCCATGTGTCCCACCCAGCGTTGAAACAAAACCTACGCCCTTGCAGACCTCCACCAGCGCAGGTTTTCCGGTTCACATTCATCGCTGTCGGTGGGTTGGTGATGATGTCAACTCGCCGGCCGGTGAATGACAGCCGTGTCCATGCATGGCCACGTTTCCTGAAAGCGCTGCCCGGATCATCTGCATCAGCTGTTTGCATCCGCCCAGTTGATGGGTTGTCTAGGTACTAAAGTGTGTTTTAGTTTTTTTTGTTAGGAAATGTGTTGTCAAAGAGATCGAGACATAAATAAAGACTTTGGAACATGTTGAAATTGTCATGTGCTTTGTGATGTGTCGCGACTACTCTACGCCTACCTGTACGGGAATTTTGTGGACCAAAAAAAGTGGTGGACCAATTCAAATTTTTGGTAATTTCAATATTGAACATGGTGGGGATACTAAAATCTGCAATGGAAAACGGACGCACAGCGAGTCGAGGCGAGTAGAGTCGAGTAGAGTCGAGGCGAGTCGAGCAGGTACCATGTAATGGAAAAACGCCAAAAGTGATACAAAGAGACAGTGGAGGAGGGAGAGAGTTTGGAGAGAGAAAAAAAGAGAGATTGGAGATGACATAAGGCAACAGGACTCCAAGTTGCCTTCAGGCTCTGTAACAAGGTCACTGAGCGAGCTGCCTTTACATACTGCATGCAAAGCCACTCTTCAGCAACAGAGGAAGAAGCGCCCTCTGCCGTGGACCTGAGTCCCGATCCCAAGAGCATACGTCGTCCTGGTTAATTTGGTACTGAGCTGTAACCATGTGTGTATAAACTGTGATGTCCAGTTAGTGATCATCGTTAACAGACAGCTAACACAAACAGTACATCTGTTTATATTTTCATAAATATAATATGAAGATAATATTTCATTATATCTTTTATTGGGACAACACTGAAGAAATTGCACTTTGCTACAATATAAAGTATTAAGTGTACAGCTTGTATAACAGTGTAAATGTGCTGTCCCCTCAAAATAACTCAACACACCGCCATTAATGTTTAAACCGCTGGCAACAAAAGTGAGTACACCCCTATGTTAAATTCCCATAGAGGCAGGCAGATTTTTATTTTTAAAGGCCAGTTATTTCATGGATCCAGGATACTATGCATCCTGATAAAGTTACCTTGGCCTTTGGAATTAAAATAGCCCCCCCCACATCATCACATGCATGGGGTACTTTCCATAAAATCATCCCTCAATGCAAATCAAACCAGCTATTAGGTTAACCAACTTAAAAATATGCCAATCTCTAGGTATTGTGAAGGCTATGTGATGATGTGGGGCTATTTTAATTCCAAAGGCCAAGGGAACTTTATCAGAATGCATAGTATCCATGAAATAACTGGCCTTTAAAATTAAAAATAAGCCTGCCTCTATCAGAATTTAACATAGGGGTGTACTCACTTTTGTTGCCAGCGGTTAAGCTGTGTGTGGAGTTATTTTGAGGGGACAGCACATTTACACTGTTATACAAGCGGTACACTTACTACTTTACATTGTAGCAAAGTGTAATTTCTTCAGTGTTGTCCCATTAAAAGATATAATGAAATATTTACTAAAATGTGAGGGGTGTACTCACTTTTGTGAGATACTGTAGCTAGGCCTTTTTTTTGCAGGTCAGGGGGTATTTGGATGGAAAACAATTCTACGGGGCTGCATTATTGTACATTACTGTATTGACAAAAGTTTGAGAACTACTAATATAGGGAACTGAGATACTAGTAAAGCAGCTCCAGTACCATTTCTCCCAAGTGTTTACATTGAAAATAATAAAGGCATCTTGCTGTCTAAAAGCACCCTAGTTGTAGTTTATTTGCAAAAGACTTAAACTGCATTTCTTCTGTAATCGACGACTTTTCATTTCCAGGGATGTCCCCTCACCTTCCGCTTTCTTTGGCGAGGGACATCCGGCCGATATAAGGGGCATCCAGTGGGATTTCTGGAAATAAAAAAAAAAGATGTCAAAAGCTATTCTGATAATTCCTGATAATGGACACCTCGTCTGCGTTAACCTTTACATGTTGAGCGTAGAAAGCATTTAGCTAAGCATTGATCTGATGTCATTAAGCACAGCTATTGGATATTGCAGTATTTATCATGAAAACCCATGTGTCTGAAAATGAAAATGCTCAACTGTTCATTAAAGGCATTGTATATATTCATATAAAAAATAAAAAATAACCACAAAAAAAAAGCACTTTTTCTGGAGGAAGACAAAGGGCAGGTGCTCAAGCCCCATCTGATGTCCATGTGTGCTTGTTCCTGGTTCTTGTACTGTGAGTAGCAGTTAAGACTAGAAAAGCGCTATATAAATGCAGTCCATTTACATTTAAGTTGGAAGAAAGTCTGTTATCGGACCCAGGATTGAATCATCCTGTATCCTTTATCAAACAAAGCAACATTAATTGATCAATCTTTGAATTTCTCTTTTAATGTCAACTTTGAATTCATCTTTGAAACTGAATCGATGTACGCTATGTCATTTTTTTTGGGGGGCAGCGGAACAAACACATTGATAAATCATCCCTTTATTAGGTACATCAAGCATTAACCAGTGTTACTATGTATTCAAGCAAGGGCGTAACTTTGGGTTCAACATTGGGGGGCTGGGGGAGGAGGAGATGTTGAGATCTCCAACTATCTAGGGAGGTCTCGGGACATGTATGCAGGCCTCCAGAAAGGTGACAAAAACGTATCCTCAGACAGATACACAGAGGCAGAGATAGAGAGAGAGATACACAATACCACAGAATAGCTTTGGGGTCAGGTTTAAGCTTAAGTCACTTCCTGTAGGAGGCAGATGGTTGGGATGTTGACCTTTGCCCCACCGCCAGGACCTCACTAGCTTGCAAAGGCTGTTATCTGCCGGACATCTCTAGCCGCTGACATCACTTTGGACAGGAAAGAGACAGACAGAGGCCACTGCGGGGAGATCTGTGATGGTGATGGCACTGGGGGAAAAGAGGGAAAGGAAGAAAGGTAGCCTCGGGATGAAGTGGTATTACAGCAACTATATCTGTTGATGTTTTTGGTACAGGGTTCATTCATGTGCCAGAATGGACTGCAGGAATAGTGGGGATAAGGATGGAGAGAGGGTTTGATAGACAGAAACAGCATGATAAAGAACAGAATTGGTCCATAACATCCTGAGCAGGAACAAATCCAGATTCCCAAACAATAGGAGTAAAGTAAGGAAATAAAATGGAAGTTTATATAGCAACAGAACAGAACTGGAGTAACTACTAGAGATGGTCCGATACTTTTTTTTCCTTCCCGATACCGATTCCGATAACTTACGTATCGGCGATATATCTGATACCAGTGGGTCATATATTTTGTTATATTGCAACAGCTGTATACTACTAACCCTGTATGGATTCAATATGATTTCAATCTTTGTTGTTAATCTCTTTGTGAAACATGAACAAACACAAACAATATATGCTATGTCTTTTATTATCTACTTTGACGGTCAGTCTTAACGGAAAAATAACATTACAACATAACAAATTACTTTAACATACATAGATTTTCCTCAGTGATAAATGACGTGGTATCAGATCAGTACATTAACTCAGGTACTTGCCGATACCGATAGCAGCAGGTATCGGAGTCGTTTCCGATACTGGTATCGGTATCCGAACATCTAGTAATTTCTTGTCAAAACTCAGATTCTAGTCAGAATGTTCTGTTGAATTCGCTGTCGATATCTTCTCTGACAGATGCAATGGCGGAATCTACACATCTCAATTCTCCAGCGGCATCCATCTTTGTTAATTCAACCCAAGCGCCCTTTAGTGACGTAGTTGATTCCGTTACTGTTGATCATCTGACCATCATCGTATAAAGCCCGCCCTCATAATTCGATTGGTCCAAACAGATCTTGTTCGAGCATAATTGCTCCTCAACGGATCAAGTCCAGACCGAACTTCCCGACCTCGAATGTTGTGGCTGGCATCCAGGCTAGAGTTTTACTGCACCCACTTGATAAATACAAAATAGTACTAAATAGCAACTGAGTTTAAAAAGTGAAGAAAATGTTGGAGATGTTCTACCAGTCTGTTGTGGCCGGCGCTCTGTTCTCCTCCGCCATCTGCTGGGGGCAGCAGCATCGGAGCCAGCCACACAAACAGACTGAACTAACTGATCAGGAAGGCTGGCTCTTATTGGCTGCAAACAGGAGACATTTGAAGCGGTTGGTGGAGAGGAGGTCACTGAACAAACTGTTATCTATCATGGATACCGGTAACCCCCCCCCACTGGTCCAACAGAGGAGCACCTTCTCTTTTTTACACATCACCGAGTGTTAGATAAGACTCATAGACATCACAACTGAACTGAATGCACCTTGCACAATAGGTTTATCAATACTAGTTAAACAGTTGCACATTTTTATTCCCAACTTGTATATATTTAAAATTCTTTGTTCTTATATTCTATCCTATTATTATTTCATGTATATTGTATCCTAATATTTCATGTATATTTGTATGTGTGCTGTGTGTCTTTTTTCCAGTGTTTGCTGCTGCAACACTGGATTTTCCCATTTTTTTGGGATCAATACAAATCTATCTATCTATCTATCTATCTATCTATCTATCTATCTATTTATCTATCTATTTTGATGTGAGCCTAAATAAATAAGTGAAATGATAGTATTTTGTCCTCCTTAACTTGGTAACTGTTCCTTTGCTCCACTTTGTGGAACATGCCTATTGGATTTTGGGTTTAGCACTTTACTGAGAATCTCCATTGTTGAAGCAACCTCCTTCTTCAACTCTGAACAACTGAGTATAACTTTGATATTGCTCTAATTAAAATTGTGGTTTGAAAAAATGGATAATTCAGACCATACTTTTGTGCAAAATTGCTTTGAATGTGCTTGAATTGAATACAAAAAAAAAAATCCAGTACATACGGTTTGTCATCACAAAGGAAATGTTGCTATTCTTCGATCCTTTGTGGGGCAAACCTGTAGAGTTTAGTGGAAGTAGGTTAGTTTTAACTTTGGTGCAGCCAGGCTAATGGTTTCCCCCTTCTTACAGTAATCAATGCTAAGCTAGCGTAATGGGGTTTGCGTGTGTGCAGAACTTTTGGTATTCAGCCATGCACTGTCTGCTCTTGAACACACCTCCCTAGTATCCAATTAGCTCCCCCCCCCCAGACCAAACCGCCCCTCATTACCTGAGCTTATATAAGGCACCTGTGCCATCATGGCTGCATCTGGTGTTTGCTGCCTGTCAGTTGCTACGTGGGACCCTTTCTGTGACCATTTTAGGTAGGTGAGTAGATTGAAGCCATTTTTATGCTTTTAAGACTTACACATTTTGATGCAGTTTGCCTGTCTGACAGGAATCCAAAGTACTATGATACAGTATATTTATTGGTCTACTGAACACATGGTGTAAGGTAGGAATAACCAGCAGTAAGTTATGATGGCTACTGAAGGTGAAAGTTATTCCACATTACTGGCAAACCTGTTTTTAATGTGAACATGTTTTCGGACGTGTAGGTTGTCAGCTGCTGTTTTGCTTTATTTTATATATATATGACCAACACTGTTGTTTTTATATCTGTACTTTGTTTCCAATTACTATTTGTATTGATAATGGCTCTGGGACATGATTTGCAGTGACTTATCGATTGCAGTGAGCACATGTGGTGGGTACGTTGATGTACCCCTGGAACACACCTGGAGTTAGATTGCCTATCCACAGCTGGGCTCTGCCCACTTCCCCTTTTCATTTGGTCATTTTAAGTAACTTTGAGTGTAGTCGTTTAAAAAAAGAATTTACCTTTTTTAAATTGTCGACATTGTAATAAACATTTAGTCTTTTCTACTTAAATTTGATTGTCCTAATTTGAATCACCTACATTTCTAACCACCCTCTTTTCAGGCACTTTAAATTATTTCTTTATTTTTGGAACCACGTCTCTGTATTGCTTCAGTTAACGAACCTGTGTAGCCTTTGTATAACTGGGTATTAGTTAAGGTAGAATTAAAGCATATCTTTGGGGTGAGAGTCCCCAGGTGGTGTCGGATAGTTAGATTCTGGTGGTGGTTACTGCTGTGGAGCCACCGCACCTTGCCACACTACGTAGGCTAACACACCCCAACTCTTTAAACCTGACTCATCCTTACTCACCTCACACTTGGAAAGATAGCAGATTATTCCCAAAATGTGGGAATCATTCCTTCAAAGCATGTACTTATGGAATTTGAAACTTTCCCTCTTGGTCCTGCTCAGTTGAAGGAAAAAAGAAACCGTGGCAAACTATGCAAGCAGATTGGGATTTTGTTTACAGGTCAAATATAGGATATTAATAACTATGCTTTGTGTTCATTCCTTATTTATGAAACATTTTGCTGGTTTTTGGTTTGTATGTGTGTTTTAGAGCAGCCAGTGGGTTGCTATTAGCCAACTTTATAATCCGTGACGGTTTCTTAGAATTACATTCACTAAATTCAATCCAGAACAATCTTAACACACATTTTTTTTAGATTAAAAACATAATTCAAAACATGTGTAATTGCTATTCTATTCTGGCAATGGGAATTATGCAGGAGAAAGTCTTTACTGGTACAAGCCAAAACATGGGGAACATAGACCTCTAGTGTTCCATTTACGTTACTACATTCACACGATCAGAATATTTTATTGATCCCTTCAGGGAAATTATTTAGTTGCCGTTGCTCCGTCAAATTCAAGGTAAAAATGAGAGTAGGAAAAGAGTAAGTGTATAAAGTAACATAGCTACAGTAAGAAATAAATAAAAATGTTAAGTAGAAGTGAGATTAGGTTAAAAAGATGGTTTCAAAGGGACTGTACAAATTCTATTGTAGTGCAGTGGCAACATAAAGTGTGGATATAAGTTCCAGCAGTGAATAAATAACAAATTGCACAAAGTAATTATTGTATATAATTGTCCAAGAATATTGAGTGAATGTGTGGAGATATGGAATGTGATACCAGTTTTGACACTTAAGTGTGTAACACTCAGAGGAAGGAGTTATATAGTTTGATGGCCACCGGCAAGAACTACCTTCTGTGCTGCTCTCTGGTGCATCGTGGGTGTCGGAGTCTGTCGCTGAAGGTGATCCTCAGACTGAGCAGTGTGGAGTGGGTGGGATGAGTTTTTTGGATAGCCTCCTCCTCTCTGACACGGTCTTTAAGGAGTCCAGCTCCACCCCAACATCATTACTGGCCTTGCGAATCAGTTTGAGTCTGTTGGTGTCTGCCACTCTTATGGCGTTTTTCCCTTACATGGTACCTGCTCGACTTTATGGGGGAAAAAAAAAAAAAAAGTCCCTGGTACCTGCCAACAGGTACTTTTTTGGCCTTGAGCACCCTGGGGCTCACACCATCGGGGCCTGCAGCTTTCCCTGCATTGAGTCCTTCTGGCTGTCTTCTCACCTGGTCAGCCGCGAAGCACATCGTTGTGGTAACTGGGGGTGGGGGGTTGAAGTCTTTGGGGGGAATTGTAGGCCCCCCATCTGGAGGAGGGAGAGCAGATAGGAGGGGAAGGGGGGGGTGTAGTGGCTTGATCATGGAGTTGACCCTGGAAGTCGGCAGGGTGGGGGCTGCAGAGTTAATTTGCCTTATCCACTCCTCCCTCAATCCCATTGCCAGCTGACCTGAAACCAGTGATTCAACTCATGTTTGGCTGGAGTTTCCACACCAGCTTCCTCCAGTATTTCTCGTTGGCCTCCTTGATCTTAAAGCGCCCATATTATGCTCATTTTCAGGTTCATAACTGTATTTTAAGGTTGTACCAGAATAGGTTTACATGGTTTAATTTTCAAAAAACACCATATTTTTGTTGTACTGCACAGCTCTCTCTCACTGCTGCAGATCCTCTTTTCACCTGGTTTCTGTTTTAGCTACAGAGTGAGACCTCTTCATCTTCTTCTTCTGTACTAGCTTTGATTGCACTGCACATGTGCAGTAGCTCAGATGTAGAGCATGTCAGCTAGCTAACTCTAGAGACGGTAAAAGAGAGCCTGGGCGTTTCTCAATACCAAGAATGCAAACTATGGACTTGTGTTCTGGGGAGAACGTTCTTGCTGGTTGTTCTTGGAAGAATTAACTCGCAAGTTCACAAGCTCAGAAAACGCTGTTAACAGTTTGAGACGATGCGTTCTTCCTGTTATTGCTCAACACTCCCAGTACAGAGGCTACCTGCAGGGCTCCAAAATACCAGCTAGAAATAAAAACCACAACAATACAACCACTTTGTATTCAAACAATCTAACGGACAAGAAAACCTCATAATGCTACAACTATTGCAATAATATTGAAAAATAAAACTAATTGAGCTTTAATTTTATTGTTTATGGTTTAGCTCAAACACCTCTTACTTATTCAAAAGAGTGGAACGCGATCCCTACTATTAGTGTATAAGTTTAAGTCTGTTTAAATTAAACAAATAAATAAATAGGCATATGCACTGGTGTGTCCTATGTGTGCCTATTAGTATTATGTGGAATTATCATTTCTATATTGTAGTGCACTGTATATGCCCAGGGAGATGGAAATTAGAAATTCAAGGTTTGTGTCTCTCCTTTAGTCTACGTGACATGTCATAGCATGTTACCACTTCATGTACAACTGTTCATTTATCATAAAGACTGAAACTCAACTTCTAATAAATCAGAAAACAAATACACCAAAAATATGAACTAACTACAGGTAGGCTATAGCAAATAATTTAAACAAGGCGTGTGCGCGCGTGCGTGTGTGTCAAATTAATGTAATTCTGCCAGCAGTCTTAACTTAAAAATTCTAGTGGAAAACGTTAACATGTTTTTTTTGTTGATCCAATGTTTTATTTTTTTAGAGTGCATGTGGATGAATCCCAGAATGCACTTGCTTCGCTGCTTTAGCGTCTACTCCCAAGCCATGCCTACCCTTTACAGACGGACAGTGAGACCATCAACTCAACAAGTGTTTGTCATTTCAACCATATACATGAAAAAACATTTCACCGTGGCTCAAGTGGTGTTACACATTTAAAACATGATTTTTTTTTTTTTTTTTTTTTTTTTTTTGCCACAGCTGATACATTATCCAGACTTCTTTCAGCGGATTGATAGCTCCAGAGTGAACGGAACTGTGTCCATGTCCTGCTATACGACGGATGCTTCTGAGGTGAGCGATGCATGGCAAAGGTTTTATATCAGGTATGAGAACAAGGCACGGCAACAAGTTGTGGTATACCCTGGCAATCACTTTGCCTCATGATTTGAGAGCAGGGTCTTCTAAAAAGCAGCTAAAGATGTATCTTTTTTTTTTTTTTTTTTTTTTTTTTTTTTTTTTTAGCCAGGCATTCAATCAGCCATGTTGTTGATTGTATTATATCAATTTGGATGTTTCTTGCCTTAATGATTTATTAGTTGTTGGGATTTTTACTGGGTATTGATGGGTTTTAATGTATTAAAGGCCCTGAACGCCCACACGCGTTGTCAGTTAATCTGACTGACTGGACCTCTTCCCAGGAATGTGTGGGTTTGGTTAGACTGAGTGATTGACAATTTCCTCAGTCTCTTTGTTGCATCTGTTAGGGCAGGACAGATGACAGCTTTGTCATTCTTAATGGCATTCTTAATTCTTTTTCATTCTTAATTTGTGACCTAATAAATTCCCATCAAAGCTCTGGCCCACCTTCAACCCGAGCAGAGGTCCAGTAAATAACTGAAATCGCCTGAGTCGGTGTACAGAGGCTTTAATTAAATTGGCATGTGTCTGTGATTGGTGCTACATAAATAAACTTAAATGTTAAAAAGGTGCATTTCCATGTAAATTCACTGATTTCAAAATTGAAACACAACATAAGGCATTACATGATATTATTTTGCAGCAGCACACTGTCACATTAAAGCATGTTTTCATTAATAAGAAGAGTAATACAGTAACACATTTCAATGTTTGCGGCAGACTCAACTCTGGGATGAAATAGATGTATGATTCATTTCTTGATTTCTTCAAGAGATGCATAAATCTTTCAATATTTTGTGTATCACTGTTGGGTATGTTACTCTCTAATTCTTTACTTTGCAGCCTGATTGTATTTGTTGTGCTAAATTGTGTGATTGTCTTGATTTTCCCATGTGAAAACACTTGTAAATAATGCTTATTATTATTTACTAGTATTATATATTCAGTCTCATTGAGTAAGCTGTCTTTGATAATCCCCAGAAAGCCATCCGTCAGTCCCAGTCTCTGTGTGCTGGGGAACAGGAGTATGTTCACCAGAGGAAGAGAGTTGTTCTGGAGTCCCTCAGCAGTCTGGGAATAAACTGTACTACAGTAAGAAAGAATACCTCTCACACTTCAGGAAAGACAATTTTTCTTTCTTTCTTCAAATAAAACTTATTTTTGTTTAGGAATCTATGTTTGCACAAATGTCCTCTGCCAATGTACATGATGTGATAATTTTCATGCCATGGGACCTTTAATACACCATGAGCTTTATTTTGTAAATTAGGGTCCAATTTGTTTTTAAAATAAACATTAAGCAGAGGAGGTCTTTAAATGTCTTGTTCAAAGTTCGGTAGCACCTTGCCAACCAAGGCTAGCTAGCTACAGCTAGCATTAGCTGGTAACTTAAGAGAACATTTGCTGATTTTTAAGTATTGCTGTACATGCAGATAACCGGCGCCACTACCCAAAAGTCCGGTTTTTCCCGTCGGCCACACTCTGTTGAAATTTGCCTACTTTCCCTCTTTAGTGTTTAGCGCAGCACAATTGCAACCATAGTAAACACTGGTTGCTACTTCATCCTGCGTAGCTCTGCCCTCTCATTCAAAAATCATCACATCAACACTTATTTTTGGAATTCCTGGTCAATAAACCTCTTTTTATAGCAAATCATACCTAATTTCTGAGTAAGAAAAGCAGAAATTACGTATTTTTGACCAATATTTAAGACAAGATAGACTTATGTTGATGGATTATCAGACTTGTATATGTCAAAGTTTTGTCAGGATACTGTTTTGAAACAATTTTATTATTTTTAATGTAATTTTTGGGCAATGTGGTTGAACAAAACTCACATTTCTGAAATATAAACTTTGAAAATAAGTCAAATTTGACCCGAGGACAACTTGAAGGTCAATCTTTAGGACAGCTTTGATATGAAAGGGTGGGGGACTGGCCCATTTCTCCAACGCTCTATTGTTCCGACCTCTCAATAGCCCAAAAAATTCCCTTTGGTCGTACAGCCCACTAGTCCGACGTCCCACTGGTGGCAAAAATACGAATCCCACAATGGCCACGCCAAGACCCGCCCTAGGAAGCGGCTCGATTGGTTGGGGTTAGGTATTGACCTCAAATGGTTGAGGTTAGGATAGCCGATTGGTCAGGGGATAGGACCTGTACAAATGGGGTTACCTTGGGTAAGCATGGATGCCTGGCCAATAAATGCTATTGGCGTGGCCATAGTGGGACTGGTAAAATCGCTGGTGGACATCGGACTAGTGGGCTGTAGGACCAAAGGGAATCTTTTTTTGGTAATTGAGTTTGGAACAATGGAGCGTCGGAGAAATGACATGGCACCGAAGACATGAAGGAAATTTGCTGCTGGTCGGATTCAAACTCTGGGCCATTGAAGAATAAACTTCTACACATAGGCGTGCTACTGAGATACCCAGGCGCCCCAGTTGCTAAATTTTTTTTAAACTCATAACCTCATGAATAACTCTTACAATGAAGTATGTAAAAATAATAAGACATTGTCTTATAGCTGACTTAACACATTAACCCTCTCTCATCATGTCTCCACAAGGATTCGGTTCCCCACATCGCTCTGTTGGCATCAGGTGGGGGTCAGAGAGCAGCTGTGGGGCTGCTCGGTTCCCTCTATCAGATGGAAGAGGAACATCTGGTGGACACGCTGCTCTACCTGGGATCAGTTTCTGGGTCAACATGGTAACAATAAGCACACGTAACACAGATAGAAATGAGTGCCCAAACTTAACTGTCATTGCTGCATGATGCTCACTTTTTCTGGCTAAACTCCACTACTATGGCCCCTGAAAGGACCGCCTTCAGGCGGTGCCTGTAGCCGGTTCACAGAACAACTGCCGCTGGTAGCCGGCGTCCTGGAGCTCTGTAGTGGCTAAATACAACCGGCAACTGCCTGTTAGAGTAGCGATGAGGAGGCAACAGAGTAAAAGATTTTACTGAACAAAAGGCTTACAAACTGAAGTTGTCCTGAGGGCGGGCATGCATGCATGCATGCATGCATGCAGGCAAGCAAAACGAAGACCAAAACCCACTAGAAAAACAAAAGACACGGACCAGCAAGGAGCGAACGCAGGGAATGAACAGGGAGAGAAGGCGACGAACCGACAAGAAAGCAATGACTAGATACATTACCTTTACATTACATGTCCTTTAGCTGACACTTTTATCCAAAGCGACTTCCAATTAGATAAGCGCTTTGAACCTTGGAGGTGCAAACATAAGACAACTAGTAGGAAGTGCAAGTACATTAGCTTTAAATGAGCAAAACTACAAAGAGCCATATGAAAGTGCAGGGGGACATTTTGTGTGTAGTGCTATTTGTTTGAGTACCAGAGCGACTAGGCTGCCAAATCTCATTCTAATGTTGAATTGTTTTTTATGCTGACTTTTGTGCTTTTCTTTTACTAAATGAAGACCTTTCCACCATACATTTGTGCATAGAAATTCCCATTCAATGTGAAGCCCCATGCCATGTCGAAATGAAACCTGGTTTGAAATAGTTTTATGATTTTAATTTATTCAGATAACTGCATTTTCAAATTTTGTGTAAAGATTGGTTGATCTGGAATGGTTATTTAGATTTTAAAGACCACCGAAGCGTTAAACGAATCATTCTAAAGACCATCTTCTCTGAGTGAATTGATAATTTACAGTATTATACATTTTAGAAATCCCGGAGTATTTAACATCTGCATGAGTGTATGGGCATTGAAATAAATACATACGAGTAACATGCTGTTTAAGCCCCCAGTTTTAAATTAGACTGCTAAAATGTAAGTATATTATTTAATAACATTTAATTAACATTTATACAGTTAACATTTAACTGAGACAGCTGTATTGTTTCAGTACGTACAGAAAAAATGCTTGGTTGTTCTCAATGTTCTAAAGCTCCTTGACCTATGTGTCCCCTGTGATAGGTCCATGTCCTCCATCTACAGCAACCCACAGTGGAGTAAAAGCCCTGACAGCCTGAACACAGCGGTGTCCAGGCTGTCGGGCCCTGAGGTTCCGCTGGAGGAAGCTTTGGCCTGGTTGGATGAGAGGGCAAAGGAGGGGTACTTCTCTCTCAGTGATGTCTGGGGGGTTTTGACCTCTGCTGGGATCATGAAACAGGTGCCAGGGCGATGACCAACACACTATTACTCTTATGTCCCATTTGAAACGCAGCACACTCTGTTACGAAGATTATATATGTGTAGTCCTTCACAGAAATATCTTGTGTTTTATTAGATGGACCTACGGCATCTTTCAGACGAGGCCAGCAGAAAAGCTACCAACCCTTACCCAGTCTACACCGCCATAGAGAAGTACTGCTACTCAAACGGGCCCATACAAGGTACACATACACAGGGTGCAATTTGGGATCATGAACAAAACACGCAAGAATGAAATGCCCCTTG
Source organism: Perca flavescens (assembly GCF_004354835.1). Classification (NCBI taxonomy): domain Eukaryota; kingdom Metazoa; phylum Chordata; class Actinopteri; order Perciformes; family Percidae; genus Perca; species Perca flavescens. The sequence continues at coordinate 28,627,814 of NC_041345.1, read as the reverse complement.
CAAAACAATGGGTATAGTGCCACTCGGCCAGGCAAGCCAAACACCAAGTATGCTCTTCAGTAATCAATGGAAAATACAGCGCTTTCAAGCCGGAGAGCGCAGTTCATTTCGCGGCTTAAACAAAATAATTTTTGTTAATGTCTTAATCCAAACTACAATCTTTTTTTTATTTTTATTTTTTTTCTAAACTTAACCGTGCCTAATTTCCACCTGATGCACAATTTTTCTGGCTAAACTCAACTACGTGGCCCCTGAAAGGACAGTCATCTGGTGGTGCCTGTAGCCGGCTGACAGTCACCTACCAATTGCCGCTGCTGTTTGTGATTAGTTTAAAGAAATGCAATCATAGGCGGTGCTTAGCTCTGGACACATTGACAGTGGCTCTGCAAAATAATCTCAGGAAGGAACTTGTTTTAGTGGAACATTTGCACCCCGCAAAAGAAAAAGGCCACATACAATATTAAGTGAAGGTAACGGTTGACACAATATAGTAAGGTGAGCTATTTAAATTAGCTGGATACATGGTTAAATGTAATTTGTAAGTGTATTGTCAATAGCAATCCCACCAATGGCATCACACAGAGCGGAAGGTGAGGGAAATGTCCGGCAGTTACCCAGGAAATGTACTTCCGTTGATCCAGACCAGCACCTTAGTGACTTAATGGCAAGTGTAAACTGATTTTCTCTCTTTCAGGGAAATGGTTCGAGGTGACCCCGCACGAGGCTGGTTTCACAGAGTTGGGTGTCTTTGTGGAAACTTCTCTCCTGGGGAGCAAATTTCTGAACGGAAAGCTGCTGGTGAAGGAGCCAGAGATGGACATGGTCGAACTACAAGGTGTGTGTTCACAGAGTAGTATGGACTTACAGTAACTAAACACTAAACCAATTCATACCTGGCTTTTATTTTGAAGTTATTTAAGTATTTGAGGTCTTGATAATCATATATGCGTTCTTACTTTTCTCTTTGAAACCAAATTTCCAGAGGTTTTAACAGACTGGATCAGCAAGTACTGTAACTACACATGCTTTGGTTATAAAAATCAAAGGCATTAGGATTTGGTGTCTTGATTGATTCTAACATTAATGAAATAATGTGTGCTGCACTAACAATAACCGCATTTAATCACCAATAATACTCAGTAACAGGTTTTCAAAGAGAGCTAGATCAATCTAAAAGCTGCAACCGCATATAGAAACTAATTCATATTAAAATATACAGTAGTGGCATCATGTCAAAATGCATCATGGCATTAAAAGGCTTACAATTCTTAAAAGGAATGAGTATTTCAAAATCGTAATACAAATGCGGTAACACTTTATTTGAAGGGTTGTGCAGAAGACTGATCTGACACCATCATAATTATTAATCTTGACACCTGTTTTGAACATGAATGAGTCTTTTTGAATGTTCACAACTGTTGTCATGAAGTGTAATTCAGTAAATTGTGACACTTTGAATGTAGCATTGTTTGAGATGTTTATTAAACTTGACATCAAGCAAGACAATGTAACCTGTCAATGTCTTTTCTAATGAGAACTTGACATCAACCTAGACAACATTACTTGTCATACATATATCATGGCAGGCCTACATTTTAAACTTTAAGAAACTACTTAGCTCTGTGTTAACATTACATTAAACTGTCAGGTGGTTTAATTGGCAGTAAAGTGGAACCATTTGGACTGCATCATTAAGATGTCATAAACGTTATAAGACCAGTTGGATAACACGTATCAATAGATTAAAATGACGTGACCATTACACGTACTGCCAACTGGGTTGGGATAACAGCAACAGCTACTTGTTGCTAAAGTAACTGCTAACTGTAGTTGGCTGCCATTATCTAGTTAGCTCGGATAGCTGTACAGCTGTTCAATTAGCTGACTCTCTCAGTATCTCCCAGGGGAACTGATCATACGCCTTCTCCAGATGCATAAAAACACATGTACAATGGATGGGCAGACTCCCAGGCCCCCTCCAGGATCCTTGCGAGAGCGAAGAGCTAGACTGTGGTTCCACGACCAGGATGGAATCCGCATTGCTCAGATTGTTTAGGGTTTCCAATATTTTAGAAAAAAGCTAAAGCACAACCAGAAAACCCAAGAAGTTCTATAGTTGGTGTTCCATTATTTCTGAAACCTGTAGTGTTGGCGAGTTTCGGATATTCTGTTTGGTGCGTTATACAAATGGCAATGTGAAAGCAAACCGAATCGTACGGAGTCTCCGGAACTAAAGGTGTGAAAGCACCCTTAGTTAACAATTGATACATATCTAATGAACTTCAGACTTTGTGAAACTAAATACATGAAAAAATCTTAAATCTAGTGTCTAAATGTTGATTTCCCACACTGGTCCAGCAACTCCAAGTAAGCTAAAGAGCTAGCACTGTGGATTTCACTTCGAAGCTGCCCGTGAAAACCCAGCGTAACGCACATTCAGCACTATTGGCTACTGTAAACCCTAACCAATATATAAAAAGTCCCTCTTTGGCCTTTGATTGGCTAGTACTTGTTCCCTTTGTTGGTTATATTTGTTAGGTTAAGGCACAAAGCGTGAGATGGGTTAGGGCAGGGGGTCACCAACACGGTGCCAGTGGGCACCAGGTAACCCCCAAGGACCACATGAGTAGACCTCAGGCCTGTTCTAAAAATGAAAAATGTATATTGATATTATCGGTTTCCCACTTTTTTTTTAAGTCATTTTTTGATAATTGTGAGAAATCATTAACATGATCAGTGTCTTCACATAGATGAGTATCATTAATCATTAATAATCATATATAACTAAAGGCAAACTGAGCAAATTTGTTCCTTTAGAAGAGTGTATCAAACTGGTAGCCCTTCGTATGACTCAATACCCATGAAGTAGCTCTGTTGCAAAAAGGTTGACCCCTGAGTTAGGGTAAGAATACCAGGGTAAATCAATCAGAGGCAGAGTAGGGCGGGGACATGCCTTCACCAGCAAATTTACTTACTGTGAACACTGCTGAATGGGATCAAACACAGCAGAGGCCAGTTTTATGATTACACTACAGAGATGTGTTTTTTTTTTTTTCTTCAGGTTTGGCTTTTTGAACCCTGGGGCTGAGTCAGTAATTATACAGCTGTACAGCTAACTAGCTAACAAGAGCTAACTAAGTTAATGGTTACTTAAGCAACAAGTAACGTTAGTCTTAAGTTAACGTCATCTGTCCAAAACTCAGTAAATCAAGTCAATCACATTCAACAATGAATGGAATCACACTGAATCTTTCCATATTAAAATTAATCGTCCCTGAACCGTATCGTAGCCCGTGTATCTACATAGGTATGGGATTGTCTCATAAGGGAGAGATGCACACCCCTACAGAACACTTGATCTGCAGGTATTGATAGATTGATGTCGATTGTTGATCACATTTGCATATTATTAGTCTTTGTCAATCTTTGTGTGTGTGCTGAAACCGTGCAGGTATTTTAGGTTCTGCGTTGGCTCTAGACCAGACGATCAAAGACCTCATCCCTCCCTGGCTGAATGGTAATCACAGGTTGACAGTGTCATACATACATAAATGTAAATACTTTTCAAAGCTGTGGAGATAAATCTGTGTGTCTGTGTCTCAGTGTCTGGACAGATAGACCGTGCTGCTGAAGACTACCTGCGTGTGTACAATGCTCTTGATAAACTTGTAGGCCTGACCAGAAGCACCACAATGAAGGATCCTACCGCTCTGTCTCACCTGGACAAGTTGCAGAAAAAACTAGAAGGTATTGTGGATGATAAAGTTGACACTGCTAAGATGATCCATAACAATGAACTATTAAATCCAATAGTTTGCAAGATGTTAGCTACTGATACCCAGAAAGTAATGCCATCAAGTTTTCAATTTTCTTCCCTTTTCAACTCTTGTGTCTGTGATGTCTGTGAAATGTCTTATTAAAATGACAGTCCATTAGATTCTTATCTTTTCCAGACATGCTAAATCATGATAAGTCAGTGTGGCTGGAGTCCAAGAGTTCGGGGGAAAGAAAAAGTAGTTTTGGCAAGTGGAGTCTGGAGCTGATGGCGGCGGTACAGACCTGGAGCCAGAGTCTGGAGGACGGAGCTTTCAAAACAAATGGTCAGTGTAAGGCAGATAAACAGACTGGTCTGTTGTAGACGAACAAACCCATTTTATCTCAAGAGATATAATTCTTTTCAATGTGTTTTCCCCCAGTCTCTCTGCTTAATAAGCACGTACTACCCATGATTAGGAAATGGGAGTGGGGAACTACCGGGAACTACCTCTACCAATACCAAGGTGAGAAGACAGACCTCTTCAGCAATTAAGCAATCATTCAATCAATCAACATTTATTTGTATAGCCCTTACAGCAACCAGCAGGTATCCAAAGTGCTTTACATCAAGGACCAATAATAAAAACACAACCTTATTATATAGCTTTTTCAGGTTGATACTTCTGAGTTTCTACTAGAACATGTTTACATGCTAAAATGTACAAACAAAACACTTTATTTTTCTCATATTGCCCAAGGCTGTTGCACCTATGTCGAGACGCTCTGTTGGAGCGTGAGTCTCTTTAAGCACTTTCTACCATTAAAGAAAAATCCAATCCATTGCAAATTAGTTCTATAAAACAATGGAGCAGATGAAAGTGTAGGCACCTGACATCACACAATCGCAAGTGACCAAAACGGTTTGTCCCAATGGGTAAGGTATAGGGCTGGGTACTGAATTCAATACTTTTTAGGCACTGACCGAATGGCCTCAAGTATCGAAAAACGCCTCGTTATTCAATACCTAATTTCAATACCTAAGGAGTAAATCTCATCAGTCAGTGAGCCAATAAGCAAACAGCATGCTTCTACAAAGATGTAATAATGCTGCTGATTGGCTACACATTGTAGAGACACGCAGGAAAAACACTACTTTACTCACAGAGACTGGGCTCACGTAGTAGGAGCTGAAAAATAAATAAAAATTGGTATTGAAAAAAGTATCCTTTAGGAACCAATATCTAAGTCATGGTATTGGTATCGGTATTGAACATTTTTGAACGATACCTGGGCCCTTGTAAGGTAATGTTTTTACAAATTCCAGCACACACAATAATTGGCAAATGCAATACAATAATGAAGAAAATGCCTGAAGATTGGATGCAATTTAAATACTTTCAACTTCTGTTGCTGGGCAGATTCCACAGTTCCACCTTACCTCCGCTCTACAGAGACATTACACCTGATAGACGCCGGGCTGCTGATTAACGTACCCTACCCTTCATTCCTGGGAGAAAAGAGAGATATCGACCTCCTCATTGCACTGGAGTACAGCGCCGGAAACATGTTTGAGGTACAGAGTGTGTGTGTGTGTGTGTGTGTGTGTGTGTGTGTGTGTGTGTGTGTGTGTGTGTGTGTGTGTGTGTGTGTGTGTGTGTGTGTGTGTGTGTGTGTGTGTGTGTGTGTGTGTGTGTGTGTGTGTGTGTGTGTGTGTGTGTGTGTGTGTGTGTGTGTGTGTGTGTGTGTGTGTGTGTGTGTGTGTGTGTGTGTGTGTGTGTGTGTGTGTGTGTGTGTGTGTGTGTGTGTCTGTGTGTGTGTGTGTGTGTGTGTGTGTGTGTGTGTGTGTGTGTGTGTGTGTGTGTGTGTGTGTGTGTGTGTGTGTGTGTGTGTGTGTGTGTGTGTGTCCTTTTGGTATAACCCTGACCTCAACAGAGGGGTAACAATAAATGGGGACAGAATGTCCGGTTCCATTGGTACCATACATAGCTTTTGGCAATTGAAACGCAAATATTACCGTTCTTATGTGTAACAGACTTTATTGAAATGAGGCCTTTCAGTCTGTTTGAACATTAAATTGGCAGCAGTATTATACAATATATTGTATGGGCCTTTGACTGCAATCCAATAAAATCAAAGCTATTTTGTAAGTAAAATACTTACAAATGAAATACTGATACTACTATTGGGCCATTGTTGAACAGTCCATTATTTTCATTATGGAAGGTTATTTCTTTTACTACACTTAATGCAACCGAGTCTACAGTTCATTTTAGATGCTTTAATGCAAACGCCGGTCTCCCAACATCACGGCCCTTCACTGTGAGACTATGAAGCTAGACATATAGACTATGAAGGTACTAAAACAAACTTTACATTAACCTTCAGCCAAAATCTGTGATGTGGAGATAAGTTAAAACTAAAAAGACCCCCTTGTCCCTTCAGTAAATGTGAAAACAAACATTTTAAACATTTTATGGTTAGCTTCGACTCTCTTTCCATTTTTGATTGAAAGTGCAACAACAAATGGGTTATGTTTTATGTTCCAGCTTTGCTTAATGTTATGTAATTTGATCAAGTAGGATTTATTGCGCAAACCAGCGTGAAAGCTGTGAAACAATGTTGATCCTCTACTCCCTTCAGACTCTGACTCTTGCCAGAGACTATGCAGCAGAGGTGAAGAAGCCTTTCCCAGAGATAGACGCCAAAATCCTGAAGGAGAGAGACTGGCCAAAGGGCTGCTACGTGTTGGAGGGAAAAGGGAAGGAGCCCACCATTGTTTACATGCCGCTCTTCAACAGAGACAACTGCAAAGGTCTGTTACACGCACACACACATACATGCAGATTGCTCTTACCAGTGTATCGCTGTGTGTACTTCGTCCGCAGCAGTCCTCTCCAATTGCTCCCAAAATGCCCCAGTTAAAGAGAAAGTGCCGTAAACATATTCTTTGTAAATCTTTACAATAGTTTTCCGAAAGAACAAAGCAGGCCTGCTTATTTCCACGATCCAAATTTTCTTCAAAACTTGCCTTCTTTAGCCCAGTTCAGACCAAAGATTCGCAACGAGCCGAAACATTTAAGAACTTCGCAGAGAAAAGTTGCAGCAGTCTGAACCGGCTCCACTCAAGCCGGCTGGCGTTGCCTGCGAATCAGTTGGTCTGGTCGCAGAGGTTGGTTTTAGAACGTTGGCGAAGTCAGCTGGTAAAGTAAGCTACAAACTATAGAAAGAAATAAAATGATCCATAATCCATTTTATTCCTATGTTCCAAACCGTCAAAAAGCTGACAAAGCTAGTGGACATGGCAGACCTTTATACGGAGGCTGAACGTGTGCTACAAAGTAGGCTACAAAGAATCGTTATGGAGCGGACGCCATCTCGTCGCATTGGTTTGAACTGTCCGGTTTAAGAACGCTGCCGACCGGTGCGTTGCAAGTAGTTGCAAGTTTCAACTTGTCTTTTGTTGCGAATCTTTGGTCTGAACTGGGCTTCGTCTGTGCTCATTTTTCAAAAAAAGCTTTTAGCGCTACGCTTTTAGCAAGGTGTCAAGAAGGGTAGCAGGTGATTGGAGCCTGAACAGGTCTTTACGGTTTTCTGTAGATGCAGCGGCGTTCAAAGCAAAGATGGAGGAGTTCTCCACCTTCCAGCGTCCCTACAGCCAGAAGAAGATTAAGTTTGAGTTGGAGACGGCGAAAGCCAACATAAAGACCAACAAGGAAACTCTGCTGCGGGAGATCAAGAAGGCTGTTCTCCGCCGACACAACAAGATATAGGGTGGGGGCACCATCAGGGTAGGACCAAGGGTATAATCATGAACGAAATAACGAAACTTAGGTGGGAAAAACATTGTCGTTAACTGAAATAAAAATAAAAACGAGGCATTACAAAAAAGATTACGAATGTAGAATAATGTTACTAGTTGCACTTAAATATAATAAGAATGTAAAAAGTTTCCATAAGAGACAAAGTGTGTTTTGGTGTATGCTTATTGCACGGAGTTGTGTGCTGTTAGAGACGGTGGTTCCCTGAATATAGGAAACTCAAAACATAATACAGTGGCCCCCACCCTGGCGGGTGTTGTGTTAAGATGGCAGTCCCAGTGAGGAAGAAGAGGGGGCCCAAGAAGGAAAGGATAAGAAATGAGGGAAAGGTTAGATCGGGGCTGACATGGTCTGACAGTCTAGAGATACGTGGACCGGCTCTGGCTTTTTGTCTGTTGCTAGGGAAACTTAGTCTCTGCATGCTTTGTGATCCCACTGATCTGTGTATTGTAACTCTGATGCTTGACTGATTAAACAAATGTATTTGCCTTTATCTTATCTTATTTGGCTCTTGATTATGATCCATGTCATTCCAATTTAACGACTGAGTGGGGATATATAGGTCTTTTATTGGAGTCAGACACAATATCCCAAAAGGGGGGGGATGCAGAGGAGGAAATCCCAACACTAACTGAAACTGTAATGTCTGTTTCAAAACTAACAAAAGGATCACGTAAATGTCCTTAGTTTTCGTCTTTGTCAACGTCTTTCATAGAGAAAATAACTTTATATCTTTCAGAGTTGACATTTCTGACCATAGACCTGTTTTATACGGTCTATGCCATAGATGTATATAGTTTGTGATGGGGAACCCAGAAATTCGACATTCCGCGTTGAATTGAACACAACATAGTCCATGCCCCTCGCCTGGCATCATGGCGGTACTGAAAGTCGGAAGAAAACAGCAGGATTTGATTAGGACTGTCAGATTAAAAGTGTGCCTTGCAGTGGAAGGTGGTATAATAATAATAATAATAATAATAATAATAATAGGACAATTTATTCAAGGGAAAAATCCCACTAATTTAAAAGTACATTTGAGAAGCGCACACAAGGAGGCTAGCCTAGCTTACCTTAACAAGGTAAAGGAGAATGCAAAGCCCCTTTTCCTGAAACAGAAGCTAATGTGGATGTATGGGTACAGGACATGGATGTATGGGTACAGGGCATGGATGTATGGGTACAGGACATGGATGTATGGGTACAGGGCATGGATGTATGGGTACAGGGCATGGATGTATGGGTACAGGGCATGGATGTATGGGTACAGGGCATGGATGTATGGGTACAGGGCATGGATGTATGGGTACAGGGCATGGATGTATGGGTACAGGGCCAGGCAGCATGACGGAGAACCGCAGGACAGAGCACTACAGGCAGGCTTTCACCGGAGACCCGATAGCTGCTGGGTAGTAAATATGCAGGAATGCAAGCGGTGGGAAGTGTGGGTTAATGTGTATTGATACTGGGATGTCTACACCAGAGATCTTCAAAAGGGGTCAAAGATTCCTAGGGGTTGTAGAGTCACTGTAGGGGGGGTCTCCAAATTACTGTAAATTTTTGAAAGTTAAAATTTTTTTTTTAAATGTCTAAACAATTCCCACATATTGGCAAATATAAATCTCCACTGATAGGCTTACAGGCCTATAGGTAATGTAGTCACTAAGAGCCATGCCCAGATACAGTTCATCCTAAAGATTCACTGTGCCCCATAAAAGAGGATTTATAAAATCATGCCAACAATTAATATTTTATTAGCACTAAAAAGGTATGTATATAACCTTTAAGCTGCCCTCCACATTATTGTAGCCCCAGTTTATTTAACATTTTATACAATATACTGGATGCAGTAGGGGGTCCCTGCTCCATCGCTCCTTCAGTTAAGGGGTCATTGGCTTAAAAATATTGAAGACCCCTGGGATGCACAACGGAGTCGATTGACTTCAAAAAATTACTCAAACCAAAGCCTGTTGATGTGTCTTCTTTAGTTTATTGGCTATTTAGGTTTTTCCTGTCACACGTTACTTACACATTGTGCTCTTACTGCGGCGTCTTGTGTAGACGGTATACATATGTGTGCTCATATGTACATTTTATGTAGCCTACTGGTGTTATTGTTGAATACATGTTAATACATATTTCTAAAATTTTGTTTTTGAGTTATTACACAATACTTTTTCTGACCTTTTTGAATCTTGGCCCTGACAAATATTACAAAAAAGAAAAACTAAATAAACTAAACTAGCAAACCGGCTTTAAAAACTAAGCAAAACTCAACTGAATTTGAAAACAAAGTCAAAACGAAATAAAAATAAACTAATGAAAAATGCAAAACTATAATAACCTTGGGTAGGACACGCCCAGATCTCTTTTTATGGTCATTGCAATAGAGCTGTGCAATATACTGTATCAATATTATATTGACATCGATATGAGGCTAGATATCGTCTTCAATTTTAGATATCGTAAATGGCTTAAGTTTAGTATTTTCTGGTTTTAAAGGCTACATCACAGTAAAGTGATGTAATTTTCTGAAATTACCAGACAAATTATTTTTTTAACCTGGCAATATAGTTTCGGTTTAGTTTTTTCTTCAAGGTTTTTAGTTTTTTGAGTTTCAGTTTCCTCAAAATACTTGTCACTGCTCGTTTTCATTTTTAGACTGTCAAATTCAATCTAAGGAGCCTGACTACTGACCCTTCCGATCTCAGTCAGATGTCTGAAATGTGGTTATGAATAAAATGGATCATTCCATTCGGCAGAATGTTGGTTTTTACATAGAATTCCTTGCTTTTACAATACATCATGATACATAGCTTAATATATAGACAAAAATCAGAAGTGCCGGTGTTGTGCCTAAAAGTGATTATCTGCAAAACTTGATTCGCAATGATCGTGCTGTTAAAGCTGTATTGCCCAGTTTATATATGCCCGCAGCTCACTTGGAAAACTGCTGGAAACTGGTTACTATTAGCCCTTTTAAATGTTTTTGAAAAGTACTGGGTGGAGTATAATCTGTCAAATGTTTGTGCACGATCAAAGTTCTTTGATCATGCATGTGGTCTCAAACACTCTGTTCTTGGTGAGGTCTTGGTTTAGGTGGTCTCGACTACAACACTGCTCAACCCATTCAGCCTCTATTTTCTTATGCAAAAGTTATTTTGTATTTGTTTCTTTGTTTATTTCATATTAATGTTCAATATGTTTGTTCACCAATGCAAATTCCACATAAGTGTAACCTATTGTGGCAAGATATAGAGTATGACATAGTCTATTTTGATGTTTATGAAACAGCTTCTGTTTTAATCCCAAATAGAGAGAATATTGAGTTAATTCAAATCCATGTAATCAGGCAAATTTTAATTGAAAAGCACTTCCTGTCAGTCTAGCTAGCTAGCAGCTATAATGTTACCCAGCATGCCGTTCGGCTGTGTAAATTTGTAGGCTAAATGTAAAATTATTAGTGTTAGAAATTGTTAAAGCCACAAATAGTTGTGTGCTATGGTGTTTTATCCTGTTAAAGAGTTAGTTGTGGGTTATTAATTGTCGTTATAAATTTACAACCATGAGTGAGAAGGGTACAAAGTTAACACGGATCCCGTTCTGAAGTCACTCGTAGATCAATTTGGCCGTAGCGTACTCTGCTGCATTGTATTACTATATGAAAAATTAGGGTCATATGGGAAATACCGGTATGCTGCCCAGCACTACTACAATGAATCAAAAGCACGAAAGTGAATTGTCAATAAAATTCTTATTTGAGTATTAAATTTTGTATTTTCTGGGCCATAGACTAATTATTCCTAAGAAACAATATTTAGATTTAATTCATTGCGTTGATTAAATTCAAATCGATGTGCAGATTTAATGTAGATGATTATTTATTCAATTATATATCATTGATATGTAGAATTAAAATGTTTATAAGTACTATTTTACACATTAGGGAGTTTATATTTTTCAAATCAACTCTATTTTTTTTAGGTTATAATTAATTCTGTACAGTTTTCTATTCAAATATACTCATATTAAATGGATAACTATTAAGGGTCTCATTTAATTAGTATTTACTCAATACCAAACCATGTGAAATTTAATTAATATTGCTTATAATCTGTTGCCTCATTTTTGAGTAGATATGGTGTATCTTTTCTTACAGTGTATATGTGTGCTGTCTTTTTTTCCAGTGTTTGCTTTTTGGGATCAATACAAATCTATCCATCTATATATTTTGATGTGAGTCTAAATAAATAAGTGAAATGATAGTATTTTGTCCTCCTTAACTTGGTAACTGTTCCTTTTCTCCACTTTGTGGAATATGCCTATCGGATTTCGGGTAAAAACACTTTACCGAGAATCTCCGTTGTTGAAGCAACCTCCTTCTTCAACTCTGAACAACTGAGTATAACTTTGATATTGCTCTAATTAAAATTGTGGTTTGAAAAAATGGATAATTCAGACCATACTTTTGTGCAAAATTACTTTGAATGTGCTTGAATTGAATAAAAAAAAAAAAATCCAGTACATACGGTTTGTAATCACAAAGGAAATGTTGCTATTCTTCGATCCTTTGTGGGGCAAACCAGTAGAGTTTAGTGGGAGTAGGTTAGTTTTAACTTTGGTGCAGCCAGGCTAATGGTTTCCCCCTTCTTACAGTAATCAATGCTAAGCTAGCGTAATGGGGTTTGCGTGTGTGCAGAACTTTTGGTATTCAGCCATGCACGGTCTGCCCTTGAACACACCTCCTTAGTATCTAATTATAATTATCCAATGACTACTGAAGGTGAAAGTTATTCCACATTACTGGCAAATCTGTTTTTAATGTATTTGTTTTCGGACGTGTAGGTTGTCAGCTGCGGTTTTGCTTTATTTTATATATATATATATATATATATATATGACCAACACGGTTTTTATATCTGTACTTTGTTTCCTTTTCAGTAAAGCTAGTAGCCAGCTTACGGTGGGGGCTAGGCACGCTAGTGAGGGGTCCCTGCACAGTTTGTAGTGATAATGGCTCTGGAACATGATTTGCAGTGAGCACATGTGGTGGGTACGTTGATGCACCCCTGGAACACACCTGGAGTTGGATTGCCTATCCACAGCTGGGCTCTGCCCACTTCCCCTTTTCATTTGGTCATTTTAAGTAACTTGGAGTGTAGTCGTTTAAAAAAAGAATTTACCTTTTTTTAAATTGTCGACATTGTAATAAACATTTAGTCTTTTCTACTTAAATTTGATTGTCCTAATTTGAATCACCTACATTTCTAACCACCCTCTTTTCAGGCACTTTAAATTATTTCTTTCTTTTTGGAACCACGTCTCTGTATTGCTTCAGCTAACGAACTTGTGTAGCCTTTGTATAACTGGGTATTAGTTAAGGTAGAATTAAAGCATATCTTTGGGGTGAGAGTCCCCAGGTGGTGTCGGATAGTTAGATTCTGGTGGTGGTTACTGCTGTGGAGCCACCGCACCTTGCCACACTACGTAGGCTAACACACCCCAACTCTTTAAACCTGACTCATCCTTACTCACCTCACACTTGGAAAGTGTGAGGTGGGAATCATTCCTTCAAAGCATGTACTTATGGAATTTGAAACTTTCCCTCTTGGTCCTGCTCAGTTGGAAAAGGAAAAAAACTGTGGCACACTATGCAAGCAGATTGGGATTTTGCTTACAGGTAAATATAGGATATTAATAACTATGCTTTGTGTCCATTCCTTATTTGTGAAACTTTTTGCTGGTTTTTGGTTTGTATGTGTTTTAGAGCAGCCAGTGGGTTTCTATTAGCCAACTTTATAATAATCAAGGTAAAAATAAGAGTAGGAAAAGAGTAAGTGTATAAAGTAACATAGCTACAGTAAGAAATAAATAAAAATGTTAAGTAGAAGTGAGCTTAGGTTACAAGTAAGATTAGGTTAAAAAGATGGTTTCAAAGGAACTGTACAAATTCTATTGTAGTGCAGTGGCAACACAAAGTGTGGATATAAGTTCCAGCAATGAATAAATAACACATTGCACCAAGTAATTATTGTATATAATTGTCCAAAAATATTGAGTGAATGTGTGGAGATATGGAATGTGATACCAGTTTTGACACTTAAGCGTGTAACACTCAGAGGAAAGAGTTATATAGTTTGATGGCCACCGGCAAGAACGACCTTCTGTGGCGCTCTCTGGTGCATCGTGGGTGTCGGAGTCTGTCGCTGAAGGTGCTCCTCAGACTGAGCAGTGTGTAGTGGGTGGGATGAGTTTTTTGGATAGCATCCTCCTCTCTGACACTGTCTTTAAGGAGTCCAGCTCCACCCCAACATCACCGGCCTTGCGAATCAGTTGTTTGAGTCTGTTGGTGTCTGCCACTCTTATGGCGTTTTTCCCTTACATGGTACCTGCTCGACTCTACTCGTCTTTTTGGTTTTCCATTATGAAAAAAAAAAAAAAGTTCCTGGTACCTGCCAACAGGTACTTTTTGGCCTTGAGCACCCTGGGGCTCACACCATCGGGGCCTGCAGCTTTCCCTGCATTGAGTCCTTCTGGCGGTCTTCTCATCTGGTCAGCCGCGAAGCACATCGTTGTGGTAACCGGGGGTGCGGGGTTGAAGTCTTTGGGAGGAGTTGTAGGCCCCCCATCTGGAGGAGGGAGAGCAGATAGGAGGGGGAGGGGGGTGTAGTGGCTTGATCATTGAGTTGAACCTGGAAGTCGGCAGGGTAGGGGCTGCAGAATTAATTTGCCTTATCCACTCCTCCTTCAATCCCATTGCCAGCTGACCTGAAACCAGTGATTCAACTCTCTCATGTTGTTTGGCTGGAGTTTCCACACCAGCTTCCTCCAGTATTTCTCGTAGCAGCGGTCTGTTATCAAGAAATAACAGACTACATTCTACATTAGAATTCAACCAAGCCATAAAAGAAGGCTAACACATAGCTACTAGCATTAGCTCTTGGTGGGCTGTGGTATAAACATCGAGTAGAAACACAGCCGTAAATTTGAGAGGGATGTAGCTAGAATTGTTGGCATTTTACAGTCATAAAGTTGGATGTAGTCCAGTTTGTTTAATGAGCAGGATTAGTGGAACAGGTGGCCGGCTAGCGTTAGCTTTCCACCGGCACACTCGTTGAACACTCCCCGCTGATGAGGTCTCTTTACCGGCCAGAGGCATCGAGCACCACCGCTGGTCTCCGTGCAAGCGAAGCTCGGGTAGTGTGTGGAGTATTGCGTCTGTAATAAAGTGTCCTGCATATTCTCCGATGTGTTCCAATGTATCCCGGTGGTACACGTGTGCGGTAGTTTGAATGCACATAATTGTTGTTCTAAAATGTCTGTCGGGATGAACAGTTTCTGCTCCTTCTGAGAAGCTAAGCGAGGATTCAAGATGGCTGACACTCGTTTTTTCCTCGCAATCTCCGGAAAAAGCCGACAGTCCAACCCCCTTTGGGCTATGCGGAAGTGGCTCCTAATACACAATGAATACAGGCTGTAGTCTTTTGCCTCTGGGCAAAAACGCCTCAGATGACGCAAAAATCGTCATTTTGCGTCATCTGAGGCTTTTTTCCAGACCCACAATACAGAGATCTCCCCTCTCAGGGGGATATGAGGGAGGGAAGCACGGTCATTCAAAAATACTACTGGGTTTCTACTAATACAAAGCTTAATGTAAAATCTGTGAAGTTTCCCTTTAAGTTTCAGGTTCACCTGGAACTTTTAAGCTCCTCCCTATTACCAATACCATTAAAATGTCCTTAATGTCCCTTGTTAACCATGGTATGTTATTTGAGTAACAATAAACAGTCCTTGTTGGGACAATGGAGTCCACACAGTCGGACCACGAATGCCGTGTTTGAGCTATGTTACTGGTTGCATGGCGTTCGTCGTTCGACTGGTCCAAGACGGCGCCCATATCTATAAATGAACGCTACTGTCTTTATAATCTATCTTTTTAATAAACTGTCTGTACACTTACAAAAATCTCAATGCTTCCGTTTACATGTAGGGACCCTCATTATGTGGTGCTATTTTTGTCGAAATATTTACTCTCTGCCCTGAAAGCTAGCGTAAGCAGCTAATCACCGGTTTGCGGGAGCTTGTTTCAAGCTAGGGACACATTCGATTAGCATGAAAACATGTCCCAGAGAACGGTCGACTCAGTACACCTATGTTATTAACCCCTAGGTTCATTGTGCGCCTGAATTATCCTTTAACCAGGAGCACATAGCAGCATGATACAGGAATATGAAAGTTTGTGCACATCAGTCAAAAGAAAGACTCTTTGAAATCATTGTCAATCCAAACAATTTAACACATAAAGCAATGAAAGAATAGACAAAATCTTAAAATACTATTTCCCTTATTCATGTCTCAGTGCTTGTTTGGTAGGCCAGACTCTGCAGAAGACCTTGTTGTAACAGCCTTAAGAAAATAAGAAGATGAAGTTGAAGGAGAAGAGGAGGAAGGCCAAGAAAGAGGCGAGAAGGAAGAACTGGAAGGTGAGGATTTATTAATCCCGCACTGGGGAAATTCCTGTGCTACAGCAGCGCAAACAATTTACACACATCAGAATAACACAAATACACATTTGGAAAAGAAGAACAGGGTTGGCTTTAGTAAAAGAAAGCGACGGGTGAGTTTAGGAAACGTGACACGCGGGACATGATCCCCAGTCTCCTGGGTGAAAGTCGTGTATTTGACCTATCCACCACCCCGACCAACCTCCCTATGCGGATTTTCGCCCTTTCGTACTACTCGCTACGGCGTAAATTCACACGCAATCGCAAGGTAATGTAAGTCAATGGAGGCCAAACTGCTTTGATAAACATGCTAAAAAGCGAGTATGCGTCAACAATGGCATACTAATTGGCGTGTCATACATGCGCCACTTCATGAAATCAGTCTGGAACTGGAGATGAATGGGGTGGAGGAGCCTTACATCGATTTTTGCCTGAAGGTAAGATAAAAAAAAATGTATTATCTGGAAGGAAATTTGTCTTGGACAAACAATATCTGCTGTTAAAATAATCCAACACAACATAGTGCCTACATACACAAACCCATACATAAAGTACACAAACACAGACTGATGCATCAATCACACGGACATGCTCATGTTGCATGTAGAGACAAAAATTGCACACTGCCCGTGTGTGTGTATTTAAGATAAAAGCAGCATTTCAGGCGTTAGACTGGCCTGCCATTCAGGGCTTTGATGGATATGGGGACAAATGAGTTTTTAAAGCAGTTGAGTCTGCTCCGAGAGAGAGAGAGAAAAAACATGCTGAGCTTTATTTTGATAATTGTGCAGCCCTAGTCCGTTTAGAAGTCCTTGATATGGAAAAGTTTGGGAACAACTGTTACATGGCGTTTGTAAAGCCGTGGGTTGATACCATGTCACGACATGTAGATTGAATAACAAGTTTTTCATGCTCACAGATTTGCCATTTCCTTGACATTTAGTTTCGGTAAAAGCAAGGCAGCTTTATTTGTAGAGCACAGTTCAGCAACAATTCAAGTGGACAACATGGAGCAGAAGACAGCCGCTTCTAAGGTGAGAGATGCATGGCAAAGGTTTTATATCTGGTATGAGAACAAGGCACGGCAACAAGTTCTGGTACTCTCTGGCATTCACTTTGCCTCATGATTTGAGAGCAGGGTCTTCAAAAAAGCAGCTAAAGATGTCTTTTTTTAGCCAGGCATTCAATCAGCCATGTTGTTGATTGTATTATATCAATTTGGATGTTTCTTGCCTTAATGATTTATTAGTTGTTGGGATTTTTACTGGGTATTGATGGGTTTTAATGTATTAAAGGCCCTGAACGCCCACACGTGTTGTCAGTTAATCTGACTGACTGGACCTCTTCCCAGGAATGTGTGGGTTTGGTTAGACTGAGTGATTGACAATTTCCTCAGTCTCTTTGTTGCATCTGTTAGGGCAGGACAGATGACAGCTTTGTCATTCTTAATGGCATTCTTAATTCTTTGTCATTTTTAATTTGTGACCTAATAAATTCCCATCAAAGCTCTGGCCCACCTTCAACCCGAGCAGAGTCAGCCAGAATAACTGAAATCGCCTGAGTCGGTGTACAGAGGCTTTAATTAAATTGGCCTGTGTCTGTGATTGGTGCTACATAAATAAACTTAAATGTTAAAAAGGTGCATTTCCATGTAAATTAACTGATTTCAAAATTGAAACGCAACATAAGGCATTACATGATATTATTTTGCAGCAGCAGACTGTCACATTAAAGCATGTTTTCATTAATATGAAGAGTAATACAGTAACACATTTCGATGTTTGAGGCAGACTCAACTCTGGGATGAAATAAATGTATGATTAATTTCTTGGTTATTATTCTTGGTATTTGTGTATCACTGTTGGGTATGTTACTCTCTTTAATTCTTTATACTTTGTGGCCTGATTGTGTTTGTTATTGTGCTAAATTGTGTGATTGTCTTGATTTTCCCATGTGAAAACACTTGTAAATAATGCTTATTATTTACTAGTATTATTACATATTCAGTCTCATTGAGTAAGCTGTCTTTGATCATCTCCAGAAAGCCATCCGTCAGTCCCAGTCTCTGTGTGCTGGGGAACATGACTATGTTCACCAGAGGAAGAGAGTTGTTCTGGAGTCCCTCAGCAGTCTGGGAATAAACTGTACTACAGTAAGAAAGAATACCTCTCACACTTCAGGAAAGACAATTTCTTTCTTTCTTTCTTCAAAGAAAACCTATTTTTGTTTAGGAATGTATAATGTTTGCACAAATGTCCTCTGCAAATGTACATAATGTGATAATTTTCATGCCATGGGACCTTTAATACACCATGAGCTTTATGTTGTAAATTAGGGTCCAATTTGTTTTTGAAATAAACATTAAGCAGAGGATGTCTTTAAATGTCTTGTTCAAAGTTTGGTAGCACCTTGCCAACCAAGGCTAGCTAGCTACAGCTAGCATTAGCTGGTAACTTAAGAGAACGTTTGCTGAACATGCAGATAACCGGCGACACTACCCAAAGGTCCGCGTTTCCCCGTCGGCCAAACTATGAAATTTGCCTACTTTCCCTTTTTAGTGTTTAGTTTAGCGCAGCACAATTGCAACCATAGGCAACATTGGTTGCTCCTTCATCCTGTGTAGCTCCGCCCTCTCATTCAAAAATCATCACGTCCATTTTCAAATAACCAAGATGGCAATGGCTAAATTGCCAAAGTCAAGGTTTCAAAACAGCAGTCCACAAACCAATGGGCGGTGTCACGGCTGCTACATTTAAAAAAAAATGTCTTCCTGTCAACGTTGCACTTTTGGTCCTCCCGGGTCGAAATTTACCCATCTGTTTTGTCTGTTTATAGGGTATAAATTATCACCCAATTCTGTGTTACATCTTTTAAGCCAGCTTTAACACTTACTTTTGGAATTCATGGTCAATAAACCTCTTATAGCAAATCATACCTAATTTCTGAGTTAGAAAAGCAGAAATTATGAATTATTTTTTACCAATATTTAAGACAAGAGAAACGTATGTTGGATTATCACAGACTTGTATATGTCAAAGTTTTGTCAGGATACTGTTTTGAAACCATTTTATTATTTTTAATGTCATTTTTGGGCAATGTGTTTGAACAAAACCCATAATTCTGAAATGGAAACTTTGAAAATAGGTCAAATTTGACCCGAGGACAACTTGAAGGTTAATCTTTAGGACAGCTTAGATATGAAAGGGTGGAGGATTGGCCCATTTCTCAAACGCTCTATTGTTCCGACCTCTCAATAACCCGAAAAATTCCCTTTGGTCCTATAGCCCACTAGTCCGACGTCCCTCTGGTGGCGAAATGACGAAATCCAGTATGGCCACACCAAAACCCGCCCTACGAAGCAGCTCGATTGGTTGGGTTTAGGCATTTGACCTTGAATGGTTAAGGTTAGGATAGCCGATTGGTCAGGGGATAGGACCTGTACAAATGGGGTTATGTTACCTTGCGTAAGCATGAACGCTTGGCCAATAAATGCTATTGAAGAGCGGGTCTTGGCGTGACCATAGTGTAATTTGTAAAATTGCTGGTGGATGTCGGACTAATGGGGTGTAGGACCAAAGGGAATTTTTTGGGTTATTGAGAGGTCGTAATAATGGAGCATCGGAGAAATGACATGGCACCGAAGACATCGGTCGGATTCAAACTCTGGGCCTTTGTGTTGAGGAATAAACATAAAGGCGCGCAACTGAGATACCCAGGTGCCCCAGTTGCTACATTTTTTAAACTCCTAATAACCTCATGAATAACTTACATAACTCTAACAATGAAGTATGTAAAATAATTATAATAAGACATTCTTTATAGCTGACTTAGCACATTAAACCTCTCTCATGTTTCCACAAGGATTCGGTTCCCCACATCGCTCTGTTGGCATCAGGTGGGGGTCAGAGGGCAGCTGTGGGTCTGGTCGGTTCCCTCTATCAGATGGAAAAGGAACATCTGTTGGACATGCTGCTCTACCTGGGATCAGTATCTGGGTCAACATGGTAACAATAACCACACTTAACACAGATAGAAACGAGTGCCTAAACTTAACTGTCATCACTGCATGACGCTCACTTTTTCTGGCTAAACTCCAGTACCACGGCCCCTGAAAGGACCGCCTTCTGGCGGTGCCTGTAGCCAGCTAACAGTCACCTATTGGCGACTAAACAACTGCCGCTGGTAGCCGGCGTCCTGGAGCTCTGTAGCGGCTAAATACAACCGGCAACTGCCTGTAAGAGTTTGTGAGGCTTGGACCCAAAACTGCAGAGAAGCAACGACAGTGGCGAGGAGAAACTCCCTTTTAGGAAGAAACCTCGGCAGACCCAGACTCTTGGTAGGCGGTGTCTGACGGTTGGGGGTGTGATGAACAGTGGCAGTAATAGTCACATTAAAGATAATGGAACAGTGACTTCGAAGGTAGTCGTTGTAGTTCATGTTATAGCAGGGCACATCCTGTCATACTGAGTAGTGCAGTCTCCTATACCGGATCCTGACTACTCTGTGCGTATGAACATCACAGCAGTGCGTTGCGGGATGTAACGTGGCGCTGCAAAGCATGGGTGGATACAGCGGACGCGGCTGGGCATTGCAGGGAATCTCAGAGCATAGCTATGCGAAGAAGAAACATAAGGACTCCGGGGAGTAAACTCCCCAGAGCTAGGTTACTAACAAGCAGTTCTGGGACAGGATGCATACAAAGGAAACAAATGAAAACAGAGATGAGAAAGAAGCTCAGCGTGTCATAGGAAGGAAGGAACTTCCCCGGTAGTCTAGAATTATAATAGCATAACTAAGACACGCAGGTTAGCTTAGAGAGAGGTGCCGGACCGGGCTTGAACTCTCCCCTGCCGGATCGGGCTGTACTGGCCTGCCTCCCTCTACTCTCACTATATTATTGATTATATGATAAATAAATCTGATGACTACGAAGAGAAGCAGGTGGGCCGGGTTAGGCGGACGCTGCAACTCCTCACTCCCTAACTATAAGCATTATCAAAGAGGAGGGTTTTCAATTTACTCTTAAATGTGGTGACGGTGTCTGCCCCCCGAACCCAGACTGTGAGCTGGTTCCACAGGAAAGGAGCCTGGTAGCTGAAGGCTCTGGCTCCCATTCTACTTTTACAGACTCTAGGAACCACAAGTAACTCTGCATTCTGGGAGCGCAGTGCTCTAGTGGGACAATAAGGTACTAAGAGCTGTTCTAGCTGTTGTAGGGCTTTGTAGGTCAGGAGAAGGATTTTAAAGTCAATCCTGAATTTTACAGGAAGCCAATGCAGAGAAGCTAATATGGGAGAAATATGATCTCTTTTCTTAGTTCTTGTGAGAACACGCGCTGCAGCATTCTGGATCAGCTGAAGAGTCTTAAGGGACTTATTTGAGCAACCTGACAGTAGTGAATCACAATAGTCCAGCCAGGAAGTAACAAATGCATGGACTAGTTTTTCAGCATCGTTTTGAGACAGGATATTCCTAATTTTGGCAATGTTACGAAGATGAAAAAAGGCTCTTCTTGAGGTTTGTTTCAGATGGGCGTTAAAGGATAACTCCTAGATTTCTGACAGTAGTGCTGGAGGCCAGGACAATACCATCCAGAGTAGCTATATCTTTAGATAATGAAGTTCGTAGGTGTTTAGGGCCCAGCACAATAACTTTAGTTTTGTTAGAGCTCAGTGCTGTTAGAGTTACAGCACTGAGCCTTGTGGAACGCCATGGTTAACTTTAGCGTACTTGGAGGATTTATCATTAACATTAACAAACTGCGATCGATCAGAGAAATAGGACTTAAACCAGCTTAGTGCAATTCCTTTAATGCCGACTAAGTGTTCCAATCTCTGTAACAGGATTGTATGGTCAATAGTGTCAAATTCGGCACTAAGATCTAGTAAAACAAGTATGGAGACAAGTCCTTTGTCTGCAGCAGTTAGAACGTCGTTAGTAATTTTCACCAGTGCCGTCTCTGTGCTATGATGCTTTCTAAATCCTGATTGAAAGTCTTCAAACAAACTGTTGCTATGGAGAGAATCACATAACTGATTGTTTCCATATGTACATAAACAATGCTTAATTGTTCTCTATGTTCTACATCCTCTTGACCTATGTGTACCTATGTGTCCCCTGTGATAGGTCCATGTCCTCCATCTACAATGACCCACAGTGGAGTGACAACCTGGGCACAGCGGTGTCCAGGCTGTTAGGCCCTGGGGTTCCACTGGAGGAAGCTTTGGCCTGGTTGGGTGAGAGGGCAAAGGAGGAGCATTTCTCTCTCAGCGATATCTGGGGGGTTTTGACCTCTGCTGGGATCATGAAACAGGTGCCAGGGCGATGACCAACACACTATTACTCTTATGTCCCATTTGAAAAGCAGCACACTCTGTTACAAAGATTGTATATGTGTAGTCCTTCACAGAAACATCTTTTGTTTTATTAGATGGACCTACGGCATCTTTCAGATGAGGCCAGCAGAAAAGCCACCAACCCTTACCCCATCTACAGTGCCATAGAGAAGCACTGCTACTCACACGGGCCCATACAAGGTACACAGGGTGCGATTTGGGAAAAAAGCAGAACAACAAAACATGCAAGAATGAAATCCCCCTTGCAAAACAATGGATATAGTGCCACTCGGCCAGGCATGCCAAAAACTAAGTATGCTCTTCAATAATTAATGGAAATACAGCGCTTTCAAGCCGGAGAGTGCAGTTAATTTCTTTAAACCAATCACAATCTGGATGCAGTAACGGTGGCTCTGCAAAATAACCTCGGAAAGGAACTTGTTTTGGTGGAACATTTGCACCCCGCAAAAGAAAAGGCCACATACAATATTAAGTGAAGTTAATTGTTGACACAATATAGTAAGGTGAGCTATTTAAATTAGCTGGATACATGGTTAAACATAATTTGTAAGTGTATCATCCATAGCAATCCCACCGATGGGTCCCAAAACATCCCAGTTAGAGAGTAAATGCTGTAAACATACAGTATTCTTTGTAAATCTTTACAATCATTCCCCAAAGAAGCTGGTCCGCCTTGTTGCACGATCCAGATTTTCTTCAAAACTTCGCATTTTCAGTTTCGAAGTTTGGTTGTTGTTTTTCAAAGCGAACAAAGTTTGAGAACGGCAACAGACAGAGAGCGGAAGGTGAGTGAAATGTCCGGCAGTTACCCAGGAAATGTACTTCCGTTGATCCAGACCAGCACCTTAGTGACTTAATGACTTGCAAGTGTAAACTGACTTTCTCTCTTTCAGGGAAATGGTTCGAGGTGACCCCGCACGAGGCTGGTTTCACAGAGTTGGGTGTCTTTGTGGAAACTTCTCTCCTGGGGAGCAAATTTCAGAATGGAAAGCTGCTGGTGAAGAAGCCAGAGATGGACATGGTCAAACTACAAGGTGTGTGGACTTACAGTAACTAAACCAATTGATATCTGGCTTTTATTTTGAAGTTATTTAAGTATTTATAAGGTCTTGTTCAAAAGAGAACCATGATCATTATATATGCTTTCTTACTCTTTGAAACCAAATTTAAAATTTAACAGACTGGATCAGCAAGTAACTACTAATGCTTTGGTTATAAAATCATAGGCATTAGGATTTGGAGATTTTGACTGATTCTAACATTAATGAAATAATGTGTGCTGCACTAAAAATGACAGTATTTAATCACCAATAAATACACAGAAACAGGTTTTCAAAGAAAGAGAGCAAGTACAATCTTAAAGCTGCAAAAGTATATAGAAACTCATTAATATTAAAACATACAGTAGTGGCATCATGTCAAAATGCATCACGGCATTAAAAGGGTTACAATTCTTAAAAGGAATGAATATGTAATGTAATGCGTTAACATTTTATTTGAAGGGTTGTGCATAAGACTGACATGACACCATCTATTAATCATGACACCTGTAATGAACATGAATGAATCTTTTTGAATGTTCACGACTGTTGTCATTAAGTGTCATTCGGTAAATTGTGACACTTTTAATGCAGCATTGTTTGAGATGTTTGTGTTATTAAACTTGACATCAAGCAAGACAATGTAACCTGTCAATGTCTTTTGTAATGACAACTTGACATCAACACAACATTACTTGTCATACATACAGTATATCATGGCAGGCCTACATTTTAAACTTTCCCAGATAGCAAGCACATTTGGGCCGATTACGGCTGAAAAGCGCTACTGTCGGCTCAGTGTCGGCATCGGAGTAAAGATAATGGGCCAGAGTCGTGCCGACTGTGTACACAACACTTCTGGCTGGCATATGGCTTTTTATGAAGAGCCAGTGTCGGCTAAAAGCAGTTTTACTCGCGCTGGCTCAAATACGGCGTTTTATGAATGGGCCAGTGTCGGCTAAAAGCAGTTGTACTAGTGTCAGTTCCGTACTCGTTGTAGCTGTGTATATTTACCGTCGGCCCGAGTTCGTTTTGTCACAGTCGGGCCACAACGAGAATTATGGAACTCAGCCGCCTTGAAAAAAAAAAGGTTTTGGCGGTTAAATTCTAGGACTCGGCCGGAGATTTGCAGTCTGCAGAAGATTTCATTTTCGGGAGGAACATTTTCAGCGGCAGAAAAGGCAAGTAATTTAATTTAATGTTTATTAAAGTGTTGTATTACATTTTGAAGATTTTGTAAATGTCAAGAAGAATTGTATTTTAATATCTTTATAACAATTAGATCGTTGGTGATGATAAAATATCAGAAAACATTCTGATATGTTATCACAAATTGTGTAAATTTAATTAACATTATCTTGTTTTATTATTATAACTGCTCCAGTGCACTATAGCTAATCCAATGATTTGGAGTTATTTTTAGTGTTCAACGCCAGCGTTGATTCATCTGTTGAATGAATGGGCTATATCAGGCCTAGCATTCTGTGACCCATTGAATTACATAGCCAATTCTGTCGTCAGCTAACAATGACCTGGCGGTCCACCAGCGTTTATTTGGCGGCGCAAAGTCTGCGGCTTGACGCGGTCTGATCGGCAACCCCAACAATCTGAAAATGCCGTCGGTCTGCCAGAAAACACTTATTATGAACCAACTGCTGGGTAGCGGACCACCGTCGGGAAAGCGTCGCTGGTGGTCCGCTGGAATAACGATGAGCAAAACGGCAGTGGGCCGCCAACTTTGCTGTAGGGCTGGACCTATGTTAGCTGTTACAGTCACGTGACTACCACGGAGGCCCGGAGGGCACACATAGCTACTACATTACGGAACTGTCATTTTCCATTTCAAAAGAAGAAACTCAAAAACATTTTAATAAAATGCCAGTATTACATATCCAGCACCTAGCTGCTGCAGTATTTCAACTAATAAAACAGCATGACGTTTTAAAACACCCAGTGTGAAAGGGGCTTCAATTTATAACAGTGATTATAAAAGATCAAATTCAGTATAACTTACCTGATTGAAGATACTATGCAGGCAAGCAGGTGAATATGAACATACCGCAAAATAGTAGGCCTAATGGTTTTATGGAAAAACACTTTGTGTTTATATTCGGGATTTATCTGCTTTCCTGTACAGTAGGCTATGTTTAATCAATGAGTTATACTGAATTTGGTATTTTAATATAATTGTCCTACTAATTAGTAGCCTACTTAGCACTAACCTGGTAAAAATTACGGTCAATCATGGAGGAAAGCTTTTTGCCCTCCAGGAGGGTGTTTCTATATTGGTGTGACGTCACGTGAAAACTATCCGTGCGTTCATGGACATCGGAAAAAACGTTTTTCCGAGTGAAAACGTCACCATTCACGTAACTTCCTGTGGGAATCAGAGGTGGGAAACTCGGGCTGGATTTTGATAACCGAGTTTCCCAGTTCGTGACGTGTTGTTGACAACTAACGTTTGATGTAGGCGACTTTTGGTTCACTGAACATATTTCAATGACAAACTGAATAAACTGTTTATTGTGGACAAATGCCTCTGCCAAGAAACATGCACAGACATAACATGTTTGAAATTATTCATAAATAGGCCTATGTATAAAAACACATTATCCATATCCTTTCCCGTTCGTTCGAAAATCTTTTGTTATTGTGGCCTCCATGTTTTCACACACCTGATGCTCTAGGCTATGGCCAACCGTTGGCGGCAGTCATGCAAAAAGTTGTTATGCCAAACGCCAATATAAGAGAAGAAGAACATGCATCCCGACCATGTGAACGCCGCCAGTCGGAAAAACAACGTTACCAGGGGGGCGGTGCCTGTTATTCCGAGGTGGCTTGAACGCAGCATATGAGTGGTAGGTGCTGTAGTGACGGCATGGTGGGTTATATGCTCTATGGTTATGTCACTAGCACCTACTTTGGTCACATAATTCAATGGGTCACAGAATACATATATATATATATATATATATATATATATATATATATATATATATATATATATATATATTCATACATATATCTATCAACTAAGGGTGATAGATAGATAGATAGATAGATAGATAGATATTAATATAATATTAAGATAATATAATATTAAGAAAAGTTTGCTTACTCAAAGTGTTTTTTTGTTTGGCATTAATGGATGTGTGTGTGTCATTTCTTCCTCCAGAGTCAACATTGGAACCAATTTTTCCTTCCTATATTATAAACATATTTTATTGTTATTGTTTAAAATGCGTTGTTAATATTATTGTTTAAAATGAGTTGTTAATGTTATTAATGTTATGTTATAATGTAAATGTTCATTTTATAGTTTATTTGATCATTGTTTATACATATTCATGTTATAGTGTATTTGTTATTTTTTTAATAAAAGCCTTTAATCTTTTGTAAATGTTTGAATTTGTGTTTTCTTGTTTTCCTGCTAAAATGTGTTACATGTCGTAGTTTCTGGACCACATCTGGCCCGGGGACCAAGCCGAGTCTCAGCCAGATCTGTCTTACAGTGTCTGGGCCAGAACTGGGCCACATAACACTGTCACTTTACAGTGTCTGGGCCAGAATTGGGCCACATAAACAAAACAAATCATTTTACAGGGTGTGGGCCTCATCTGGGCCGGAGGGACTGTTTTTGTTTCTATTTTCCATGTGTGGACCAGTTTTGGGCCGGGGGCCCAGCCAGAACTGGGCCAGAATTGTAGCATGGATGTGGCCCTGTGGTGGGCCAGACAAATTTTGCTATGTGGTTTAGCTCTGTGTTAACATTACATTAAACTGTCATTAGGTGGTTTACATTTGCAGTAAAGTGGAACCATTTAGGCTTGTTATTAAGATGTCATAAAAGTTATAAGATCAATTGGATAACAGTGGATGCAATACCAAGGTGAATTAATGAGTTTTGGGCAGATAACGTTAGCGTTAGGCTAAAGCTACTTGTTGCTAAAATAACCGCTAACTGTAGTTAGCTGCCGTTATCTAGTTAGCTCGGATAGCTATACAGCTGTTTTTAATTAGCTGACTCTCGCAGTATCTCCCAGGGTACCCGGTCATACGCCTTCTGCAGATGCATAAAAACACATGTAGACTGGATAGGCATACTCCCAAGCCCCATCCAGGATCCTTGCGAGAGTGAAGAGCTGGTCCATTGTTCCACAACCAGGACGGAATCCACATTGCTCAGATTGTTCAGCTTTCTCTAAAATATTAGAAACACTAAAGCAAAACCAGAAAACCCAAGACGTTATAAATTTGGTGTTGTTCCATTATTTCTGAAACCTAGTGTCGGCGAGTTTCAAATATTCTGTTTGGTGCGTTTGACAAAGTGAAATGTGAATGCAAACCTAACCAAATGAAAAAATGCAACAATGCTGCAACATTACCTCCTTACACAAAACTATAGGTGTGAAAGCGCCCTTAGTTGACAGTTAATACATATCTAACAAACCTCAGACTTTGTCAAACTAAATACATGAAATAATCTTAAATCTAGAGTCTAAGTGTTCATTTCCCACACAGGTCCAGCGACTCTGAATCAGCTAAAGTGCTAGCACTGTGGAATGATTTGAATCACTTCGAAGCTGCCCGTGAAAACCCAGCGTAACGCACATTCAGCGCTATTGGCTACTGTAAATCCCAACCAATATATAATAAGTCCCTCTTTTGCCTCTGATTGGCTAGTACTTTTACCTTTTTTTGGTTATATTTGTTAGGTTTAGGCATGAGCGGAGTGATATTGGTTAGGGTAAGAATACCAGGGTAAGCCAATCAGAGGCAGAGTAGGGCGGGACATGCCTTCAGCAGCAAATTTGCTCGCAGTGAACACTGCTGTACTGGATCAAATGCAGCGGAGGCCTGTTTTACGACAAATACACTACAGAGATGTTTTTTTTCTTCAGGTTTGGCTTTTTGAACCCTGGGGCTAAGTCAGCTAATTAGACAGCTGTACAGCTAACCAAGCTAACTAGCTAACAAGAGCTAACTAAGGTTACATGTAACGTTAGTAAATCACGTCAATCACATTCAACAATGAATGGAATCGCACTGAATCTTTCCATATTAAAATGCATCGTCCCTGAACCGTATCGTAGCCCGTGTATCTACATAGGTATGGGATTGTCTCATAAGGGAGAGATGCACACCCCTACAGAACACTTGATCTGCAGGTATTGATAGATTGATGTCGATTGTTGATCACATTTGCATATTATTAGTCTTTGTCAATCCTTGTGTGTGCTGAAACCCTGCAGGTATTTTAGGTTCTGCGTTGGCTCTAGACCAGACGATCAAAGACCTCATCCCTCCCTGGCTGAATGGTAATCACAGGTTGACATTGTCATATATACATAAATGTAAGTACTTTTCAAAGCTGCAGAGATAAATCTGTGTGTGTGTGTGTGTGTGTGTGTGTGTGTCAGTGTCTGGACAGATAGACAGTGCTGCTGAAGACTACCTACGTGTGTACAATGCTCTTAATAAACTGGTAGCCCTGACCAGAAGCACCATAAAGGATCCTACCGCTCTGTCTTACCTGGACAAGTTGCAGAAAATACTAGAAGGTATTGTGGATAATAAAGCTGACACAATGATGATCCATAAAAATTAAGTATTAAATCTTATTGTTTTTGTAGCTGCAAGCTCATATTGCAAGATTGTAGCTACTGATAACCTGAATGTAATGCCATCAATGTTTATATTTTCTTCGCTTTTCAACTCTTTTGTGTCTGTGATGATGATGTCTGTGAAATGTCTTATTAAAATGACAGAGTCCATTAGATTCTTATCTTTTCCAGACATGCTAAATCATGATAAGTCAGTGTGGCTGGAGTCCAAGAGTTCGGAGGAAAGAAAAAGTATTTTTGGCAAGTGGAGTCTGGAGCTGATGGCGGCGGTACAGACCTGGAGCCAGAGTCTGGAGGACGGAGCTTTAAAAACAAATGGTCAGTGTATGGCAGATAAACAGACTGGTCTGTTGTAGACGAACAAACCCATTTTATTTCAAAAGAGATATAAACACGCCTGTGTAATTCTTTTCAATGTGTTTTCCCCCAGTCTCTCTGCTGACTAAGCAAGTACTACCCATGATTATGAAATGGGAGTGGGGAACTACTGGAAATTTTCTCTACCAATACCAAGGTGAGAAGACAGACCTCTTCAGCAAGTAATCAATCAATCATTCATTCAATCAATTAATCAACATGTATTTGTATAGCCCTTACAGCAACCAGCAGGTATCCAAAGTGCTTTACATCAAGGACCAATAATAAAAACACAACCTTATTATATAGCATTTTCAGGTTCATACTTTTGGGTTTCTACTAGAACATGTTTACATGCTAAAATGTACAAACAAAACAAAACACTTTATTTTTCTCATATTACCCAAGGCTGCTGCACCTATGTTGAGACGCTCTGTTGGAGCGTGTGTCTCTTTCTACCATTACAAAAATCCAATCCATTGCAAATTAGTTGTATAAAACAGTGAAGCAGATGAAAGTGTTTTTGCTAATAGACACCTGACATCACACCATAAAGCATCTTATATACTAGATGCATCCAAGGTGGCGTGTGAACAGAGGTTGCGCACAGCTCTTTTTTTTTCAGCAGTGCGCAACAAAGCGGAAACAGGAGGACTGAACGAGTTTGCCGACAATCGGATGCCCGGACTCTCAGAGTGACTGCAATTCTGTCTTGTAAACTTACTGGGATAAGATGAGCTCTTTTATGGTGAATGAAAGGCTTGATCTGACGAAGTAGGTCATCCAATCAAATCAAAGCATTGACGGCAATGCTGCTGCCAGTTCTGCCGTTGCTTACCCTTTTCTTCTTCTTCTAGTCAGGTAGAAAGAGCAACGTCGGTAGCATTTGCTCATTAGCACCACCGCTGTTCAGGAGAAGACTGCAGCTAGTGTCGCGACCACCAGCGCAGGTATAAATAGTTACGGCAATCCCATGACGTCACATTTACACGCGCCAGCTGGGTAGTATACCCTAGTATATAAGACGCTTAACAAGTCACCAAAATTGTTTGTCCCAATGGGTAAGGTATGGGGCTGGGTACTGAATTCAATACTTTTTAGGCACGGACCGAATGGCCTCAAGTATCGAGTATCGAAAATGCCTCATTATTCAATACCTAATTTCAATACCTAAGGAGTAAATCTCATCAGTGTCAGTGAGCCAATAAGCATGTAGCATGCTTCTACCAAGATGTAATAATGCTGCTGATTGGCTGTCTAATTTTACACGTTGTAGTAGGAGCTGAAAAATAAATAGAAATTGGTATTGAAAAAAGTATCCTTTAGGAACCAGTATCTAAGTCATGGTATTGGTATCGGTATTGAACATTTTTGACCAATACCCCAGCCCTTGTAAGTTAATGTTTTTACAAATTCCAGCACACACAATAATTGGCAAATGCAATACAATAATGAAGAAAATGCCTGAAGATTGGATGCAATTTAAAAACCTTTTCAACTTCTGTTGCTGGGCAGATTCCACAGTTCCACCTTACCTCCGCTCTACAGAGACATTCCACCTGATGGACGCCGGGCTGCTGATTAACGTACCCTACCCTTCATTCCTGGGAGAAAAGAGAGATATCGACCTCATCATTGCACCGGAATACAGCGCCGGAAACATGTTTGAGGTACAGACTGTGTGTGTGTGTGTGTGTGTTTAGCAGTGTTCCAGCAAAACCTTTCGGTATAGTACCTATAGAACCATACGTAACCCTGACCTCAACAGAGGATTAACAATATACGGGGACAGAATGTCCGGTTCCATAGGTACCATACATAGCTTTTGGCAATGGAAACGCAAATATAACCGTTCTTATGTGTAACAGACTTTATTGAAATTAAGCTTTTCTGTCTGTTTGAACACTATATTGGCGGCAGTATTATACAATATATTGTATGGGCCTTTGACTGCAATCCAATAAAATCAAAGCTATTTTGTAAGTAAAATACTTACAAATGAATTACTAAAGAAATACTGACACTACTATTGCCATTGTTGAACAGTCAGTGATTTTCATTATGGAAGGTCATTTCTTTTACTAGAGTTAATGCAACCTAGTCTACGGTTCATTTTAGATGCTTTAATGCAAACGCCGGTCTCCCAACATCACGGCCCTTCACTGTGAGACTATGAAGCTAGACATACAGACTATGAAGGTAGTAAAACAAACTTTACATTAACCTTCATCCAAAATTTGTGATATGGAGATAAGTTAAAACTAAAAAGACGCCCTTGTAAATGTAGGCTCAAAAGCATGTGCTTCATACTTTATACATTTTATGGTTGGCTTCGACTCTCTTTCCCTTTTTGATTGAAAGTGCAACAACAAATGGGTTAGGTTTTATGTTCCAGCTTTGTTTAATGTTATGTAATTTGATCAAGTAGGATTTATTGCGCAAACCAGCGTGAAAGCTGTGAAACAATGTTGATCCTCTACTCCCTTCACAGACTCTGACTCTTGCCAGAGACTATGCAGCAGAGGTGAAGAAGCCTTTCCCAGAGATAGACGCCAAAATCCTGGAGGAGAGAGACTGGCCAAAGGGCTGCTACGTGTTGAAGGGAAAAGTGAAGGAACCCACCATTGTTTACATGCCGCTCTTCAACAGACACAACTGCAAAGGTCTGTTGCACACACACACACACACACACACATACATGCAGATTGCTCTTACCAGTGTATTGCTGTGTGTACTTCGTCCACAGCAATCCCCACCAATCACTCCCAAAACGCCCCAGTTACAGAGAAAGTGCCGTAAACATATTCTTTGTAAATCTTTACAATCATTCCCCGAAAGAACCAAGCAGGTCTGCCTTTTTCCACGATCCAAATTTTCTTCAAAACTTGCCGTCTTTAGCCCAGTTCAGACCAAACATTCGCAACGAGCCGAAACCATTTAAGAACTTCGCAGAGAAAAGTTGCAGCAGTCTGAACCGGCTCCTCTCAAGCCGGCTGATGGCGTCGCCATTTTATTCCTATGGTACAAACTGTCTAAAAACAGACAAAGCTAGTGGACATGGCAGAC
This sequence comes from Perca flavescens, assembly GCF_004354835.1. Taxonomy (NCBI): domain Eukaryota; kingdom Metazoa; phylum Chordata; class Actinopteri; order Perciformes; family Percidae; genus Perca; species Perca flavescens. Next base: position 28,595,293 of record NC_041345.1, on the reverse strand, counting down.
CTTTAGATGGAGGCTGAACGTGTGCTACAAAGTAGGCTACTAAGAATCGTTATGGAGATGACGCCATCTCGTCTCGTCGCATTGGTGTGAACTGTCAGGTTTTAGAACGCTGCCGACCGGTGCGTTGCAAGTAGCTGCAAGTTTCAACTTGTCTTTTGTTGCGAATCTTTGGTCTGAACTGGGCTTGGTCTGTGCTCATTTTTCCAAAAAAAAGCTTTTAGCTCTACGCTTTTAGCAAGGTGTGAAGAAGAAGGGTAGCAGGTGATTGGAGCCTGAACAGGTCTTTACTGTTTTCTGTAGATGCAGCGGAGTTCAAAGCAAAGATGGAGGAGTTCTCCACCTTCCAGCGTCCCTACAGCCAGGAGAAGATTGAGTTTGTGTTGGAGACGGCGAAAGCCAACATAAAGACCAACAAGGAAACTCTGCTGCGGGAGATCAAGAAGGCTGTTCTCCGCCGACACAACAAGAAGTAGGGTGGAGGGGGGGGAGGGCACCGTCAGGGTAGGACCAAGGTTATAATCGTTAACGAAAATTAACAAAATAACGAAAACTAGGTGGGAAAAACATTGTCATTAACTGAAATCAAAATAAAAACGAGGCATTACAAAAAAATTATAACTAATGTAGAATAACGTTCTTACTAGTTGCAGATAAATATAAGAATGTAAAAGGTTTCCATAAGAGACAAAGTGTGTTTTGGTGTATGCTTATTGCACAGAGTTGTGTGCTGTCATAGACACGGTGGTTCCCCAAATAAAGGAAACTCAAGTACATTGAGTAATAATAACAAATGAGGACGAGACATAATACAGTGGCCCCCACCCTGGCGGGTGTTGTGTTAAGATGGCAGTCCCGGTGAGGAGGAAGAAGAGGGGGCCCAAGAAAGAAAGGATAAGAGATGAGGGGAAGGTTAGATCGGGGCTAACGAGCTCTGACAGTCTAGAGATACGTGGACCGGCTCTGGTTTTTTGTCTGTTGCTAGGGAAACTTAGTCTCTGCGTGCTTTGTGATCCCACTGATCTGTGTATTATAACTCTGATGCCTGACTGATTAAACAAATGTGTTTGTCTTTATTTTATCATTTTATTTGGCTCTTGCTTAGGATCCATGTAATTCCAATTTAACGAAGGAGTGGGGATACAAAGGTCTTTTATTGAAGTCAGACACATTGTCCCAAAAGGGGGGACGCATAGGAGGAAATCCCAACACTAACTTAAACAGTAATGTCTGTTTGCAAAACTAACATATAAAATAAAATTATCGAGTAAATATCCTTAGTTTTCGCAAATATCTTTCAGAGTTGACATTTCTGACCATAGGCCTGTTTATACAGTCTATTCCATAGACATATATAGTTTCCAACGTGGGAACCCAGAAATTCAGACACTCAATGTCAAATTGAACACAACATCCCCTCACCTGGCCTCATGGCGGTACCGAAAGTTGGAAGAAAGCGGCAGAGTCCTATTTGATTATGACTGTGTCAGATAAAAGCAAGTGCCCTGCAGTGGAAAGTGCTAAATATGTGGACAATTTATCAAAGGGAAAAATCCCACAAATTTGAAAGTACATTTTAGAAGCGCCCACAAGGAGGCTAACCTAGCTTACCTTAACAAGGTAAAGGAAAACGCAAAGCCGCCTTCCCCCGAAACAGAAGCTAACCCCAGGCCGGAGGGCTTTCACCGGAGACCTGATAGCTGCTGGGTAGTAAATACGCAGGAACACCACAAGCGGGAGGAAGCGTGGGTTAATATGTGTATTGATACTGGGATATCTACACCAGAGATCTTCAAAAGGGGGTCCAAGACCCCTAGGGGTTCTACAGAGTCACTGTAGAGGGGTCTCCAAATGATTGTACATTTTTGGAAGTTACATTTTTTTATGTCTAAACATAAGTGCCACATATTATTAGCAAATATAAATCCCCACTGATGATAGGCTTACTGGCCTATAGGTAATGTAGTCACTAAGATAGCCATGCCCAGATACAGTTCACCCTAAAGATTCACTGTGCCCCATAAAAGATGATTTATAAAATCATGCCAACAATTAATATTTTAATAGCTTGGTATTCTATGCACAAAAAAGGTTATGTATGCAAGCTTTAAGCCGCCCTCCACGTTATTGTAACCCCAGTTTATTTTTCAACATTTTATACAATATACTGTATGTAGAAGGGGGTCCCTGCTCCATCTCTCTTTCAGTTAAGGGGTCATTACATTGAAGACCCCTGGGCTACACAACTGTGTGAGTCGATTTGAAAGGTTCGCCACTTTACTCGAACCAAAGTTCAAAACACCTGTTGATGTCTGTCTTCTTTAGTTTATTGGCTATTTAGGTTTTTCCTGGCACACGTCACACATTTTGCACTTACTGCAATTTAGCCCTTTAAATTTTTTTGAAAAGTACTGGGTGGACTATAATCTGTCAAATGTTTGTGCATGATCAAAGTTCTTTGATCATGCATGTGGTCTCTATACACTGTTCTTTGGTGAGGACTTGGTCTCGGTTTAGGTGGTCTCGACTACAACACTGCTCAACCCATTCAGCCTCTATTTTCTTATGCAAAACAGTTATTTTGTATGTATTTGTTTCTTTAATTATTGTTTATTTCATATTAATGTTCAATATGTTTGTTCATGTTTGTTCACCAAGGCAAATTCCACGTAAGTGTAACCTATTGTGGCAAGATACTGAGTATGACATAAAAAGTCTATTTTGATGTTGTATATGACTCAGGGGAGTTAAAGGAAGAAGCCATTTAAGAGCCAGCATCTGTTCAGAGAAATGTAACTGCAGAGAAGTCCCATGAAGGCAGGATTTCATTAAACCCTGAGGGGCTGTTACCATTCCAGAACATGAAGACAGGAAATACTTTTTCAGGCTCAGGGATTTGCATCTTGCTTGTGGATTTCAGTAGTGCTGGCAAAAGCAGTGGACAACATGGAGACTGGAAATACCTTTTCGGGCTCAGGGATTTGCCTTTTGCTTGTGATTTCAGTAGTGCTGGCAAAAGCAGTGGACAACACGGAGGGGAATACAACCGCTTCTGAGGTGAGAGATGCAAGGCAAAGGTTTTAGGTTGTATTGTAGTAGCAGGATGCGTATAATCAACTGTCTCTGTCAATGTCTCTTGTCAATTACTCCATATCAGGTTTCCCTACGCTGAGACCACGTTTGTCCAGGCATTTTTAGAACAAACTGTTCACAAAAACAATCATCTAAACGGCGTTCTAAGAACTACGATTGATCCTAGTTCTTGCTTTGCGGAAACGATACAAAGGGGGGTCTTAGAACTATTAAAAAGGTTTCTCAGGCCAAAAATGTCTTTTGTCTATGAGGTACAGGGGCATACTTACAAAAAAGAATTTAAAAACGTTAAAAATAATTGCTTAGGCATTTGGCTATACACTTTTAATGACTGCCATGGCAACAAGTTGTGGTGTTAATTCTTTCTTTGGAAGATGTTAAAATGTGCATTTTCATGTAAATTCACTAGGAGGAAAACTGCTTCTGTTTATTTGTTATTTTTGGGGGCTTTTCCGCCTTTAATTTGACAGGACAGCTAGGTGAGAAAAGGAGGAGGGGAGACATGCAGGGAATTGTCACAGGTCGGATTTGAACCCTGGACCTCTGCTTCGAGGCATAAACCTCTCAGTATACGCGCGCCTGCTCTACCCACTAAGCCAACCTGGCCACAAACTGCTTCTGTTTAAACAAAAAAATTGAAACGGAAGCTGTTTTATAAGGCAGAAGATTTTATTTTGCCACAGCACACGACTAAATTAAAGCATGTTTCATCAATATGTATAATAGTGTAACACATTGGATCTTTGAGGCAGATTCAACTCTGGGATAAAATTAATTTTTCTTGGTTGTTTCAAGAGATGCATAAATATTTGTGTATTTAGTTTTTCACTTTTTTTATTGTATATTGTTTCACTGTTGGGTATTCTATTTAATTATCTGTGCTTTGTGGTCTGATTTCATTTAATGTTCTGCAGATTTTTTTTATCTTGATTTTCCCATGTGAAACACTCTGTTTTAAAGGTGCCTTGTGAATAATGTGTAATATTATTTACTAGTATTATTACCTATTCAGTCTGATTGAGTTAGCTGTCTTTGATCATCCCCAGAAAGCCATCCGTCAGTCCCAGTCTCTGTGTGCTGGGGAACAGGACTATGTTCACCAGAGGAAACGAGTAGTTCTGGAGTCCCTCAGCAGCCTGGGAATCAACTGTACTATAGTAAGAAAGAATACCTCTCACACTTCAGGAAAGACAATTTCTTTTTGTCTGTCTCTTTTCTTTCTTTAAAGAATTTTTTTGTTTTGTTAAGGAATGTATTTCCGGACATTGCCATTGTCTTGGCCAAGCTTAAAGGTCCTATGACATGGTCCCCTAATACTGTATCTGAAGTCTCTTTTATATAGGCCTTAGTGGTCCCCTAATACTGTATCTGAAGTCTCTTTTATATAGACCTTAGTGGTCCCCTAATAGTGTATCTGAAGTCTCTTTTATATAGGCCTTAGTGGTCCCCTAATACTGTATCTGAAGTCTCTTTTATATAGACCTTAGTGGTCCCCTAATACTGTATCTGAAGTCTCTTTTATATAGGCCTTAGTGGTCCCCTAATACTGTATCTGAAGTCTCTTTTATATAGACCTTAGTGGTCCCCTAATACTGTATCTGAAGTCTCTTTTATATAGGCCTTAGTGGTCCCCTAATACTGTATCTGAAGTCTCTTTTATATAGGCCTTAGTGGTCCCCTAATACTGTATCTGAAGTCTCTTTTATATAGACCTTAGTGGTCCCCTAATACTGTATCTGAAGTCTCTTTTATATAGACCTTAGTGGTCCCCTAATACTGTATCTGAAGTCTCTTTCCTGAAATTCAGCCTTGGTGCAGAATTACAGCCACTAGAGCCAGTCCCACAATGAGCTTTCCTTAGGATGTGCCATTTCTGTGTCTGTAGCTTTAAATGCTATTGAGGAGGAGAGAGGGGGAGCAAGATGGAGGGTGGGGGTGAGGCCTTGACCAACTGCCATGCTTCGCTTATTTTCAAGCCATGATGTCTCTCTCTCTCTCATGGGCTGGCCAAATTCTCTGTGCGGGCAAAGCAGAGAAAGGGGAGGTAACCTTTCCCCTTATGACATCATAAAGGGAAGATGCCAGATTGGCCCATCGGAGCTTTCATTTTCTCAAAGGCAGAGCAGGATACCCAGGGCTACAACATTTTAGTCACCTAAAAATATCTTGTTCAATGTACAAGCACCTTGCCAACCAAGCTAGCACTAGCATTAGTTGGTAACTTCAGGGAAAATTTGCAATTTCTTTTGTACAGCACATGCAGATGAATGTCGCCAGCACTCAGGGGTCCGTGTTTACCCGCTGGCCAAACTCGGCTGGATAACTCTCTTCAGCTTGTTGAAATTTCGGCAACTTTCCCTCTTTAGCGTTTAGCTTAGTGCAGCACCATTGCAACCGTAGACACCACTGGTTTAGCAACTTCATCCTCCCCAGCTTCACCCCTCATTCAAAAATCGTCAGATACGGTCATGTCTGGTTTCAAAAATTTAAGATGGCCATGGCCAAATTTGAGGCTTCAAAATATTAGTCCACAAAACAATGGGTGGTGTCATGGCTGCAACATTTTTTATGCATAACAACCACAAATAACCTCAACAATGAAATATGTCAAATAATGAATAATAAACTTTACTTTTCTCTGTCGCCCCGGACTGCAGGAAGGGCTCACTTTGCTCCGGTGGGTAGGCTAGGTCCAGGTTCTTCATCCGGTCTCCTATCTCTTCCATATCTTCAGTAATCTGCCCGCGCCAACAGTCCTAGATCCTTGTGCGAGTTCAGACTGTGGTCCCTCTTTTGTCCTTCTTAATGCCTCTAGTGACACTCTCCGTACCTCCTTTCGATTTGCCTCCTTCTTGCCTTCTGTGAAGCGCTCCTCGCCTTCCGTATGCTGTTCCTTTCTTTCCTGGACTTGTTCCAGGTCCTCCTCATCACTGGAGGGTTATCATCCGCATTAGTATTCTCCTCCCTCTCACTCACTTCGTCTTCGGCCTCTTTAAAGGTGCCATAGATAAGATTGCAAAGGGACTTAGCCAAAAAATCCCAAAACTGTCTCCTAAGCCCCTCACCCCCCACAATGGAGAATGAATGTGTGTGCATGAGCAGTGATTGACACGAAGAAGGCGATGCAATATGCATCGCCTTCTTCGTTGTATTGCTCCTGTGAACTTTCAAAATGTCCTTTTATTGTTACCCTTTCACCCACCATAAATTAGAGCGCATCATGGGGGGAAGAGCAATCTTCTTCTTCCCTGTGGCCACCATCCCATCATCACGTCATGCTTTAATCGTCTTCTTTATTATGGCCTTCTATATTAAACAACTTTGTAACAACAATATTGAATAATATCTGATGTGAAACATGTGCTTTGGTATGTCACAGTTAAGTCTATTTTGTATTACTGTGAGGGCATATATATACATACATACATACATACATACATACATACATTCTCCTATAGGCCAGTTAACCCTCTCTCCATGTTTCCACAAGGATTCGGTTCCCCACATCGCTCTGTTGGCATCAGGAGGGGGTCAGAGGGCAGCTGTGGGTCTGGTCGGTTCCCTCTATCAGATGGAAAAGGAACATCTGTTGGACACACTGCTCTACCTGGGATCAGTATCTGGGTCAACATGGTAACAATAACACTTACACACTTAAACACAAGTTTGTGTATGAATGAGAGCTGAACAGGTGGACAGGCCAGAACACAGGGCAGAACAAAACGATTGGATTCAATTCTGAGGTTTATTTTACAGCATTTCTGCTTCACTGTGAAGAAAGTACAGCGAAACATCCTCCAACATTTAACCGTGCGGTCATACTGTAGATGCCGTCTACCACTTAAACAAATAGCACTACAGCTCTGGTGGTAGGGACATATACCCCTCAGGATGGGAGAAAACCTGCTCTGGTGTATTGGCATTTCTTTGGTGACTCTGCAAAATAGCCTCAGGAAGGAACTTGTTTTGGTGGAACATGGTTACGTTCAAAAATTGTTTTAGTCGTGCAGAGATCTGAGGAGCAGTTAACCATAGCCCTCATAAATCCACCGGAGTTTAAAATGCCAGTACAAAGAAAGCGGAAAGTGACGGACATCCGGCGGAATTTCAGGCGGCACTGGAGCAACCCCGAAAGTGAAACTTTGTCGATATAGACGACTCAATGCATGAGATAGAGTTGTGATACAAGCAGCACATCTTGGAATTTCAATTTTACAACTTTGATCAGTTTTTCTCCAAGACAGTTTCTTTTGACCTATGTGTACCTATGTGTCCCCAGTGATAGGTCCATGTCCTCCATCTACAATGACCCACAGTGGAGCAACAACCTGGACACAGCGGTGTCCAGGCTGTCAGGCCCTGGGGTTCCGCTGGAGGAAGCTTTGGCCTGGTTGGGTGAGAGGGCAAAGGAGGAGCATTTCTCTCTCAGCGATGTCTGGGGGGTTTTGACCTCTGCTGGGATCATGAAAGAGGTACCTGGGCCAACACACACACACACTTTTACTCTTATTATGTCCCATTTAAGATAAAATAAGAGATAAGGTAGACTTTAGTACCAGAACAGCATGAAAACCAAGGCACTCTTGCGGAACAGAGGCCTTCTTCAGATAGATACTTTATTAATTTCCAAGGGAACCCTAAAGAAGGTCTGTGTGCCGTATTTTTTACCTTTTGCAATGCATTAGCCGCATAAATAAAGGCTTTTTAAATATTTTATTCAACAAGCGTGCCTTGGTTTTCATGCTGTTCTGGTAGTAACAGATTGGATTACCCCTTGTTAGACTTTTTTCCAACCACCACCAAAAAGAAGCACTCCTTTTCTCTGTCTTCCCCCATAAGATAGACTTTATTCATCCCACATTGGGGACATTCAGAATAAGGAAAATACACATTAAATAGAAATAGAATAGAAAAAATATGTATAAAAATATAGGGAAAAAAAAGAATAAGAATAGTATTTACACTATAAACACTTCTATTACTGTATATGCAGAGAGACACACACGCAGATATACAGATGAGATGCATTTGAAACGCAGCACACTATATTACGGAGATTGTATGTGTAGTCCTTCACAGAAACATCTTGTGTTTTATTAGATGGACCTACGGCGTCTTTCAGATGAGGCCAGCAGAAATGCCACCAACCCTTACCCCATCTACAGCGCCATAGAGAAGCACTGCTACTCACACGGGCCCATACAAGGTACACCTACATATGTCACTGTACTGTTCTCTTTATGTGTTTGCTTCCAAGGGTTAACATAAATAAACAGCCAGCCAAACTCCTTTTCAAAAGAGCCAGGAAGTGAGCGTTCTTGCTCCTTTATTGACTTCTGTACAACAAGATGGCACAGTTGAATCGGTGTAAAACTAGAAAAAAGGAAGATAAAAAAGGATAACTAAACACATGTCCAGCCAAATAACAGGTAAGTATGTTCAGCGTAAAGTAAGGTAAGCACTATACTGTGTATTACACAAACATTAACTTTGCAGGCTTCAGAACATCATAGCATTTAAATCGTACAAACTCTGATATATTTCCATAAAAGAAACATCAATATAGTCTGTTAAACATGTAAAGGGAAATAAATGCTTACAGTCATTGCTTTCTGAAGGATAAACGTGGAGGATTGCTCAGGATTCTACTTCAAGCATTAAGCAAATGCAGCCATGCCACTCCCATTGTTGACAGGTCTCTTAATTCTACTTTCTGTTTCCTGTTTCCTCACTAGATTTTCATTTCAGAATAAAAGCTCAACACTACTTTGTATACTTAACAATAAAAGCATATTTAAACGGTCAATTTAGTGTCTCTTTTACTACAAACATCTAAACATCTTTGGGCAGAACACTCCCCGTCTGGCATTCAGTGATGCCACTGGAAACTTAATCATAAATTGAATCTCAACTGTTGCCTGGCAAAAGCAAGACAACTTCCGAAATGGGCCTTAAGAATGTCTTCACTTTGCCTTTTGATGTTGTTCTGACCTCTAACTTGCAGACCTTCCCATCACTGCTTGGAATTACAGTAGTGACGAGACCCAATGGCCATTCGTTGCGAGGTAACTGACTCTGTTTGAGAAGCACAATGTCTCCAACTTGCAAGTTCCGACGCTGTATGCCACTTCCGTCTTGGTTGGAGAGTATGGAGGTATTCAGTTCTCCATCTGGCCCAGAACTCATTTGCTAGTGCCCGCACTTGTCTCCAATGACACTTGAAAAGATCCTTTTCACTGAAACTACGGGCTGGAGCAGAAACACCTGGTTTTTGGGTTAAAAGCATTGCAGGAGTCAATAGCGTCGGCGAAGCAGGATCAGAGGAGACAGGGACTAATGGTCTCGCATTGACTATAGCAGACACTTCTGCCATCAGAGTACAGAGCACTTCATGAGTCAGGAGAGTATGTTTAGTTCGCAGCAACATGGAGTCAAGTATCTTCCGAGTTACGCCAATCATGCATTCCCATGCACCTCGCATATGAGATGCATGAGGGGGGTTGAACTTCCATGTACAACCTTTGTCATGAAGGTACTTTCCGATGTTCACTTGGCTTGGATTGTCTCGTCCCATACCCAGTTCCGAACTTGCTCCGACAAAGTTCGTACCTTGATCCGTTCTTAGCTGCTTCGCTGGTCCTCTAACAGCAAAAAACCTCCGCAGAGCATTGATGCAACTTGCTGTGTCCAGGGATTCTATAACTTCTATATGCACAGCTCGAGTGCTCATGCATGTAAAAAGAATAGCCCACCGCTTACTTTGAGCCACACCGCCCCGGGTGCGTCGGGTGATCACATTCCAGGGACCAAAAACATCTGTACAATGTACAACAATAATGTAGGACTGAACCTATCAATCTTTTGCCAGCAACTATCCACAGCCCAGCAGCCCTGATTGCGCCCTCTGTGAATTGTTGCCCTTGGTGTTCCACCTTTGTGTGGTAATGGCTCACCAGTAGTTTTGTAACATGGCTTTGTTTTGGTAGAATGATTGGTTTTTTTTTCCTCAGAGTTAATTGATGCATGTCTTAGACGGCCCCCAATCCGCAGGAGACCATCACACATGAAAGGGTCAAGATCCAAGATTGCACTTGATTTTGAGATTGGTCTGTTTCCTTTTAGTGCAGAATACTCTTCAGGAAAGGCATCTCTCTGGACAGATTTTAATATGGCCAACTTCGCTACAGACAGCTCTTCTGGGGTACAAAGTTCGTTACACCGATGCCATCCTTTACAGATGCCCGATGAATCTGCCCTGTATGAACGACTTTGGTGGACCAAATAAGAAATTGCTCTCAGCAAAGATTCCCAGGTGGAAAAGCGCTGGAACCGTTCTGGGGTAAGCTGAACTTCACTTATGTGAGTGACAAAGGTGGTCAGCTGAGGTCTCACATCCACGTCTGTTTCAGGATCCACCAGCTCGAATGACTTGTCTGCTTCGGATTGATGGATTTTATAAAGAAACTCTGGACCTGTAAACCACATGGTGTCCGTGAGCCGAGATGCAGAGACAGATCTGGTAGCTAAATCAGCTGGGTTTTGATCTGTAGGCACGTAGTGCCACTGTTGAGGAGAAGTTGTCCGGCGTATACGATGAACACGATTATGAACGTAAACAAAGAAACGCTTATTGTCATTGTGTATATATCCAAGGACCACTCTACTGTCACAGTAAAACTTCACGCATTAGGCTTGTGGTCAAGTTCAGCAAGGATTAGTTCCGCCATCTCAACTGCCAGCACAGCACCGCAAAGTTCAAGTCGAGGGATAGTGGGCTCTGGTTGAGGAGCTAGCTTTGCCTTTCCAAGCACAAAGCCGACTCTACACTGTCCATCTGTTAAGATGACCCTCAGGTAAGCCACTGCTCCTATGGCCCAGTTCGAGGCATCAGAAAACAGGCATAACTCTGTGTATGTGGCACTGGAAAGGGACTGCTGGATGTATGAGCGGTGAAGATGAAGGTGACTCAGATCCTGTAGGGATTTTTCCCATGCTTCCCACCTTTTGAACTTGTCTGCAGGAAGTTCTGTATCCCATTCTGGAACATCGACAGAAAGTTCTCTCGCAAGTGCTCTCCCCTGAATGGTCACTGGTGCAACTAAGCCTAACGGGTCAAAGAGGCTATTGATGGTAGAAAGCACTCCACGTCTGGTAAACGGCTTGTTGCTGACTGCTACTTTGAATGTAAAAGTATCAGAGTCAATGTCCCAGCACAACCCAAGACTTCTCTGCACAGGTAGAGCTTCATCACCAAGGCTCAAGTACGGAACATTAACTTTGCAGGCTTCAGAACATCATAGCATTTAAATCGTACAAACTCTGATACATTTCCATAAAAGAAACATCAATATAGTCTGTTAAACATGTAAAGGGAAATAAATGCTTACAGCCATTGCTTTCTGAAGGATAAACGTGGAGGATTGCTCAGGATTCTACTTCAAGCATTAAGCAAATGCAGCCATGCCACTGCCATTGTTGACAGGTCTCTTAATTCTACTTCCTGTTTCCTGTTTCCACCCTAGATTTTCATTTCAGAATAAAAGCTCAACACTACTTTGTATACTTAACAATAAAAGCATATTTAAACAGTCAATTTAGTGTCTCTTTTACTACAAACATCTAAACATCTTTGGGCAGAACAGTCACATTAGCACCTTAGTAGTCTTACATAGCCAGACCTATCTGTGGAGTAAGGTCTGGTTACACCACGTATACATTCTAGGATAGGAAAAAAAAATGCCCTGGGTTGTTCGCGTTTCTTTAAACCAATCACAATCGTCTTGGGTGGCGCTGAGCTCCGGACGCCACAACGGTGGCTCTGCAAAAAAGTCTCGGGAAGGAACTTGTTTTGGTGGAACATTTGCAACCCGCAAAAGAAAACGCCACATACAATATTAAATGAAGTTAACTGTTCACACAATACAGTACAGTTAACGTGAGCTATTCAAATGAGCTGGATACATAGTTAAATGTCAGCTGCTCTTACTAGTGTATTCGCCAAAGCCGGTCTACGGAAAGCCTTTCCACTCCCTATTCAGCCCCATTGTACCGAATTTGGTTGCAGTTCCACCATAGTTCCACTGGGGGTGATCGCGGTCCAGTGCAAAATGAATGGGACTCTATGGAGCTGGACGGCTAAATGTGTCTCTTTCGCCTGATTGTCGTTGAACAATCTCAGATTTGATTGTAGGTTTTGTAAGTTCAGCATAGATTATAGATCAAAAGTTGAATGAACGAGTACTATCTCCCTTGCCCAGGGACCACAGATGTAAATTAGCTGTATAGCTAACTCTGGTACAGGGCCTGAACTGTGCATGGTCCCTGACAAATAAACTAATAAAATACCCCAAAAAAAATACTAATGTCCTTTTGATTTCTTACAGGTTGAGTCGTTGTTGCCCATAACACGCTAACATTCTGCTAATGAATGCTGATTGGTCAGTGAAGGACTGATTACGATCGGAGATCCCGCTTGACGGCATCCAAAGCAGAGCCTGAATGTCAGAGTGAATATTTTGACATGGTCTTTAAAACATTAGCAAACCTCTTTCTAGCAGGTGTATTGACAGGGAGAGCCTAACCTGTCAGCTGTGTTGTCGATGCCTTGAGAGAAAAGGAAGCGACTCAGAGCTTGCCGTAAAGCAGTATTTCTTGCCGTACGATGTGTATGACGTCATTGACATTTTAAAAGGCTTTATTGAACAAAAAAGCCACTTTAAAAAAAATCTAACTCCCAGCAGTCTGTATTTTCTTAGCCTCCCCTTTTGAATGCAACATTCAAATTACTAGACAAAAAATTATATCCTGAGAAAAGTGGATTTTGAGGGGTATAGCTCCATGCAGTCCCATTCATTCTGCACTGGCCTGTGAGCACCCCCTATATGGAACTCTGGTGGAACTGCAACCAGTTCAGAAGCCGGAAGTAACGAGAGAGTGGAACTTCTTCCTATATTATAAATTCTTTGGTATCGCCGTGTGTAATTTGACCACAACAATCCCAACAATTGGTCCCAAAACGTCCCAGTTACAGGGTATAAGCCGTAAACATATTCTTTGTAAATCACTACAATCATTCCCCGAAAGAACCAAGCAGGTCTGCCTTATTGCCCCATACACATTTTAATGACTTATTGCAAGTGTAAACAGACTTACTCTCTCTTTCAGGGAAATGGTTCGAGGTGAGCCCGCACGAGGCTGGTTTCACAGAGTTGGGACTTTTCATCTCAACATCTCTCCTGGGCAGCACATTTCAGAACGGAGAGCTGCTGGAGGAGAAGCCAGAGATGGACATGGTCAAACTACAAGGTGTGTGTTCACAGAGCAGTATGGACTCACAGTTACTAAACAGTAGGCCTACAATAAAAAATATGGTGTTTTTTGAAAATTAAATCACATAAACCTTTTCTGGTACAACCTCTAAATACAATTATGCATAGCATAATATGAGTTCTTTAAGGCTGCATCAGTCAATATTTGTATATCAACGATAGTTCAAATGAGTATTTATATTGTGAAAGGAGTCACTTTAGTAACAAACCCAAAGAGAATTATCACCCAACTCTGTAGTTTCCCTCAGCTCGAAAGAGCATTTTAGCCTCTTTTAGCTTATTTTTTTGTTTTTTTCCTCACTCACTAACCTTGTTTTCGTCCACAAAAGGCAGAGTATTTTCAGCGAACAAGCTCTGATGAACCCACTGTAACTCTTCCTGCTCAGCACCAAACAGCAGACACACAAAGTTAGCAACTAGCTGCCTGGTGAACATAATGAAACATTTAGCAGCTAAAGAGCAGCTATTTATTTATGTTGTTATTATTTTTATTAAAACTGTGCGTGTGTGTGCACTGAAACCGTGCAGGTTTTCTAGGTTGTGCGTTGGCTCATGAGGAGACAATCAAAGACCTCATCCCTCCCTGGCTGAATGGTAATCACAGTTTGACATTGTCATACATAGGCCTACTTTAAATGTATTTTTTTTTTGAAGCGGCAGAGATAAATCTCTTCCGTGTGTGTTATTCTTTTTTTTTCTTCAGTGCCTGGACAGATAGACAGTGCTGCTGAAGACTACCTGCGTGTGTACAATGCTCTTAATAAACTTGTAGGCCTGACCAGAAGCACCATAAAGGATCCTACCGCTCTGTCCGAACTGGACAAGTTGCAGGAAATACTAGAAGATAGAGGTAATAATAAAGATGATGCACAGATGATTTACCAAAAAAAAAATCACTATTAAATCCAATTGTTTTGGTAGCAGCAAGCTACTTCCCAGGATTGTAGCTACTGATGGCCAGAAAGTAATGCCATCAATGTTTACATTTTCTTCCCTTTTCAACTCTTTTGTGTCTGTGCTGAAATAATGACGCAGCAAATGTGTTATTAAAATGACAGAGTCCTTTAGATTCTTATCTTTTCCAGACATGCTAAATCATAATAAGTCAGTGTGGCTGGAGTCCAAGAGTTCGGAGGAAAGAAAAAATCTTTCTGGCCAGTGGAGTCTGGAGCTGATGGCGGCGGTACAGACCTGGAGCCAAAGTCTGGAGGACGGAGCTTTCAAAACACATGGTCAGTGTATGGCAAATAAATAGTCAGACTGGTATGAACAGACCTATTTTATTTCAATGAGATGTAAACACGCCTATGTAATTCTTTTCAATGTGTTTTTCCCCAGTCTCTCTGCTTACTAAGCAGGTACTACCCATGATTATGAAATGGGAATGGGGAACTACCGGGAACTTCCTCTACCAATACCAAGGTGAGAAGACAGACCTCTTTAGCAATAGTGGCAGTTAACTTAGTAATTTAGTAGCTTAGTAAAAAACATTATGTTGTCTATCTTAAAAAAAAAAAGGAATAGTTTGACATTTTGGATAATACGCTTACCATATTGTCTTGAATAATGGCCGGGGGTGTGGTCGACACAAACAAATGAAGGCTGGCCCCCAAATATTGGCCGAGGACAAAAACTAAAGAGGTATTAACTCTCCTTTTGCATATCTAGTGTAAAGAGCCATTACCCGTCCCACCGCCAACTTTTGGTCACAAAACAACTAGTCTTTATCCTTCTCTTTCCACTTCCGGGATTGTTCCGGTGCTGCAGGAAATTCCGCCGGATGCATGTATTTTCCATTTCCTTCCGCTTTCATGGTGTTGGAATTTTAAACTCCGATGGATTTCTGAGGACTATGGTTAACTGCTCCTTAGATCTCTGCAGGCTAAATCCAGACAGCTAGCTAGACTATCTGTCCAATCTGAGTTTACTCTCGCTATTTTAGAGCGGCTCTGTGCAGAGTTTAGCACCGCCCATGACGATTGTGATTGGTTTAAAGAAATGCCAATAAGCTAGAGCACATTTTCCTTCCATCCCGGAATGCTATAGAGAGCCGAAGTCACGCCCCTTCCGGTGGACCTCATGGGACCTTAATTCGGAAAAAATATGAACGAGAGTCAATGGAGAGATAATAAATAATTTTTGATCCTGTTTGAACTGAGCCATGGATTACAAATATGATGTTCGTCAATTTAAAAGATAATTTTTCAACCGAAGAAAGTCCGTTAGCCGTAGGTTTGTCATATCACCACTTAGTTTTGTTTAAAACCGCTTCTACATCTCCCGTCTCACGCAATTTACGTCACCTAGCTTGATGCTCGGCTTGCTCGCTAGCTAACTAGCTAGCTTAGCTCTGTTCCACAACACATGTAACGTTATCTTACCTGATGTGTTTTTTCCAGTGACGTGTTTTCAGCAGATAAGCAAAAGAAGAACCGAGATCCTTTGCTAATTAGAGTAACGTTACATCCCCGGTACGATACACACAGACATTGTAGCTTCAGCGAGACGTCATCCGTGCGACTTTGAAGTGTGTAGTCTTTCTAATTACGTATTTTCACAGTCTTTTACTTCAACAGTTTAACAACAAACCGAGACTTTCTTCGGTTGAAAAATGATCTTCTAAATTGACAAACATCATATTTGTAATCTCAATTCAAACGGTAAAAAAAAAAAATTATTATCTCTCCATTGACTCTCGTTCATATTTTTTTCCGAAAGATAGGTCCCATTATCCGGAAATAGAAGAGCGTGACTTCAGCTCTCTGTGGAGTAGCCAGACCCTCCTTCAGCGCACTTTGGAGGAGGGTCTGGCAAAGCGAGACTACAAAACAACTGACAATAGTTTTTTTAGATTGCAAATTAGATGCTTGTTAGAGTGCACACAATCACCTCAAGTGATCAAAACGGTTCGTCACAAGGTAATTTATTTATTTTATTTTTTTCACAAATTCCAGCACTCAGTAATTGGCAAATGCAAAAACAATAATGAAGAAAAATAGTAGATAAGTTAAAACAAGCTTGCCTAAAGTTTTAACGTCTGTTGCTGGGCAGATTCCACGGTTCCACCTTACCTCCGCTCTACTGAGAGATTCCACCTGACAGACGCCGGTCTGCTGATTAACGTAGGATACCCTTCATTCCTGGGAGAAAAGAGAGACATCGACCTCATCATTGCACCGGAGTACAGCGCCGGAAACATGTTTGAGGTACAGTGTGTGTGTTTGTGTGTGTGTTTGGCCATGTTTCCATCCAACACTTTCAGCATATAGTACTTTTAGAACTGTACGTAACCCGTACAGACACGTACCTAAACATTAGATCTGTTCCGCCTTTCCACCACAGACGACACCCCTAAATGTAGGCGAGTTGTTACCGGATGGTTAGAGCCATGGATAGCCATGCGTTGAAAAAAAAACAGTATTTCCTATTCATCGACGATGCAGGTGAACGTCTGCACCAATGGTGGACTGTAGTGTTTCTAGCTCCACCTTTTGTCAGGGATTGTGCAGGCTTGGGCCCAAAATGCAGAGCGTAAAGGTGAAGAGGCAGCGGGAAGTTTTTTGAAGGTTAAGTGATATAAATAGAAATGGCCTACAAACTAAAGGTGTCCTGAAAATGGCCAGCCTGGTCTCACAGAATTCCGTGAAGTTATCTTGAATTGTTAACAGCTCATTACGTGGTGGTGGCACGGAATGTGTGAAAATTCTGAGTGTCCACCACGGAAAACAATGCCAATGTAAAGTCAATGAGAAGATGACGTAGCATTATGAGCGACTACGGTAGTGAGTAGTATGTAAGGCCAAAATTCCGCGTAAGGAGGTTGGTTGGGGTGGTGGATGGGTCAAACACAGGACTTTCACCCAGGAGACCGGGGTTTGTGTCCCACATGTCACGTTTCCTAAAGTCGCTTCCTTCTTTTCCTAAACCCAAGCGTCCCGTTCTTCTCGTGTGTGACGGAACCGTAAGCCCACCCATGACCTTTTCCTTAACTTAAGGGGCCGTGTTTATTTAACGGAATTCTTTTGTGTGCCCATCACGGACTTTTCGGCGATCCGTGTTCATTTCACAGAATTCTTCCGTGGGCCCATCACTGAATGTTTTGCGATTCCGTGAATATGCCACAGATTTTGAGTTAAGGGGCCGTGTTCCTTGCACGGAATTCTGTGAGATCAGGTTGAAATGGCAGGTACAAACTTGCAAAAGACAGTCAAACTAAAACCAATACTCCAGTAAAACAAGCATAAACCAACCACATAGGGGAAAGGCGCAGGAAAAGACACATGGAATGATGACGTTCGGACAACAGACCAAGAAAGCACAGATGCTAAATACACAAGTTAACAAGGGTGAAACACGGGACCGATGACATGAGGGCTGAGGAACAGGTGGAACACATTAGGGCGGGGTGGACAATCACAGAGGCAAACAGGAAAACACGAGGCAGGAAGCTGTGTTTGAAACCGTTCCCTATCACAGAAATAGTGCACTATATAGTGTGTTAGCAATTTTGTAGTGGTGTTTGAATTCTCCGCAGTTAATTTCATTGACTATATAATCCACTATAAAATACCCACAATGCACTACTAATTTGAGTGTACATACGATTTACCCTACATTTTACTCCGGTATACTACAATGCAACACTGGTGTGTTTTTTTTGTTTCGTTTTTTTTACATGAAGCTGGGCGGCGCACGCCTACGTCACACAAATAACCGCATCTACTGAGGCAAGTCACGCAGCGATGTGTTTTCAGTGAGCGTCCGATATCTCGTTTGTTCGTTCCCTATATAGTATTTAATAAACACTATATAAGCAACGTGAAATCATGACTTCACGTAAACATACACGCCACTGTCCTAAAGCCAAGTGGCGTGTTATCTGTACGCATTTTGAGCTATCCACGTGTATATCTATTGAGGCTACGGTTGGTTTTAATGTCACACGCGGAGTAAAAGAAAACCGCTTGGGATTAGGAAAAAGAAGAACTGGGTCAGGTTTAGGAAAAGAAAACGTAGTAAGGAAACAACACACGCGGAAAATGAAAAAAAAAAAATCACACGTGGAACGTGATCCCCGCTCTCCTGGGTGAAAGTCCTGTGTTTTGCTCATCCACCACCCCGACCAACCTCCCTACGCGGATTTTCGCCCTTTCATACTACTCGCTACGGCGTCAATTCACACGGCAACGCAAGGTAATGTAAGTCAATGGAGGCCAAATGGCGTTGATAAACACGCTGAAAAGCGAGTGTGCGTCTTTATAACCACAGCAATAACGGCATACCAATTGGTGTGTCATACATACGCCACTTCATGAGATCAGTCTGATATAGGGAATAGTGAGTGAGTGAGGGAGCGGTTTTGAACACAGTTAGAGAGAAACAGACACTACAAAGTAAAACAGGAAACTGAAGCATAAAAACACACACATGGTAAACCACAGAGAATACAGAAACACATGAGACGGTAAACAACAAAGAAACAGGGAACCAACCCAATAAAACAGGAAAACACTACAACCGAAAACCACAACCATGACCCCTTTTAGTATCGGACCAGTGTGCTAGGTACCTCAACAGAGAGGTAACGAAAAAAGAATGGAGCCATTCTTTCAGTACCGTCTACTAACTTTTGACAATGGAAATGCCAAAATAACCATTCTAACGTGTAACGAACTGAACCGAACTGGACTGCTAGGAGGAAACAAGGCTTTTCAGTCTGCTTGAACCCTGGATCGAAACTAACTGATAATGCCGGCAGTATAATACCATAAACTGTATGGCCCTTTGACTGCAACGCAATCAAACCATTGACCCATTGTTTAATAACTATTAGTAATCTATTTATCATGGAAGGTAATTTCCTTTACTAGACTTAATGCAACCTAGTCTACGGTACATTTAAGATGCTTTAATGCAAACCTCTTCACTCCAGTCTCCCAACACCCTGGCCCTTCCCTTTGAGAGTATTCGGCTAAAGTTAAACAAACTTTTCATTTACCTTCAGCCAAACTCAAGTTTCATCTGAAAGATTACCCTGCTCCTTTAGTAAACGTAGGCTCAAAAGGATGTGCTGGATACTTCCTTCCTATAGGTCCTTTGTTTTATGGTTGGTTCCGACTTTCTAAACCTTTTTGAACAATAGAACTAGCCTGGTTGACACCAGACCCTTCTCAGTTGTAACTGAGAGTGGGTCTGGGCAAGGTTCATTCACATTTCCAAAGGGGCGCCACCAACGGACGCCGCTCAAATGCCTCTGGGCGCAATTGGATAGTCCTTCAACCAATCAGGACCAACGATCTGGGTGACGTAGCGGCGACAGCAGCATCAATGGGTTGCTGCCGAAGCGGTGGCCGTCATGTTGAATGTAAACAAAAGACTGCTTGCCTTCGCTGCGCTATCGTCATCGTGTAAAGCCCGCCTCAACGGTTGTGATTGGTGCCTCGATATGGAAAAATTGGAAATGGGCTTGAATGGGCTCTTGGCCAGAGTGACTTGCAGAGCAAATCTCAAATTTGCCTGAAGTTCGTCAGGGTTTTCCCAGGCTACAATGGAACCATTATCTTTCAAGGAGTGATTTAAATGTAATCTGGAGAAAATGGACCCACAGCCCGCTGCTCTGAAGCCTGGCATCAGCACAAGCACCTGGAACTCCCAGGCAGAAAGCATGTTTAGTTACATTGGTTTCTCTGTGCCGTTGTTTTTCACGTAGAACCGGGCTGGTTTAAGTTAATGGACGTTATAGAGGTCCACTAAAACAAAGCGCTAAAGTTAGCTAATGTCAGCCATCAGGGCTAACGTTAGCTGACGGCTGTGACCGACAACGGCACTGAGAAACAGACTCACTTGCGGTTTGGGAGTTCCAGGTGAAGTCTTGAAAGCCGCCGGCGTAGATGTACAGTAAAGCCAGAAGCCGTCAGTAAGCACCGTGCAAGGAGATGGGGGGGGCTACTCTGTGTTTTTCCGTGCTGGTCGGCGTTCTTCTTGAGCACTTAGTGGCAGTCTAGAACATTTGTAACGTTAGGCGTATATACTGCCCCCGTCAGTTCCGGAAGGATTGCATCTCCAGGTACCTACGGCACTGTAGTAAAATGACCATCAAGTTTTCAGAATTTTGGTACAGAGTTGGTTCCAAAGTACCGGTTCTCGTGACATCCCTAGTGCAATGTATGTTCCAGCTTTGTGTACATGTAATTTAACTGACTGATCAGTATCACCTTGTCTCGTTCCTGCACATATAGATATCCCCCCTAACCCTTAGTAAGATCCTAATACTTAACCTTTTATAAAAGTATGCCAAATAATACAGTGGTACCTGCCTAACTCAGGTATGATTTATTGCAAACGAGCATGAAAGCAGTGAAACATTATGACCCTCTTACTCCCTTCACAGACTCTGACTCTTGCCAGAGACTACGCAGCCGAGGTGAAGAAGCCTTTCCCAGAGATAGACGTCAAAATCCTGGAGGAGAGAGACTGGCCAAAGGGCTGCTACGTGTTGGAGGGAAAAGAGAAGGAACCCACCATTGTTTACATGCCGCTCTTCAACAGACACAACTGCAAAGGTCTGTTATACACACACACACACACACATGCAGATTTCATGACTTTTCTTCTCAGAAGCAGAACTGCTCTGAAGGCAAAACATAGACTGTAAAAAATAATGGACGTGGCTTGCCGGCTCCATTAAACCTGCATTCTATTTAATTTCCAGCAGGGGGCAACTCCACTGGTTGCAAAAATAAGTCTGTTTCTAGTCTATGGGGAAATGACCCGTACTTCTCACTTGATTCATATCCTCAGTAAACATTTTCATAATGAGTTTACTCGCTACTTTCAGTAAGTAGGTTCAAAATTACTTTGGTTTAACAGCGCTCTCCTGGGTGATATACCTGTGTTTGTTTCACCCATCCCTCCCTACGCAGACTTTCTTGCTCGTTCTACCACCTCACCTGACTTACTAGGACCAGTAGAGGCCACTATAAACGTAAATATGGGTCGTAATAAGCTGCTTGTACAAACAATCTATGGGAGTGTTTTTCAGGGGAGGACAGTCTCCTTTAGATAGTCTGGAAAGGCCACAGAGGCAACACATTCTCACTCCCATCGCGTAAAACATGGAAGCTTGGTCAGGTGCCTTTGGCGTTGTTATTGGTGCTAAAAGTCTCCTTTAGCGTCAGATCTAAACACACTTTATCTAAACTCATTGGGTCGGGACTATTGGCGTCACTTTTGACACAGTTAGGTTTAGGAAAAGATTGTGGGTGGGCTTATAAAAGGTACGTTTCTGTGACATGCAGGACAAGAACGGGACAGTTGGAGCGTCTGTCTCTTTAATCCCTCCTCCCGAAAAAGTCTGCTCTGATTGGCCAGCGCGCTTGCTGGAAACTCCGGACCCTCCGCTCCGTGCTTCACTGGAATGCGTAGCTCCTATGGCGCCATTTTGATGCTAACAAGTGATCACCGACCGTTAGCTTTCCATTGACTCTCATTCATTTTGACGTCACTTTGACAGCGAATAACTTTACATCTGAAGCGTTTAAAGACTCTATTTGTCCATTGTTTATTTCTAAAGAAACACAACAATGTATAAAAGGCTCCATTACCTTGTACCTCACGTTATGGCTCCGTAGCAGACGTTTTCGTAAAAATAGGCTAACGATTGTGTCATAACCAAGCAACTTACTGTCGCATAGTAGAGGAATTACCGTATAGTACAGAAGAAGCTCGCAGGCAGTTTGGACTTACATTAGCTGTTTAGGTTTAATTACTGATGTTAACTAGCATTTTAGTTAGCAATAATTAGCCTGTGCCTATGTTATCTCCTTACATATACCTACGCTCTCGGTCTCTGTAAGACTGGGAATGATTGAGATTTCTCAGTTGGAGGCTGCGCAGTAACGTTAGCGCTCACCGAAAAAGTGCTTCTAATATCCTTCACTGGTCTCCGTCCAGAGCAACGGGGTCTGTCGGTCCAGTTTATATATGTCAATGGTTTCACTAAATGAAGCTGGACCTACTGCAACGGAGTATATAGCAGGACATTTTACCGTGAAAAATCACCAATAAAGGCTTCTAAACCAAATATTACACAACCGGACGTGTCCCAGCAGTAATGTGACCGCAATTTGAGGAGAAATTACCAGCATTGGCCGAGATTACAGCTATGTTGCGTCAGCATGTAGCTACTTAATAGTTAGAAGTACGTTAACGTTAGATTGTAGTGGCGCGAAGCAGCACTTTCTACCGTCAAAAATCGCAGATAAAGGCTTCTGAACCAAACACTACCCAATCGGACATATTTTGGCAGTAATTGGGGAGAATTTATCAACATTGGCAGCCCAGATGACATTGTTTACTACTGTTAGCCATGTAGCTAGCTACTTTAGTTAGCAATTGACACTTAATAGAATGTAGCAGCAATTTCTACAGTCAAAAATCACAGATTAAGGCAAAATACTAAGCAAATACTACTAACAGAAAATGTTTCAGGAGTAATGGGACCCGGAATTGGGGAGAATTTAAAGACAATGGCAGCCAAGGGGACTGGCACTGGCAGTTTCATGCAACAATGTGAACACCGCAGTGGCTTAAAAAAAAACACTCCAGTCCTGCCTACTTGGAGCAGGTGACCAATCATAGAAGGCCGGCTTAGAGTAGAAGGCCGAGAGTAGAAAAAACTGTTGAAACCGGAGCGTTCAGAATAGTTGAATCTGAATGTTTTAGCTCACAGGGATTCGTCTAAAAAACATTTACCTCATTATTTCAAGTGTTGGTTTAACGTGAAAATCCAACATTATAACATTGTAGATATGACAGAAAACACGGAAAAGCATATGTGACCTTTAAGTTCAGAAAAAAAGGTTGTGGTTTGGGTTAAAGTGATGGTTCGGAGTAATTTCACCCTAGGGTCCTTTGCACCATGACCTCGAGCCAAACACCCCCCCAAGAAGCTTTTTTCACCTGGGTCAAACATTGGGAGAGTTAGCGTAGAGTAGCGTTATCAGCTGAATAGCTTAGCGCAGGGGCTAATGGATCCAGTGATGTATCTCGTAAGTTACCCCACTAATAATGCCCGAAATGATACCAAACTTCTACACTAGTACAAATAGGTTATAAAACGATGGATTGTAAAGTTTGTAAGTACACCAGAAGTTTATGTAAATAACACTTGCCTGTTGGCTTCTTGTTTCTGTTGCTGCTGTTGTTACTGTGCTTAGGGCCGTCTACAAATTACAACACCGAAAAGAGATGCATCAAAAATATTTATTAATTTAGTGATTAAATAAGGTAGTGTCTCCAACACAACAGCATTTACTTAAAAAAAAAAAGTTAATTAATAAATATTTTTGTTGAATCTCTTTTCGGTGTTGTAATTTGTAGATGTCCCTATGCACTCTTATTGACCGGTAGTAACAACAGCAGCAGCAGCTGCAGCAGAGATGAGAAGCCAACAGGCAAGTGTTATTTACATACACTTCTGGTGTACTGACAAACTTTACAATCCATCGTTTTATAACCTATTTGTACTAGTGTAGAAGTTTGGTATCATTTCGGGCATTATTAGTGGGGTAACTTACGAGATACATCACTGGATCCATTAGCGCCTGCACTAAGCTATTCAGCTTATAACGCTAACCCTCCCAATGTTCGACCCAGGTGAAAAAAGCTTCTAGGGGGGGTGTTTGGCTCGAGGTCATGGTGCAAAGGACCCTAGGGTGAAATTACTCCGAACCATCACTTTAAAATCAGACGCTATTTTTACTTTGTTTCTAGTTACGCACCTGCTGCAGAACGTGACATGGCTCTGTTTGTTTTCCGTAAAAAAGTTTTAAAAAGACATAGTACTTAGTGAAAGTCCTGTGTGTGTGTTTGACCTATGCACCAACCCGCCAACCAGAGCCTGAACAGGTCTTTACTGTTTTCTGTAGATGCAGCGGAGTTCAACGCAAAGATGGAGGAGTTCTCCACCTTCCAGCGTCCCTACAGCCAGGAGAAGATTGAGTTTGTGTTGGAGACGGCGAAAGCCAACATAAAGACCAACAAGGAAACTCTGCTGCAGGAGATCAAGAAGGCTGTTCTCCGCCGACACAACAAGGTGTAGGGTGTGGGGTAGGACACACCGGAATCTCACATCTTGGTACAGCGTGTGATCTCTGGGCTCAGTGTGTCTGTGTGTCTGAGCCTGTGTGAATTAGGGATAGACGGACTATCGGCAATGGCTGTTTTTGGCAGTTTGCAGATTATCTGTATCTGCGTTTTATTTGCCTGGTAACTGATAAAATTAATGAATTAAAAAGTGCGCTACTTTGGCTCGGCTACAGCTCTGTGTCTGTCCCTCTGCTTCAGTTTCACTCAGCACTGAGTCTGATATATATAGACATATATAGACATTTTATTCATTTTATGTTATGTTGAGTACAAACACACTTCACAAAAAGGTTAAATTAAATTTAAGTTATTTACTTGGTAAATACTTCTTTTCTCGGGCTTAAAATCCACACTGATTTCCCAATATATGGCCTTAAAGTAGGCATTAAATTCCATCCTAGGTGGTATTTTAAAGGTCTTAAAAAGTCTTAACTTTAACTTGGAGAACCCTGGGGGTACCCCGGAAAGGAGATGGACGGATAAAAAAGTATTCAATAATTGGAGTTCAATGTAATATCTGTGTGTCAGTGTGTGTGTGCTCGTCTCAGACAGAGAGAGACGTGGATGGCTGATGAATGAATAACTGACCAGTGGTGGATTGTAACTAACTACATTTACTCCAGTACTGTACTTAATTACTATACTTAAGTACAAATCTTGAGGTACTTGTTCTTTACTTGAGTCTTTTCTTTTCATGCCTCTTTCTACTTCTACTCCGCTACATTTCAGAGAGAAATATTGAACTTTTTACTCCTCTACATTCATCTGACAGCTTCAGTTACTTTACAAATTAAGACTTTTGCACACAAACACGTTTTATTATGAATGAAACTACCCAACAATATAACGGCCTACAAGTCCAGCTGAAATAATTTGACCATTAAACAAGTTTGGATCCTTTCCAGGTTCGGTATTGAATACTTTTTACTTTCAATACTTTTAAGTTCTTTTTCCTGAGACTTACATACTTTTATACTTCATACTTAAGTAACATTTTCAATGCAGGACTTTTACTTGTACTAGTATTTTTTAAAGTGGTATTAGTACTTTTTCTTAAGCAGGGTTTTTACCTGGCTCAGAATGGGCTTTTGGGGGGGATGGGGAGGGACTACGCACGACAGTAAGCATGATTGGTCCGCGTACAGTAAAGGCTATGAGTCTGTGTTACCTTATTGGACAGAAATCTATATGCATTTGCCTTACGGTAAAACTGAGATAAGCGCTCCAATTCAAGTTCATGTTCTGCTTTTCAACTGTTGTTTGGTAAATTGCTATTAAACACAGGAGGGGGGGGGGCACCTCTGCCTTTCAAACACAAGGTAGGAGCAATCAACTTTTGACAACTGCAAAAGTGCACTTTATGGGTTGTATTGCTCCTTTAAAATTTAACGGTTGTTTAACGGTTAAAGAGTACGTTTATCGCTTTTTTTATGTTTCTGACGTATATTTTGTTATATTTTTGTTGCTTTTTTGTCTCATTGTTTGAGTGTCACTTTTTTCAAAATTTTTGTCGCTTTTACGTTTTTTCGACGCTTTTCCCACTACCGCCATTACACCAACTTATACCACGAGTTTTACAGTTATTCTTGAAATGTATGGTCAATAAACATAATTTTGGGGTTTAAAAAGCAGAAATATGCTTTAACATTGAATAAAACACCCAAATTCAACGAAAGTAGTGAACTGATATTTATTTTTACTTGTGAAGAGTGTTGTATGGAACCATCCAGGTTCTTTTTTTGGCAATTTGGTTGAAAGAAACCCAAATTTCTGATATAGAAACTTGTACTGTCAACTGTACTGTCAAACTGTCAAATTTGACACAAAAACAACAGGAGATTTAGTTACTGTTGTTATCGTACACAACAAGTGAGAGTCAACAACTCGTACTTTGAGGTTAAAATTACAAACACGGGAGCCCCGCAGGGATGCGTCTGTTCACCAATTTTATTTACATTTTATACCAATGACTGCGTAGCAAGTCAAGAGAGTACTTTTTTTATCAAGTTTTCTGATGACACAGCAATTTTAAGCTTATTAAAAAGGCAAGATAATGTTTCACACTATTTCTCTGAGGTAGACAGATTTGTTGGCTGGTGCGATAATAACTCCTTAATACTGAATGGAGCCAACTGTAGAAATCATTTTTGATCCTAGAAGTGTAAGAGACCATAGTCCGGTAATGATATATGGTAATATCATTGCACAGGTACCTTCACATAAGTACTGTACTTGGGAGTTTATATAGATAATGCACTATGTTGGTCTTCTCATGTCAACAACCTTTGTTCCAGGTTACAGCAGAGACTATATTTTTTACTAAGGTTAAAAGCGTTCGGAGTAAATCAGAGAATTATGTACTTGTTCTACCAGTCTATTTTTGAGAGTTTGATCAGATATGGTATTACGGCATGGTATGGTAATATGAGTGTCCAATTAATATCAAGGTTGGGACGATTGGTGCACACGGCTTTTAAAATTATAGGGGGTGTGGGGGAACGATCACCCCAAGAGCTATTTGATGCTTCAATTCTAAATCATGCCAAGAAAATTGTGAGAGACGATACGCATATCTTGAATGAACATTTTAAATTATTACCTTCGGGAAGGAGGTATAGGGTCTTGATGTGCAGGTCTAATCGACTAAAAAACTCTTTTGTTCCTACTGCAATCAAGGCGCTAAATAGAAATGAAATACTGTGAACTGCCTTCTTGTGCTTTTCTTTTTTTAAATTTATCTTATTTGTTTTAATGGATGCTGTATTGTGTGAATGCTCTATTATTGTGTTTTATGTATTTTGATCATGTGTTTTATGTACTTTGATCATGTTGCTTTGCATGACTAGACTATGCACGGTGTCCAAGACAAATTTCCCAGTGATGGGAATAATAAAGTATAAAGTAAAAAAAAAGTAAAGTATATTGATGTACTTAATACGTATTTAATGCACTTAAGTAACCCAAAGGTACCGCTAAGGATTTTTGTTTTTTATATTTTAGTTTTTAATGTTTGTAGGAAAGTTTCAAAGCCAAGTGGGGCAATTTTATTGAACCATAGAAGTGTGCAAGGTAATCCCCAAAATTGGAGTTATGAGACTTTAACCGGTTAAAGGGAAACTATGCCCATTCATTTGTCATCACAAATGTCAGTTTTAGGCCAACTTTATTTCTATAAATTAAGCTAAAGCATGTTGGCAGTACGCAACTTGTGTTATAGTGGAATGTTGATAAATCCGAACGCTATGCAGTATTCTCTTTGCAAGTGCCTCAGCTTGTCCTCTCTGGTAGAAATAGGTTGGTAAGCTAATCATTTGACATTATAAAAAATCTAATGTTTTTTAGCTACAGGCATTTTGTCATTTGTGGTGTCGATTGGTTTCCCCTTCGGTGGGCGTGGCTTTCAGAGTAAAAGCAGAATAAAGCTCATTTGGGTATAAATCAAGAAAAATATTCCGTGGGTCCATAAAATCTAGTCTATGATTTCCAGACTTTATACTTGTTTGAGACTTACTTCTCTGGTTTGACAGCTTTGACAGAGAGTAGCTCATGTTCACAAATATTGATTGATTCCCCTTTAAGGGTGCAGATGCAATACTAAACTGACACTGTGTCTCGTCTGACTAAAGAATATTCATACAATTTGAAATGCAAACATTTATTGATATAATCTGTGCACAGATACAGAAATAGAAAACAGCATTACAGACATTGCAAAATATATCAAGATACAAGTAAACGGCAACACAAAGCAAAGACAGAAAGAAAGCTGAAAGATATTCCTGATTGATTTTTAAAACAATTGTGGTTTATATTTTTCTTACAAATTAAGTGCACCTTAATTATTGTCCATGCATACGATATCAGGGATATTCATTCATTTCAATTTATCCATTTCATAGAGGTGCAGGTCCAACAACTCCTCTGACCTGAAGAGAATAACATAAGAAAATCAGGCAAAGATAAAAAAAAATGATTCTCAAATGTAATGGAGAATCAGTGGTGGAGGTTGTATTCAATCATTTACTTACTCAAATTTGCATACCACACTGTAAAAATACTCCACTGCAAGTCAAAGTCCTGCATTCGAAATGTTACTTACCAATATGTAAAGTATGAAACATACTCATTTGAAGATTGGCCCCTGTCATTGTTATAAATGTTAATGTAAGTGGTTTAATGTTGGAGTTGCTTGAGGTGAAACCTAAATACCTCATACTGTGTTGTGTAGTTTAATCTATAACAGTGTCATGTGTAATAAACTGATCATATGTCTAGCTGTCAGATAAATGTAGTGGAGTAAAACGTACAATAATTTCCTCTGAAATGTGGTGGAGTAGAAGTAGAAAGCAGCATAAATTGAAAATACTCAAATGAAACTTGTAGTCACTTTGAGTTGTAGTGATATCTGAATAATGAAATGTGTGGAAGGACTTTCTGGAGACACTATTTAAGGTTATATTGTTAGTTGGATGATATGATGGCGGGCTGGTAACTCACTTGCAGGCGCCAGTATTGACACAGATCTGTCTCACATCTTCTTTGCTCATGAGCTTCTTAATTAGTTCTTTTAGGTGTGTCTTCACAAACTTGTGGCACACAGATTTTAAGATACCCGTTTTGTCGCAGAAGGAATTTAACAGTTTAGTCAGTTTCTGTAAGAGAAGAAATTATCATTATTGCTCTTAACACAATGCACCACCAACTAGATCATCCTGCTCACCCAGATGTCAGTCATTAAGACATTTTCTTTTACCTCCACATTGGGTTTACTTCCAGCGGCTTCCGTCACCTTCTTTAAAACCCAGTTGCACAACCAGCACACACCTGGAATCTGCAGATAAAGGCACATATTTTTTTTTATAATACTTAATGTCATGGGAAAATGTTAAATAAACAGCAACTATTCAACTAATTAATGGTTTTATTAGGAACACATTATTCGTAAGCACATATTGGGACATTTGAAGTGTGTATTAATGTATTTGTCAAAAGTAGGCTAAGCACGGGTACTTTTACTTAAGCTAAAGATCTAAGCACTACTGCCACCACTGATCATGAGCCTGTGTTTATTCAGGTTGGGTTTAGGCTGGAACCAGAAATAAAGTCAGGGTTAAAGTTTGGATTGGTTAGGGTTAGGTCAAGCCCAAAGTCAAGTTTAGTGTTGAATGCTGGACAATCAACGTGTTTACGTTACCTTGCTGGCCTTCGCAGACAACTCCGTCAGCTCCTGGTAATCATCGCTGACCTCGTGGCTTCCACGGCGGAATATCCAGACTGTGAAGAGACAAAGCAAAAAATGTTAAACACCAGCTTCCATGATAATGACAATGTTATACAATCAAAAAAAAACAGCGCACCCGAACATGCCACCATAATGCATACAATGATGATTGAAGATTTTTCCATTGCTGGCGGTGATCTCTGAGTGTGTGTGTTTGTGTGTGTGTCTGGTGATAAACACACCTTTTATATACAGCAGATGGGGAGGGGCTTCACAACAACACTCATGCAAGCTCCCACAGACTGGAATTCATACCACAACCAACAGCACGCACAACCTCTCAGGTGGTTTTATCGTCACACCCCCACCCACTCATCTTGACTCGAATATTTTCCCGTCAATGCACTCACTCTTTGGCAAGGAAATGTTGATTGATAACACGCATTCTTAGAAACAAAGTCCCTTGAAAAATATGCACTGTAAAATCTGTGGATTATAGAAAATGATCGAAAGACATAGAGTACTGTGGTTGAGTTCAGTACCACAAACAAATTGCGAGTCTGTTTTATTCAGAGGTGTCCAAAGTATTCACAAGTGAGAGTGTTTCTCTCACTATGACTCTAGAGTCGTACTCGCTCACCGTCACTCTCTCACTTAATTCTCCCTCGCTCTATCACCCACTCCCCACACACACAGACATGCCGGCTCGACGCACACACCAGCGCACAACATCAGTCTATGGCGAAACTCTGCGTGGAGCCTGCGTACAACCATAAAACAAGACTTAGTGCAGCTTCACAGTTGAACTGCAAAAAAAACGTAGTGTCCCGGTCGGGACCGGACAAGTGGGAGGCGGAGTGCACCGTGTGCAAAGCTGGAACACTTATTACATTGAAAAGGTATTAGGGGTGATAGAATGCAAAACCGATTTTACCCTGTCATAGTTGAATAACGAGTTTGGTAGGTAAATAGGACATACATAGAAGCTCAAAGTCCCACTGACACCCCTTTACTATGAAAATCTCATATTTTGAAACTGCCGCTGAAAACGGGCGAATCTCAACAAAGCTAGTTGCTTACGCAAGCATCTCAAAATCCGGAACCTTAAGAGAACAGTCACGCCCCAACATTTACATAGGCTACACAACTGACCTGAGATCAGGTAGTCTTCGGAATCTAGCTAGGTCACGCAGATCTCTGCTATTCCATTACAAAATTCACTTCTGAAACTTTTTTATGTGAGAAATCAACTATGTAAGGCTCAAATATGGGCCGTTTTACGAAAATGGATGGCTAATTGCAAATTTTGTCCAACTGTGTGTCGGAGTTCAGCGCCGGTGCTGCCGGTGTTGTTGCCTCGCAGCCCAGCCTGCCTTCCTTTACACACCCCGGCCTGCTCTGAGGTACTTGGAGCTCCGTTACGGCTTGCAGCCATAGCTTGCAGCACACAGCACTCCATACCCGCGCAAAGTCACAGGTTTTTGGCAAATGGACTACTACACGCTGGTGCTCTGACAGAGCTCCAGGGCCTGCAGCTCCCCTCTTCCTGCTAGCTAAATGCCCGGTGTGTGTGAGTAAGAATGCGGTCAGCGAGCTTGTTGCACCAGCAATCTGTTACCACAGGTTCCAGTTAATCTTTTAATATGTGTAATTATAATGTGTTGAGTTATTTAAACAAACGATTGGGGAAATAAACGCCGCTTGTCCGCGAGTCTCATTGATAGTGCCTGCGGCTGGATGTAGCTCTATCAATGAGAGCTAGCTCCTCCTAGAATTCCTCTGAAATTCACAAATATTCATTAACTTGAAATCGGACACCGTGTTAGCTTTATAAGACCTTTAGGGAGATGTTGTATAAGTGGCGTGGCGAAATTCAAACTGTAAATATACAGATTACGCCAAAATGAAGCTAACTATCCCTGATTTGTAGCTAGCTACACATAGCTAGGATTGAAGAGACAGTCATAGCTAACGAAACCCCCACTGTTCACAAAAATTCATTAACTTGAAATCGGACACCGTTGTTAGCTTTATAAGACCTTTAGGGAGATGTTGTATAAGTGGCGTGATGAAATTCAAACTGTAAATACAAAGAAATTACGCCAAAATGAAGCTAACTATCCCTGATTTGTAGCTAGCTACACATAGCTAGGATTGAAGGGACAGTCATAGCTAAGCTAATATAGCGGTATAATGTCAATAGTTAGACGTCTGTTGCTAGCTAACCAATTAGCATTAGCAGGTTTGTTTATCAGTACCATAGCAACGCTAAATTCCGTCGGATAGGAACCGTCCGAAGAACCAGACGATAGGCTTAAATGTTTCCCGGCTTGACTGTTAAAAAGCAGATGATTGGCTTTCCAGCGGGAGGGGCGGGACATGTACATACAACCGCCATCTTTGCCGTTACGGGTTTTCCTTATATAATTGTATAGAGGATTGAGGAAGTGGCATGTCTCTTCTAAATAGTCTCTGGTCATAGCTAACGAAACCCCCACTGCTCACAAAAATTCATTAACTTGAAATCGGACACCGTTGTTAGCTTTATAAGACATTTAGGGAGATTTTGTATAAGTGGCGTGATGGAATTCAAACTGTAAATATACAGAAATTACGCCAAAAATGAAGCTAACTATCTGTGATTTGTAGCTAGCTACACATAGCTAGGATTGAAGGGACAGTCATAGCTAACGAAACCCCCACTGTTCACAAAAATTAATTAACTTGAAATCGGACGCCGTTGTTAGCTTTATAAGACCTTTAGAGATATGTTGTATAAGTGGCGTGACAAAATTCAAACTGTAAATATAGCTAGTTATGCTGACAGCCAGCCAAGATTAACTGGAACTGTTGTAAGAGATTGCTGGTGTAACAAGCTCGCTGACCGCGCTATCACTCTCACACACAGTCTTACCAAATTTGCAATAAGCCATCAATTTTCGTAAAACGTCCCATATTTGAGCTTTATATAGTTGATTTCTCGCTTAAAAAAGTATCAGAAGTGAATTTAATAACGTAATAGCCCGACAAACAATGTATAACTTTGCAATGAGACCTGCTGTCGAGTCTCCCATGTGTTTCTATGTAGTTTGCTCAAACCAATCAGCGCGTAGCTCATTCTGAATATTCATGAGCATACCATATTTGGAAGAAAAGCTCTTGTTCCAAATAGAGCCATATTCACAGGGTAGTTAAAGGAATGGTGAATGGTTCCAGCAATCCTACTGCTCTGAATAAGTGACAAAATAACACCAACATGTTCCTATTTACTGTACATGTTGTGATTTATAGAGTCACAGCATGTACTAAAAAACAACGTAACATGAGACACAGCCGTCTTCTAACTGTAAACAAACTGGGAGCTATATTTTCAGGCGGAAGAATATAGTACTTGGGCGGAGTGATATGCTCGCAGCAAACCTGTCTGAGAATATAGTTCCCGGTTTGTTTACTGTTAGAAGACGGCTGTGTCTCATGTTACGTTGTTTTTTGTACACGCTGTGACTATACAAATCACAACATGTAAATAGGAACATGTTGGCGTTATTTTGTCACTTTTGTCACAATTTGGAGCAGTAGGCTAGTTGGAACCAGTTACCTGCAGGATCTGTGCTAGGCTAAGCTAATGCTGGAACCGTCGGACAGCGTTACAGCACGCACGGAGATGAGAAGGGTATGTATGGACTTGTCTTACTCTAGGGGTTACGGTGAATAAGCTAAATTCCCAATAAGTCGGCGTGTTCCTTTAAGGGCCTAATAAAATAGCATTCTCGCAATTTTCAGCCCAACCAACGTTACATACCCCATTAGGAGACCTTAAGGAACAGTGTAAAATACCCTATATAATCATTCTATCAACCCTTTAAGAGATATTTTGTTGAAGCTGGATTTTTCTTTTCTAACACAGAAGAGGTCAACATTATTTCATATTTTTTATTTTAAAAGAGAGATATTTTGTTACAGGTTATTACAGATTTAATTTTATTACAGAAGTTATTTTTGCACCATTGAGGCATAATAAAGCATGTTCATTAACCGTTAATTAAGCCTGTCTGAATTTGTGTCTAGCTGCCGGGCCAAGTGTCCTCTTTTTTTGGAAATCAAAATATGGTCACCCTATGTTAACTGGCCAAATGTGCTTTAGGAATCTACGCGTCGACATTTATGGTTCCACTAAGATAGTAGAAGTCTTTCTCTATACAGAGCAGTGCCAACTGTATATGATCAACAGTTGATCGTTGGTGTGGATGGAAATTTCCCAGAGTGAAAGTAAACAGCTTAATCTTTGTGCTTTTGCTTGGCAGATCCACGAAAATTAGCTACCTCAAAAGCATCTTGAAAAAGCATCACTTTTAAAGAATCTGGGTCTGAAGAAAACCTAGCATTAGATTGAATGACATGCCCGTCAGTGAAATCACGGAGTGTGCCATCTTCAACCAGAGGTGGGTGCCTCTTCTGCCCTCTATCATTGTACCCAAGTTAGATTTCAACAGGCTGAACATAGTTAAAGTGTGTCTTGTAATATTGCAGCCTTCGATGGTGCGTATTGTTGTCCTCCAGGAAACATGGTGTAAATGTTCTTCCAGTGGTTGTCCAGTAGGCTACAGAGAAATGATTTACCCATCCACCAAATTAAAAGGAGTCACTCAGCGGAGAGAATCAGGAGGAATGATAATTTGGTATGAATCTGAATATACCAATTCAATAGAATTAATAAAAAGAGGTGAATTTTACATCAGCTGACAAAGACGTGTTCCTGCCCCACATACACCAGACTGAATGTTGTCATGACATTGTGTATAGAAACTGTTGTTGTGCTTTTTAAGTCAAGTCAAGTTTCCTCATTCCCCAAAACGCAAAACAACAGTTGATTGTCTGTAAAGAGGAAGCAGGCACAGAGCCAGAAGTATAAGGAAACAGAATTTCAGACCCGTCAAACCGTTTAGTTGGGCAGACATGTTCCGGGACCTCCCTACATAATTGGAGATCTCAATGTTAACCCCAAAGTTACACCCATCTGTCAAACAAAGCAGGTGGAGAACTGAATGTGACTTTGCAGCTTTTCTCGCCCCCATTGGACCGAGATCAAACGCTTAGAAAAGTCACCTAACTGCTAAGTGGCAGCAGCCAGAGTCTTAGAAGGAAGGAAGGAATAATGGTGGAATTTGTTAATTAAACTTGAAATGATTTATATGAGGAACACATCAGGTTGATGCTGTTACACGACAACACTGAACCAACTGGTAAGGTAAAGGTACTTGATTTGTTTATGGGATGTAACTTTTATTTTTGTTTCCTCTGAAACTTTTTACGCTTAATACTGGATCAATGTCAAAGACTGTTGTTCCCATCAGTCACTTAGACACAAAAACATGGAAAATAACTTTTTTTGCGAATTTGAGGACGTTTCTTTTTCAAATTTTGCCATTTCCATCAACATTTTCTAATGCGATACTTCAAAATGCGCACAAAAATACGTTGACGGAAACATTACTTTTGTTTTGCAGTGGAAGGGGGTCAAATATGTGGACAATTTATTAAAGGGAAAAATCCCACGAATTTGAAAGTACATTACAGAAGCGCGCACAAGGAGGCTAACCTAGCTTACCTTAAAAAAGTAAAGGAGAACGCAAAGCCCCCTTTGGCCGAAACAGAAGCTAACCCCGGTACAGGGCATGGATACATAGCATTCGATTGAATGACTAAATAGTCGGCCCAACCGTGAGACAGGCACAGAGGGATAATGTTATCATTTGTAACGTTAGCTAGCCAACTACTGCCAACGGGCCTGTAATGTTAGCTAGGTACAAAGCGGACAAACCGGGTACAATAACATGGCGTCAACCTGCCAAAATTAGTATTTGTGAATGTTGACGGTTACATTACGGTCAACGTTAACTAGCCGGCCCAACCGGCCCCATTTTAGCTTGTGATAACATTAGCTGGTTAAGTCAGCCCAACCGTTACATGGCACAGACGGCATTGACATTTGTACCTAGTTAACGTTACCGTTACAAAGCGGGCAAACCGGCTAAAATAGCTAACGTTAGGCGTTACCCTCTCAACCTGACACCCAAAAAAACACACAGGTTAACAAAAGCTGGACCAAGTATAAGTCCCTATATCATAAACAATATATATCTGAATTTTTACCACAGAGGTGTAAGAAAGGTTTCTCCAAAATCCCAGTGAGTGAATTTTTGTTCCCAAGATGCTTTGCCCAAATTAAAATACGGGAAAAACACCTGTGCAAAATCCCTTCAAAACATTGAAAAAAGCGGTAAAAATGTTGAAACTAGTGACCATAATGCTGAAAAAGCACACAAAAACGAAATAAATAAAAAAACAAAACATAGGCTTTGGGCACTTTTAGTTTTTGTTGATTTTTAGAAGTTTTAGTCTTTTATTTTTTTGTTGCTTTTTTTTGACATTTTGTCACTTTTTTCAATGCTTTTTTCTATGTCTACGTCTATCTGACTTTTAAAAAAAATATTTTTGTTGCTTTTTTGTCACTTTCTTTGACTGATGTCATTTTTTTTGACATTTTTGTCACTTTTACAAAGCTTTTCCCACTACCACCAGTACATCAACTTATACCACGAGTTTTACGGTTATTGAAATTCGTGGTCAATAAACATTTCTTTTGGGTTTAAAAAGCAGAAATATGCTATAACATTGAATAAAACTCCCCAAATTCAATGAAAATAGTGAACTGATATTTATGTTTACTTGTGAAGAGCGTTGTATGGAACCATCCAGGTGATTTTTTGGCAATTTGGTTGAAAGAACCCCAAATTTCTGATATAGAAACTTTGAAAACGGGTCAAATTTGACAGGAAAACAACAGGAGTGCATTTAATGCACTGAAGTAACCCAAAGGTACCGCTAGAGGTCGCACAGCATCCACAGCTGGGAGTTTGAGTGTCTTTAGATAGGTCAATAGAACCAAGCATTCATCAAGGCCGTCTGCTTCCACACTGAGCTGCTTTGATGTCACTGTATTTATGGCAATAAAATGAGCCATTATCCCTGGATGATCTAGCCTGTTATATCACGTTCAGACAGTAAGAGCATCACTGATGAGCTGTGTTAAGAAAACTGGTTGAAGCTGACAGTGTTTGCTTGAGTTTTATTTTTTTGAATCAACCTTTATTTACCCAGGTAAGCCGATCGAGAACAACTTCTCATTTGCACGGACGACCTGGCCAAGACAAAGCATAAGAGACGACATATAGTTACCCAGTAAATACGCAAAATGGAAACATACAAAATACAGTCAATTTACAAAAATAAAGATCAATTCAAGAGTCGATATACAGTTTGTAGTTAGCCTACAATAGTCCCAGTAAATATAATGACTGTAGCCTAGGCTACAGATATGAAATAGTGCAAAAGAGCATTAAGCAAACATGACAGCATATGTATAAACAGATTCTGTTAAAGTTTCCTCCATTCAGAGTAGGACCTTTTAAACCCTCATGTTGTCCTCGGGTCAAATCTGACCCGTTTTCAAAGTCTTGTATATAGGCTTTCAGAAATTGAAAAGAGTGAATATAATTTTGAAAAAAAAAAAACACAAAAACGAAATAAATAATAATAATAAAAACATTTGTTCATGGTTGACGGGAAGATTTGCATGCATGTTTTCCCAATAAGAAGTCTCGCTGATCTGACACGGACTACATTTACTTGTTTTTTGCTTTATGGGCTATAATATTGTGTCATTATCGTAGGCCTACGATATCGCATAGCCTACGTTGTTTCTCTCTCTCTTTCTCTTTCTCTTTCTCTCTGTGTGTCAGTGGGTGCGCTCTCGGTGCGCTCTGCGTCGTCACTGAAGTTGCCTGATCCGCTGCTGCACACGAGCGGGGAGCCCCAAACACTCAGCCTCTCCAAAAGGGACAACAACAATAACAACAACAACAAAAAATAAGAAAGAGAAGAAGAAGAAAACGCTTCTCGGTACGGATTTCACAGCTGAAATGTCTTCAGGATGGATAGATACGGAGACAGACGCGAGTAAAAACGGAGAAATGTTGCATGGACACCAAACCGGGAAGCGAAGGAGGACGATGCTGTGAGTCCTGGGAGGTTTCCAAACCATCTCGGAGCTCCTGCGGGACACGCACACGCACACACACACGGGGACAAGCCAAGAACCGAAGCAAAAAGCGGGGGGGGGGGGGGGCGGGGAGATGTTGAAAGTTCGACCGTGCCGTCTACAAGTGCGATCCCGCAACAGCTGCAGCAAATGAGCATGAATTGAACGAAGAATGCATGCCGTTTGGGATATATCTGTGATTCTGCAAACATATATCATCTGCACGTCATCAGGTAAGGTGCCAAGAAGGAACGTTATCATTAAATGTAAAAAAAAATAGAACACACACACACACACACACACACACACACACACACATAGCAGACTGTCAGAAAATTAAATTCGGATATGGAATTAAATGAATGACAATGTTGCAGTGACGCCGTGCGTTTCTTGCGTTAATTCCCACTTAAATACTTACAGATATATTATGTATCCTAATTGTTGTAGGGCCGTTTGGAATCAGGTGTTTGGGATAATTGGCTGAATTGAGTCCTCGTTTACTGTAAAATCGCCATAACTGCAGAGCCACCTGCCAAGGCAAACTGTCGCCAGTCACTTCACTTGTTTAAAATGCAGTGCGTGTGGCTCCTAGTATTTACAGTAAGCTATGATAACGTGTCAACAGGCTTGCTTGCACAGACAGGCATACAGTACAACAGCAGTCACTGGTGAGACCCAAAACCATTGACATGACTGAATTCGTGCCTCACTAGTCACACATCATAACCCAGCACTCTAATCCCATAGCCTCTTGTGCAAGCTGCAAAAAAAATAAA
The DNA here is from genome assembly GCF_004354835.1 of Perca flavescens. Classification (NCBI taxonomy): domain Eukaryota; kingdom Metazoa; phylum Chordata; class Actinopteri; order Perciformes; family Percidae; genus Perca; species Perca flavescens. The sequence goes on along the minus strand of NC_041345.1, from coordinate 28,556,626 downwards.
TAAAAAAATGCAGGTTTTAACAAGATTAATCACTGATAAAAACAGAGAAAATAAAGAGTTAAAATATGACTGAAAAGCAAATTTGAGTTGGTCAAAAGGTAACATTTATTACACATGCCTCACACCTGAAGAGACTGTATCCACACACAAAAACATCTTTAAAGTTCGGAACAGCTACTCAATAATCATTTACTGTTTTATTTTTATATTCCACATAAACAGCAACAAAGTGACAAACGGCATGTGTGAAAAGTTTCAAAAAAAACTGGCTGCTTTTTGAATACGAACGGCTCGATTAAAAAGGTCATGCCTACCGTTTAAAAGTGAAGAAAAGAGGTGCAGTATTACCCACAGCAAGATGTTAGAGGAAGCAAAAAAAAAAAAACATGAAACGACAGAGCCTGAAAAATAAATATCAATCTAAAATCAACTAGTTCCTGTTAACCTGGAACATGTCAGCACGTGTCGAGTGCGAAAAGCTTGTAAAATAGTCAACTAGTACAGCAAAAAAAAATCCAGAAAAACGCACAGTATCACAAAAGATGCAGAGCGTCTGAGGTGGTCTTCACAGTTTATAATCACACACACACACACACACACACACACACACACACACACACACACACACACACACACACACACAGGCTAATGGATGTCACTGTCAGGATGTCTAAGAGCTCATACAGTAGCCTTTGTTTGTATCAGTGAGGCAACCATCACAATGGGATGAGTCAAAGCTTCAGAAGCTGCCAGCCCCAGTTTTTTAACCAAACTGTCTGATCATTTTTATATTAAGCAATATGCTCTCTTCATAACTTACCTGCCACACTCATCCCATGGGAAACTGACTCAATGATGTGGAAGTAGAACAGTGACCATATTCTGGCATGGAAAATTGAAAAAGGAAACGCTGGCACTGAAAAAAGTTCCACTGAAAAATAAAATCCAGGCTTTAAAAACATTTTGCATTGTGATATGTTTTTATAATGACAATCTTCTGTTTTTTTTTTTTTTTTCTTCTTCATGTCATGTCACTTGTTTTAGTTTCAGTTTATCTTTTCCGCATTTTTTTTCCGAATTTCTGTCACCGTTTTGGCTGGACGGGAGGGGTGAGGAGAGCATGAACAATGCAAAAATATCAAAAAGAAGGGAAGAAGCAGGGAAGAAACTACGCCATTAATCGGCAATTATTCTCTTAAAATTAATTAAAACCAAACTCTTTAAAATATGGCCTAAGTATGTATTGACGTAATTTGTTTGTCTGTTTTTTTTTATTTAATGTATTTAAATTGAACCTTTATAGACACAAAAAAATGGCCGTCACGTCATTGACCCCTATATGTATATATGATATACTTGAAATAATGACAAAAATATATAGTCCGACCAATAAATTACTTATATAATTACAATTTGGCATATCTAAACAAATTTAATAAATACCAGTCATACGCCTTAAGACCTTAGCTAATGTTAGCAATTAATTGTGGTTAAACAAAAAAAACAAAAAACGTGATTATGTTGAAAAAAATAAACAATTAGACAGTTATGTAAAAATTGTTACAGGTCTATTCTCAGTATGTTTCTATCGAACCTTCTTTTCTTTTATCCGCCTCTTCTTATTCCTTCCATTTGCAGTTCAATGGAAGCTTCAATCACACAGAGCATTATCACACCACCAAAGGGACCTGTGAAGAAAGAATAGGGGGAAAAAAGAAAGATGTTTAATTTACTAAAGAACTGTTTCTCTCTGTCTTTTTATCCCTGCAGCTCAGCCGATTACATCCAAGCTTGATGCAGGTTGGTGGGCGTATAAGGACGTCGTCCAGGGCACTTTTGTTCCAGGTAATAAATAGACCATCTCCCACCTCATATCCAACATGGTGCATTAGCCAACACATTGTAAAACATGTGTCAATGCTATGGAAGGTATGGCCAACAAGTTGTTCTCCCAATTATGGAAGCGTCATAACAAAACTTTTGAGCTGTCTGTGAATCCTGGTGAGGGTACCCGCGGGGGTCTTTTGAAATTTAATATTAGAAAAATAAGGCCTTAAAAGTCTTAAATGTAGTGCTGTCAGACGATTAAAATATTTAATCGCGATTAATTGCATTAATGTCATAGTTAACTCGCAGTTAATCGCACATTTTTATCTATTCTAAATGTCCCTTGATTTCTTTTTGTCCCATTATTTTTTTCTCATTTTAATGCTCTTATCAACATGGAAAAGTGGATCGGCTTACTTTGTGCTTTTGTCGCCTGGCTTTGACAAGGTGGGGGGTGGGGTGGGGTGGGGGCGGTGAATTGGCATCAGCTGTGTGCTTGGCCATCAAATGGTATTTTAGACTGGACGTGCTGCGATGATAGCTCAGTTCACAACGACAAAACACACAGATCACTTTGGTCTTGTCTTGTCAATGGAACCATTTGGCAACTTTTTAAAAGTAAACTTTCCATTCAGAATCTTATTGGCATCCATTTCGGCGTCTCGCGCTCGCCATCCACTCAAAACGTAACGTTAGCCTGCTACTTTTTGGCCGGCTCGCAAGCCCAAACCAGTGTGTGCAGCGTGCCTGTTGTTTAGTTTCCGGTCTAGCTAGATCCGGTGTGGTGTTGTAGTTTTTCTAACATTACTAGTTGTTGCAACAGCATGTGAAAAAAAAACCTACAAAGTTTGCTAAGCCAAAAAGAACGTTAATCTCGCGATAAAAAAATCGCCATTAAAATTGGTTTGTGTTAACGCCGCTGACAGCACTACTTAAATTTCTTTAAAAGGTCTTACATTTCGTTCACAAAGGTCTTACATTTGTATTGTCCTTTCAAAGGTTTAAATAACTCCTTCATTGTTTTCATCACAAAACAGTTTGTATCAAATGTAAGTACTTGGTAAATAATTCATGTTATGCCCTAAAATCCTTTCTTATATTCAATTATATCCTACATACTTTTACCATTATGGCCAGGAATTTGGTATTACATACATTTCATTATAAATGTTATTAAAAAGGTCTTAAAAAGTCTTACATTTAACTTATGGAAACCTGGGGGTACCTTGCTGGTTATTTAAAGCTAAACCTGCCCAGAATTAGTGCTAACAAAAAAAGACTTGCAACAGATACTTGATTTTTGTATTGCAAAAAAAGCAGTATCTTAAGGATCTCTAAAAATAAGAAAAGAAAACATTTTCAATGACTTATGCCCAGTGCTAACGCTCTGTACCAATGCAGGAAGCGTTATGGAGCAGGAAGTCAGGGTGGATCCGGGGGGTAGGTAATGGGTGGATGGACAAGTCCTCCAAACCAAACGATATTGGCCATTTATTCCCAACCCTCTAATACGACCCACAGGAGTGTTTTATAAATTAGGGCCCTAGCGGTGGCACGAAATACAACCTTAAATCTCAACCAGAGGATGTAATAATCCAGGTTTTAAACATGCCGTTAATGTTGTGAAACACTCACAGTTTGGTTATGTTTAGCTCCAAAAACTTCTTGGTTATGTTTAGGAAGTACACTGATTAGTTAAGTTTAGAAAAAGATTGTGCTTTGGGTTAAATTCAGACTTCACTTTGGGTCGCGCACGTGACACAGAATGTGTCTTGGCTCCGTTTGTTCCGTAAATAAAACACTATTATTATACTAGTATTATTTTTTGAACAGGACTCGAACCCCGCTCTCATGCGGTGAAAGTGCTGTTAGTTTGACCCATCCACAACCCAAACCAACTTCCTTGTGCGGAAATGTGGCGCTCTTATTCTTCCGTCACCTTACTTCGTAATAACTACAGCCACTAGTGGGCGCGTCACTATAAACGCAAATATGCATCGTAATTGCTTCTTGAACGAACGACTTATGTGGCCGTTTTGTTTTGGGGGTGGGGGGACACAGTGTTGTAGACTCTCATGCAGCAGGCCGGAGTTTATGTCCTGTGACAATCCAGTTAATGTTACCCGTGTATGTGACATGCACAGATTGTGGAAAGATTTCATTTAAAAAAAAATGGAACGTGATCCAGGGTTTTGCAAACAATTTTTCTAATCCTAGGGTTTGCACCAGGGGGAATAGATCGGATGGTGTGTTAGAGAGTTTAGAGATGATGTAGAGTGAATGAGGGACACTTCCATACACCTCTACACTTCTATTATCATACGCAATTAATTAACTTCAGCCAAGGTAGTGATGTTGCTGCGACACTGCGACTGATCTCCCTCTCTGTGGCTTTGCATGTACAAAATAAGGGATTATTTATAATAACTTTGAAATGAACTGCGTTTAATTTGGAGTTATACTTTAATGCTAGAGCAAGTGTCATGCTTTTTAAATGGCGTGTTTCCGGTTTCAGAACGAGACTGAAATATTTCCAATTGAATGAAGACGTGTGTGTGTGTGTGTGTGTGTGTGTGTGTGTGTGTGTGTGTGTGTGTGTGTGTGTGTGTGTGTGTGCGTGTGCGTTGTGCAGGGTGTGACAGGCCTTCTGGGATATTTGAGACTGACAGTAGGCTCATCACATCAGCGAGTGTAGCTTTTTCACACTCTCACACTACACCTTTCTCTCCGCTTTGTGTTAGTGCTGTGCCAGCATAGAAGAAATCGACGAAATAGAAGAAATTGGGGAAGAACTTTAGCACAAAAAAAAAAAAACTAGGATGGTATTCAAATCTCAGGTCACTGTCAACTTGTGATACATTTTCTGCGATCACCTTTGCAGCCCCCGTGAGGCACACATGCCATTTGCTGAGATAAGAGGGACAAAGCTGTGGGTGCTTTCAAAAGGAAAGTGTTGAGAGATGGCCTTTTGCCAGTCTCGGTGAAGAAGAAACAGAAATCACTATTCCCTCTTCAGCGAGATTACTGCAGGATGACCCAACTGAGTTTTTGTGGAAGGAGACTGAGCACAAATGAAGCCACTTCAGAGCTACTTTACCATATACACTGAGGAGGAACAGAATGATGGATAAAAGGAGAGAGGAAGGAGTCTGGCTGTGCTACCGTGGTTTGCCTATGAGCTATTATTTGGCACTGTAAAATATGGAACTAAATATAACACAAGATACAGTATGCACCACAGATGCCATGGAACAATGGTGAGTCTTTGGCAAGGGGAAGATGGCAACATTCATATCTGGTCCTCTATTTCTTCATCCAGCAGCACCTGCTGAGACGGGAACACCTTCAGGAATCGGTCGGGGTCAGGTCCACCTGGTGGCTCCGGTCGATCCCCTAAACCCCTCTTCCAACTCCCAATCTCATCCAGCATAATTGGATTGACATTTATACAACAGCAAATGTGAGACAAACATTTAAAGCTAGGGCTATATTAGCCCATTTCTGGACTGCCTGATCCACTGTGTGGGAGTCCCAGGTGGTTCCACAGAAAAGCTCAGGGGAGCTGCTGAGCGCTGCTCTGTAACAGAGGTGGGTGGTTAACCAGACATACATTATACTGTAAAGTCTTGTAAAACTGAAAAAGACTGTTACAGGGCTAAACTAACTCGTATAACATGGCTTGTATAACAAAGAAACAAAGAAACACAGCTACTAAAAGCTCACCTAGCTCGTAACATTAATGGTATTGGTCCCCTCTCCCTGCGTGTTGCGTTTATAGTGAAAATGAGACTAAGCTGGCCTGGATGAGTGTAGAATTTCATACCTAAGAGGGGTTGTGCTGTGTTAAACTGACTTGCCCAGCCGCTGTTTCAGTTCGCGTCTGAAGATGGTTGCTGGCATTGGTCTTTCCAATCCGGTTGTTGATATATTAATATCAACAACCTTAACGCATATTGTGGCAAATTTTAGTTTTCTGGTTTGTTTTTTTATGAATGCTTCTGGTTATTGTCCAGACTATTACATGGGCTGTGTCCCAGTGGCGTTCTATGTTAGTAGAGGTCGTCACCGGCGTTAATAGGCATTTACATCTGCATGATGGAAAATATTCTCTATATATGCATAACACGCTGCCTCAATGGTATGAAACGGTACACACTTCCTGTCTCCTAAATGGCCGTGGCCTCGTTTAAAAGTGTAGTGAATGTTGGGTGAATGGATGAAAAGTTATATTTGTATAATGTAGTAATATTTTCTTTTTCTAACATTAGATATTTCCACACCTAAAAGCCCTATATAGCGTTACGGAAATTTGTTCTGTTAGGGCGTTCGTGAACATTAGTTGAAGTTGGCTTATCCGTGTTGCCAGATCTAGCCAGACTTTATTGCAGAACAACCTGTCGGTCTAAAAAATGCCATGTTAGAGTCATAGTGTTCTGGAGATATGTAGCTTGTGAAGAATGGGTCCAATATTTACTTTGGTGACAATGGGGCGAAAGAATCGGTCATAATCTGTAATCATGTTCACTTTTCCCATTGGAATCAATACACTCAGGACCTGTTGCTAGTCTCCTACAGAGGCGTGGTTTTGGGGAAACCCACGTGACCCTGATACAGGAAATGAATCTGAATCGGGGGTTTTCGGTTCTAAACCGTCTCTGATGACAATTACCCTGCATAGCCTATGTTCATGTAGACCACTGACTGTGTGCATCCTCAAAACAAAGAATCATGCAAAAACGCCACTATAAATTTGGTGTTTACCAGATATGTGCTTATAACTTTCTCGGAAATAAGTCATACAGTATGAACAAGCATAAAATATGACTAATCGGCTTAAGAAATCTTAGTTGACTAATGCCTACCATACACTAGTAGACTCTGAAAAAAAACTCAAGTCTGATAAAATCTCACATCTGAAGAGTGTCTGTCATAATATGTTAAGCCTGGAGATCTTGTGTTTTGAAAACTTTAACCAAGTTAGCTAGCTGCCGCTAGCGTTAGCTGGTAACTTCCTCCGGAACTGAACTTGCGGCCGCTGTGTCGAGGACTGAGTCTCTGTATATGGGTGCGCACTCTACGGCCCCGGTTCTAGGCAGGTGCATGGGGGTAACGGTTTATCGCCATGGGCGGTGCTAAGCTCTGCACGGAGCCGCTGTAAAATAGCCTCAGGAAGGAACTTGTTTTGGTGGAACGTGTGTACGTTCAAAATGAGTTTTGGTCCTGCGAGAGAAAACTCCGATTGGACAGATAGTCTAGCTAGCTGTCTGGATTTACCCTGCAGAGATCTGAGGAGCAGTTAACCATAGTCCTCAGAAATCCAGCGGAGTTTACAATTACAACACAAAGATAGCGGAAAGAAAAGGACATCGGTGAAAAGACATGCATCCGGCGGAATTTCCTGCGGCTCCGGAGCAATCCCGGAAGTGGTACGTCGAGGACACAGACTACCTTACACCAAACGATTGAGACGACGGGAGCGCTCCCTTTTCTAGCAAGACTCATGACTTCATTCACATATTGGAAATTAGTCTGCAATGGAATCCCTTGAAAAGTCGTTTCGGTGTGAGATCGGCATAAGACCAAAACAACAATGAATCGACCAAGAGGGGGCAGCCCTAGTCATTTCTCCTCCAGTCTCCGTCTTTCTTTCCATCAGGCGATCAGGCAGTGAGGGGAGCCAGGTTCATTCTTTGGTTTTTACAGTTATGTATATTTGATCACATCTGTGTCTGGTTGTCTCCCTTTCTCCTTTTATCCTCTCCCTCCCTTCGTCTTTATTCTCTCTCATCTCCTCTGGCCTCTCAGCTCTTCCCCCTCCCCGTTCCTCCTGTCTCCTTGACTGTTTGTGGCTGGTCCATTTTTCCTTCAGCCTTTTTCTCTCTTTTCCTCCAGCATCTCCTTCCTCATCCGCTTCCCCAGCCACCCATCCTTCTCTCTCCCTCTCTTTTGTTACCCCTCTCATTTCTCTCCCCCCTGGCCCTATTCCCTCCAGTCCACTCTTTCTTCTAGCCTGAAGGCGGTGGGGAAACCCACGTGACACAGATACAGGAGATGAATCTGGATTTGGGCTTCTCGGTTCTAAACCGAGAGGTGTGGGCTGAGCTGAGAGCAGAGGGCTTTATATTCAGGCTTGGTATCGTTCAAAAATATTCAATACCGGTACAGATACCAATACTGACTCAGAGGAGAATTACTCCTTAGGTATTGAGATTGGGTAATGAATGAAGAGGCATTTTTTGATACTCTATACTATACAGGCAATTTGGTTAGTGCCTATAAAATAGAGTATTGAATTCGGTACCCAGCCCTACTCGACATCTACTTAAAATCAAAGTCTTCATTCCTTTTACTGGAACTCATGATATGGATATGATGGTTATCTTTGAATTCTTTAAACAATCACAATTTTGTTCATCGCAAACTGCAAAGATGCTTTAAATTTAGACATGTTTTCTGGCTTAAAACTGGCAAGACTGGATTCTTTATTCCCTTAAAAGTTTGAGTTTCTTGGCTTCCTTGGTGCAGCAGACTGAGTAAACTGTCAAACTGCCATTCTCTCCTCCGGAGTTTTCTCCAACACGCAAGTTAGCAAGGCAGCAAAGTGCTCCTTTTTGTGAAGGTGCCAACCTCGAGACGGATGTCGAGGTAGAAAAAAAATCAACTTTAGTTTCAGACGTGCCATGTGTGGGAGCAGATAGAGTACCTTTTATATAATAATTAAACTTTTCTTTCAAATAGAACTTTTCCAACCATCTTTTTTTGGCTTCTTCTCACATGGTTTAGGATTTCCCAAATCAGAATCAAGATAGACGCAAATGCAAATGAGGTATAGCGAGATCTTATATATGTCATAGCTAGTCTCGCATTGCCAGACCTTCCTCCACAGCGCTGCGAAGGAGGGTCTGGCTAAGTCCACACAGCTTGGTGTTTATTGGCATTTCTTTAACCCTTGTGTTGTCCTACCATCAGCCATGCAACTTTTTTGTTTTTCTGTGTCAGAATTTGAAATTCCAATTTTTTGTCACGGTTTTCAACGTTCTTTTATGAGTTTTTCTTCAAATGCTATTAAATTTAACAAAACACCAATGTGAAAATTCAATGAAAGTAGTGAACTGATCATTTATGTTACTTGTGAAAAAGCCCAAATTTCTGATATAGAAACTTTTAAAAAATTGATCAAATTTGACCCGAGGGCAACAGGAGGGTTAAACCAATCACAATGGTCTTGGCCGGACGGAGCAACGGTGCCTCTGCAAAATAGCCTCGGAAAGGAACTTGTTTTGATGGACTTTGTGGACTTTCAAAAGTAGTTTTAGTCGTGCAACAGAAAACTCAGATTGGACAGTCATAGATAGTCATAGACAGACTGCAGAGGAGCAGTTAACCATAATCCTCAGAAATCCACCAGATTTTAGAATTACAACACAAAGAAAGCGGAAGGTGACGGATATCCGGCCGAAAAGAGGGACATCTGGCGGCACCTCTGGGGGCACCCGAGCAATACCGTAAATGAAACGTCGCCGATATAGACTATGTCATGGCAGCACGTCGGGGAACAAGCTGGGCAGTGTGTCCGTGTGGTTACTCTCACTTGGCCGTTGAATGGGTTTTTGTGTCTGCCTGGCCATGACCGTTAGGAACAGAAAAGAGGAAAGAAAAAGCGTGAGAGGGCAAAGCAGAAAAAAAGTGAGAAGAGTGGATTTGGTGCTGAAGAGAGAAGAAAAGTGAGAGCTCCTGGGAGCTGCCCTTTACTGCTGATCTGATCTTTAAACTACAGCTCTATAGCTGTGTTTGTGTGTGTGTGTGTGTGTGTGTGTGTGTGTGTGTGTGTGTGTGTGTGTGTGTGTGTGTGTGTGTGTGTGTGTGTGTATGTGTGTGAGAGAGAAAGATGGGGTTATAAAATAGCGGTTGAGGTGGAGGAGAGCTCTGGGCATTGGGCCAGTCTACCGTTGAGCTCTCTCCAGCAACTACAGCCAGAAGATGATTAGAGAAAAATGTAACCTCGGTTACTGTACACGCAACATAGTCTCACTCCCATCGCGTCAAAAAGCGACGCTTGGTCAGGTGCCTTTGGCGTTTGTTATTCACTCAAAAAGTCTGCTTTAGCGTCATATTCCGACGCGCTCGGTCGGGACCCTTGGCGTCACTTTTTGACGCTCCTGGTCGGGACCTGTGGCGTCATAGACTACGTTTACATGCAGCCAATAACCCGTTCAAAACCGGAATATTAGCAATAACCCGGTCGCACACGGCCATGTAAACACCGGCAAAAACACAAATATGCTCATATTCCGGTTTTTAAAAACCCGAAAATGATCCCTGGGTTACCCCTTTTCTAACCCAAACATTTTGGTCATGTAAACATGTATCGGCATATCTCCATCAAAAGGAACATTGATTTGTGTTCTGCACATGTTCTATTCGCAAGGAATCTTAGTCTTTTGAGTAGAGGAACTTCTTGTATGCGCCAGAAAACATAGTCATAATAATAATTATATACTATAATAATATAGTTTTATATATGTCAATGCAGAAAACCTGCGCGCAGTATACCGGAAGTAAACAAGAAGTAGAGGTAAACATGGCGAGACGCAGCACAGCACCACACTTTTGGAGCGAGGAGGAAACCAATTTCTTTATTAGTGTGGTGAAAACCATGAATATAATGTCTTTTGTTGACGGCAGAAAGTACCAAGTAGTGAGATTCATAAAAAGGTGACCGAAAAGTTATTGCGTCTTAAGGTTGTCCGTACGTCCAGACGCTAACCGTGCGTCGCCGTTTACATCGGGATATTGCCAATTGATTACAAATTCCATGCATACAGGAGTAACTCTCTCTGCTCACGCATGTAAACGGGTTATTCCGAATGTTTCAGAAACCCGAATAGTGAACTTAACCCGAAAATTGAGTGCTTGTAAACGTAGTCATAGCCAGAAATTCCGCCGGATTTCACTCTTTTCGGCCAGATGTCAGATGCCGGATGTCCATTTCCTTACGCTTTCTTAGTCTTGGCATATTAAACTCTGGTGACATAAGTATCGTGATTATATCGTATTGTGCCTTGTTGGGAAAGTTCACTCTCTACATGAACTGGTGCCGTTCACAGACACCAGAATGAACGAGTTCACAGCAACGATCATCAGGCAGTAATACAGAACGTTCACTTCACGTTCGGTCAAAATACGAACGAGTTCATGAACTGTCGTTCAATGAACGCGTTCAGGCACAACACTGGTTTCGTAAGGCCTCTGGTGATTCACACCCCTAGATGTCCCACATACGTTGCATCGGTTGCACTTAAGATGTAACAATGCGTTGTCCCTGACAAACTGACGAAAAAGAATAAGAAATAAGAACGGGCCACGTTTGACCCATCCACCACCCCGACCAACCTCCTTACGGGGATTTTGGGTCTTCCATACCACTCGCTGCCGTTGTTGCTGCTGCTCTGCCCAACGTGTCCCACACCAGACGCTAAAGGGTGAATTTTGCGTCGGTGTCTGACGCTGAGCGCCACTGACCAAGCGTCAGTATTTTACGATTGGGTAGTGAGAACGGGCTGGTACACATGATCAATTTGGTTTATTTTAAGTAGGGCTGGGCAATGTATCTGTTACATTGAATTTGAGTGCGTTGTCTTTTCCTGGCTGGCATTACAGTAAAGTGATGCTATTTTCTCAACTTCTCAGACTGTTCTACCTGTTCATGTATTTGCCTTTACCCACTTAGTCATTGTATCCACATTACTGATAATTATTTATCAAAACTCTCATTGTGTAAATATTTAGTCAAAGCACCAATAGTCAACCTTTCATTATCGTTGCAATATCGTTATCGAGGTATTTGGTCAAAGAGTTGGTGATTTCTGATTTTCTCCATATCGTCCAGCTCTAATTTTAAGTTGACTCTACTCATTTAAGTTGTTACAGCATACTATACTGTAGAAAATAATGTATTAGGAGGAATAATTCCACATTGTTATTTGGAGGCGTAAACCTCTCAGTAGATGTGCTCCTGCTCTACCCACTGAACCAACCCGGCCACTTCCAGAAGGTTTTTTATTTTTAAAGATTATTTTTTGGGGGCATTTTAGGCCCTTAATTCCACAGGACAGATGAAGACATGAAAGGTGGGAGAGAGGGGTTACAACATGCAGCAAAGGGCCGAACCTCTATATATGTGCGCCTGCTCTACCAACTGAGCTAACCCGGCCACCCACAAGCTGTTTTGATACAATTTTCAACTGTAGTGTTTCAGATTGTCAAAAGTTAAACCCTAGTTTGGGTTTTAGGCTGACATTTTGTTTAGCTGTCGTTTTCGGGTGTGTTCTAAGATGGAAGAAGTGAATGTTGAACGTGAATGTGTCTCCCCTCTGCCCCCGTTGGAGAGGATGCTGGGGAAATGGAGAATAGCCTATTGGACAGACAGAAAAAGAAAGAGAGAGAGGCAAAACAGACTATTGTACGTCCGGTGTGTTTGTGAGACAGGAACTTATATTAACGTCACATCTCTTGGTGTTAGTGTTGTGTGTGTTATTTGTGTATCGTGAAGGAGGGGGCTTGTGACTGTAAAGGATGTAATATTGCTACTGTTGTAAGTTCCTTGCTGTGTGTGTGTGTGTGTGTGTGTGTGTGTGTGTGTGTGAGTGTGTTTTGGGTGTATAATATCACAGCTCAGGGTTGTTATTTGGGAGCTGCAGAGTAAGTAGGGCACCAAGTTAGTGATCAGAGCAGCCTCTGCCTTGCTCTCTCGCTCCCTCTTTTTTCACACGCACGCACGCACGCACGCACACACACACACACACACACACACACCCTGCTATTATCCCTGTATTTGCTCTCTTTGTCATGCAGTTTCCCTATTTCTGTCTATCTCCGTCTCACTGTTCTTAATATTGCTCTCTGTCAGGGCCTGAGTTGCGCACACACACACACAGACAAACACACGCACACACACACATGCACTCGAGAGCTTACAAGGGCCACAGGAGACAGGGGAAAGAGGAAGAAAGAGGAAGAAATGGAGAGAGGTAGCTAGATCAGGAAGAGGAGGAAACGACATTTCTCCCACGCAGCAGAGGAGATGTAAGCAAATTTACAAGGGCCTAAAGGAGGGATAGAGGGACAATGAGGCACACTAGAGAGAGGGTCAGAGAGAGAAAAAAAAAGACAGAAGAGAGGATGAGAAAAAAAGACAGAAGAGATAGGATGTTATGACACTCCATCTCAATAATCTCCAGATATCATTACACGTGCACATTATCCACGCCTGACGGCCTCCCGCTGCATTTCTTGCAATTACTCACAGCGGTAACGACATCACAGCTAATGCTGGCGGTGATTATGGCAGCGCCGCTATTTGTTCTTATTTAGCAGGGCGGCCGTGGGTTGCTGTAAAGGGTGGCAACGTTCTGCCTGAGACGACGTGTTCATAACATCCCAATGATTTCATTAGCCTCGAATGTAGCAGAGCTGAGAGGAGGGGCCCGCCCAGGTACAAACTGTTGCCGACTGTAGAAAGGGAGGACATTTTGCAGAAGCCTAGGCGTGATCTACAGCCCCTCACTGTAAATGAGCAGGTTGGTCTGGGGATTAAACCTGGTAACTTTATTCATTTCACTAACTTAAAGGTCATAGTCTTAATGTATTTATTAGGGCTGTCAATCGATTCAAATACTTGATTGCAATTAATCACATGGTTGTCCATAGTTAACTAATTCTTTTGTATCTGACCTTGGAAAATCCGACTTCCGAGTACTTGAACGAAACGTAGTATAACAGTGTAACTGCGTTGCTTCCTGATTTCCCAAACTTAGGAGCGGCTCGAGGCCCAAATCACAGAACCTGCGTGCGTCAATCACACGACAACATTTGTCGCGTTAAGGAATTTGCATTAACTTGTTATTATCGAGTTCATTTTGACAGCCCTACTATTTATTAAAAAGTGCCCTGCTACACGTATTTCATTACTTTGTGGTAATGTCTGAAGTTCTACCATGGACTCTGTAACATTTTTTTGTGGAAAAAATGCCTTGGTTACCTTGTTTCAAGTCATTCTAGTGTTGTATAGAAAGTCTGCAGGAAGACTCAGCTCGATTTCTGCCAGTTCTCATTAATACTCAATGAGCTAAGATGCTTGACTCTGATTGGCTAATGGCTAGCCAATGAGAGCCTGGCTATCAGCATCCTTTACCCAGCGCAACTGGGCGAGCTCATGAATAGTAATGAGCTCGGGCAATATGATGTCAGACTGACCAGCTTTTGTAATTGGCCCGATTTCTCCGCTTATTTCTTTTCAGCGGCTAGAGCTGACAGAGGAGGTAGCAGTTCATTTTCACATTCACAACATAACACAAACACATATGGACCTAACATATTTCAAAAAATGCAAGTAAAAACGGTTTTTGTGTGGCAGGGCACCTTTAAACTCAATTTAACCCGGCAATTTGATTTTGAATTTGAATGTTTAAAAGTTAAGTCAGGTGATATTTAGTATTTTCTTTACGGTCACTAAGTGTAAATGTCCATACACCACAACCCCCTCCGATTTATCTTGTGAGCCTTTTGATTGATAAATCATTATAAACAAACTGATCATGTAATAATAATATATTTTTCCACTGGTGTAATCACACACAAACCGCACCAGAACCCTCTTGGAAGTGATCCGAGACAGGCCACATCTACACTACTACTACTCTCATTTTTCAGCAGCGCTTTGAGACAAAAACGATCCCCGTCCACAAAAGAGTTTTAGCTCCGGTAGCACGTGTTCATTTTAGCATGTCTGACAACGCGAATCCATTGACAGACACTGGGGCATGTGTGTGCCGCGAACTCCGCGTTTGAAAATCATGGATGTTACAAAATACAGAAAATACTTTGGAGAAAGCACAACAATGGCGAAAGGTAAGACTTTATTTGATTGGACGTGGTGGAGTTGTTAAGCGCACCTAAGCGATAAGACTGACCAAAGGTCTCGGTTTGTGCCCATCTAGAGTACAACCCTGGGATTTTCAAACCAAACATTTGCAAATGTCTCCGTTTTAGAGGCTCGGAAACACCGGAGAAGTGTGGACGCGAGGCGAAAACGTAGCTAAAGATATTCGTTTAACGTAGTAGTGAAGAAGTAGCCTTAGTGCAGTGGTTCAGTCCTCACCAGGGTTTGATTGATGGTCTTCCCACTGGCCCAAACAACCCCAACCAAACAGGTTAGGTGTGAAAGCACCCTAAGATAAATAATCTTTGTAAAATATGTAGTTAAAGTCATGCTGTTGGTTCTTTTGCTTCTTAGTATCTGTTCTTAGTTTGTTCACTTGGGAAAACAAAAAGACAACTAAATAAGATCAGCAACAGCACAGACACCAACAAAGAAGTCAGGGTTGTTCTTGCAGGCAGAAAAAAACCGAGTTAAACTTGCCCAGTGTCAGCCACATGTGGGACTCCTATCAGTCCCAGTGCTCAGGGAGCTGAAGAAGGAGTGATGGTCCATCCAGCGTATCATCACTCCTCTTAAGATGGCCCTTCAGGTGCCGTCTCAAAGAAAGACTCCCATTGCTAATTTCACATGCTGAGGGAACGTCGAGCCAGCCAGCCACCAGGGGCACACGTAGGAGAACAGAATCTGAATCGTGCTCGGACACTCGAGTGCAACTCAAAGAACCTTTTTAAAGTCGAGGTGGTTCGGCTGCTGCAGAGGTCTGATGGCTGCTGCTGCATACCGTGCAGTGGTTGGGAGCTGGTGGTCCCCCTCACTTTTTAAAGCCTATTTTTGTTCCCACCACACTTTTTTCAGTTTTAGTCGCTAAACTCTCTGTAAACAGTATTTTTATTTTCCAGCCACCAACTAAACTATAAATCGAGGAATCTCTGTATGTGTGTGTGTGTGTGTGTGTGTGTGTGTTTGTGTGTGTGTGTGTGCGTGCGTGCGTGCTTCCTGGGTACCCAATGAACTCGGGGTTTGGAATTTGGAGTAGTTTAGAACATCATTGGATATTGGATATTGGATATTAAAGGTCCTATGACGTGCTGCTTTTTGGATGCTTTTATATAGACCTTAGTGGTCCCCTAATACTGTATCTGAAGTCTCTTTTATATAGACCTTAGTGGTCCCCTAATACTGTATCTGAAGTCTCTTTTATATAGACCTTAGTGGTCCCCTAATACTGTATCTGAAGTCTCTTTTATATAGACCTTAGTGGTCCCCTAATACTGTATCTGAAGTCTCTTTTATATAGACCTTAGTGGTCCCCTAATACTGTATCTGAAGTCTCTTTTATATAGACCTTAGTGGTCCCCTAATACTGTATCTGAAGTCTCTTTTATATAGACCTTAGTGGTCCCCTTTTAATACTGTATCTGAAGTCTCTTTTATATAGGCCTTAGTGGTCCCCTAATACTGTATCTGAAGTCTCTTTTATATAGACCTTAGTGGTCCCCTAATACTGTATCTGAAGTCTCTTTTATATACAGTAGACCTTTTATATAGACCTTAGTGGTCCCCTAATACTGTATCTGAAGTCTCTTTTATATAGACCTTAGTGGTCCCCTAATAGTGTATCTGAAGTCTCTTTTATATAGACCTTAGTGGTCCCCTAATACTGTATCTGAAGTCTCTTTTATATAGACCTTAGTGGTCCCCTAATACTGTATCTGAAGTCTCTTTTATATAGGCCTTAGTGGTCCCCTAATACTGTATCTGAAGTCTCTTTTATATAGACCTTAGTGGTCCCCTAATACTGTATCTGAAGTCTCTTTTATATAGGCCTTAGTGGTCCCCTAATACTGTATCTGAAGTCTCTTTTATATAGGCCTTAGTGGTCCCCTAATACTGTATCTGAAGTCTCTTTCCTGAAATTCAGCCTTGGTGCAGAATCCCCCCCCCCATCTAACTACAAAGGAAGGAATCTCTGTGTGTCCGTCTGTCTGTCATTCAAATATCTCGAAAACCGTTCACCCTGTCTATTTCACACTTGGCGGGTGTATTGCTGGGTACCCAGTGACTTGCAGTTTTGAATTTGGTGCAGTTTGGAAACGCAACACATTCAATATTAAAGGGATACTTCACCGATTAGCATGTATCAGTAGAAACCCGGTAGTATTTTCTGAATGAACGTGCTTCCCTCCTTCATGTCCCCCTGAGACTAGATTTCTCTGTATTGTGGGTCTGTAAAAAAGCCTCTGGTGACGCAAAAATCGTCATTTAGAGTCATCGGATGCATTTTTGCCCAGAGGCTATGGACTACAGCCAGCTAACTCCGCATGTTTTCAACCCACCCATAGGGGGTGGGACTGTCACTACCCGATGCAAGTCGAGTGTCAGCCATCTTGAAGCTAAGCTAAACAGGCTCTCTTTTTTTCAGCAGTAAACTTTTACAACTATTATGTGCATTCAAACTACCGCTCATGTGTACCACCGGGATATATTGGTACAGATCGGAGAATAGGCAGGAAACTTTATTACAGACGGAGTACTCGACGCACTACGCTACGGAGACCAGCACCTCAGCCTGTGGTGCCGCTCGATGCCGCCAGCCGGGGAAGGGGACATCGAAAGCGCTGTGCGTGAAAGCGGAAACGCGGACCGAGGGCAGGAGTTCAAGCTAGGTGGAAAGCTAATGCTAGCCGGCCACCTGTCCCATCCATCCTGCTTGCAAGTGTCCGCTCATTAGACAACAAACTGGACTACATCCAACTTCAAAGAAACTCCCAACACGAGTTCAGAGACTGCTGTGTTTTTGTTGTTGTGGAAACATGGCTGAACAACAGTGTACCGGACTCCGCTATCTAGCTACCAGGCCTGCTAGCCTTCCGAGCAGATGCTGCTCTGTCGGGTAAGACTCGCGGAGGTGGACTGTGTTAACACTGACACAGACTGGTGCAGAAATGGGATACTTTCATCCAACTTCTGCTAACTGCTGGTGGAGTATTGACCATTAAATGCCGGCTATCCTACATTCCATGCAAATTTACGGTTGTGTTTATACTCTGTGTTTACATCACACCAAGCTCTAATGCTAGCAATGCATTAGCTGAACTTTACGGAGCCTATAATGTGTGTGCACTAAATGTAGCCTTTTACATACAGGTACATACGTTTTGTATGTCGTTTTAATGTATCGTTGTTTTTATATATTTTAAATGTAATGTAACACCACTTGAGCCTCAGTGAAACGTTGTTTCGTGTATATGGTTGAAATGACAATAAAACACATTTGAGTTGACTTGACTGCCTCACGTTCCATGTCTGTAACCGGTAGGCGTGGCTTGGGAGTGGACTCGTAGGGAAACAAAGCAAGTGCATTTTCTACACTTTCTCAGTCTAGAAGGCACCAACTTCAAAAGGAATTTCACATTTCTACTACATAAATGACCCAATATATATTCATCTTTCCATCAGTGAAATATCCCTTTAATAATCTGTGAATAAAACTAAGCGAACAGCTGTGCAGCAGCGGCTTTATGGCTCTGCAGACTGAGTCAAGCATGCCGTAATACCTCCGCTCCGTGTATTTCACCCTGTGTGTTTCTGACTACGGACGCTGTAATATCTAACGTTGCAACCAAACTCTTCTTCATTTCCCTGGAGTCGATGAGCACGAGCGGATGAGCGGCTTGGAATTTGCTGCAGACTGATTTTAGGCTTAAGGCGAGCCGGTCTCTTTCATTTTTTCCAAAAGTAGATTGAAGGAGTTGTAGATGCTTTGACTGAGCTAATTGTCACTATGTGTGATCTAGGATATGATGACCCAAGTCTTGTTTTATTGAATTTTATTATTCATTTTTTTTTTTTGTCTGTAACTGTTTGTAATGTTGTATGTCTAAAACTCTGTAGATGTGCTGCTGCTGTCTCTGCCAAGACTCTCTTATAAAGGAGATTTGTTCATCTCAATCAGACTTTTCCAGGTTAATTAAATTCTAAATAAAAAAAGAATTGACTTATATGTCTGGATATAAATATGTATAAAAAGTATTGACGATGAAACAAACGAGACAAAGTGTGATGTGCTCCCCTGCAGCCCACCGGCCTCTGTTATATCACACATCTGCTTATTGAAGCTGCTTGATGCAGCCCTTTGAGCAGTGTGACACATACCTGTAAAAAACACTGAGTGTATTTCCTTGTAGAGGTTCAGACTACATGGTGCATTTGAAGAGATGCTCATTAACACCTAGTCTAAAGACAAATATTGTATTATAGAAGTCACACTTAACACGTAATATATACTGTATGTCCATTCTGCCCTGATATTATTATGCAACTATAAACAATAATGGTTTAAATGTCCTGGTTTTACAAGTGAAGCCAATGTGGAAGTGCCTTAAACGTGCATTCTATCTAATTTCCAGCAGGGTGCAACTCCACCGGTTGCAAAAAGACCTCAGTTTTTATAGAAGTCTGAGAAATTGACCCTACTTCTCACTTGATTTATTTCCTCTGCAAACATTTCCATAATGAGTTTATGGTCTAAATTGCTAGTTTCAAGTCTTCCATTAATACAGCATGATTTTCATTTTTTGTAAATTATAGTCCCATTTATTTTAAAATAGATAATAAAGCAGGGGATTCTTTAGGGTGCCTACCTGTCAATCAGTACAGAGGCTTAGCAATGCTAACCACGGCGCTGTGTAGATTAAAATAGACCTGAACTTGTTTTCGGGTGTTGTCAGTGTTTTCATCTTAAACTTTGACCCTCTCAATGTGTGTAAATCTCCACTGGATGACTCGCTTTAGAAGGGTTGAAAATCAGCAACTTCCATCTTTAGCGTTTAGCTCCCCAGCTCCACCCTCTCGTCCAAAAATCGGTTTCAAAAAACCAAAATGGCGACGGCTACATTGCCAAACTCGAGGCTTCGAAACAGCAGTCCTCAACCAGTGGGTGACGTCAGTACTGCCACGTTCATTCTGAACTAGTCAGGGAGGAGCCGGGAACGTTTTGCTAATGTTGAAACGTTAATAGTTCCTGAATAACTCAGAATGGAAGCTTGTGAGCTACAGACTGGGAGATACTATATGAATTAATCCCTAAGTAATGATTAGTTCATACATGTCTGTAAATCGACATACTGACAGTGGTGGAATATAACTCAGCGTATTTAGTACTGTAGTACTGTACTGTAGCTACAAATTTGAGGTTCTTCTACTTTCCTTGAGTCTTTTCTTTTCATGCCACTTTCTGCTTCTACTCCGCTACATTTCAGAGATAAATATTGTACTTTTTACTCCACTACATTCATCTGACAGCTTTAGTTCCTAGTTACTTTACAAATTAAGATTTTTGCACACAAAACACATAGTTTATAAACTCTGATGTTTTATTATAAATGAAACTAGCCAACAATATAACGGCCTACAAGTCCAGCTGAAATCGACCATTTCAACTGTTTGGATCGTTTCCAGTTTCTAAAATGTGAAGATTTTTCTGCATTGAGTACTTTTACTTTTAAGAGTAAAAGTACAAAAAGTACATTTTCCTGATGGTACTTACATACTTTTACTTAAGTAACAATTTCAATGTAGGACTTTTACTTGTAACAGAGTATTTGTTACAGTGTGGTATTAGTACTTTTACTTAAGTAAAGGCTCTGAATACTTCTTCCACCACTGCATACTGACCACCAGGGATGGAGTACTCAAGTCCTGGAATTCAACAATGTCACTGATATTGGTATCGATGGCTAAATTTCTAGTGTCATGCTATCTGTAGTTGCCACTATTGTTGTGCTTTTTAATATAGTGTTCAAATGTTTAAATAAAGGAATTAAGTATTCTTTTTTTTTCTTAATTTTTTACACACCGTGGGATCGACTTTGATATCAGGTATCGTGTACTTTTGGTGGTATCGGTACCGACTACTAGATTTTTGGTATTGTGACATCTCTAATAGGCAGTGATGGAATACTTGAGTCCTGGACTCAGACTGGAGTTGCTATTCTCTGGACTCGGGACTCCACTCGGACTCAACTCAGACTCTTCTAAGGTGGACTTGGACTCGAACACTGGGGACTCAAGACTCTACTCCGACTCGACAGTTGGTGACTCGACTATAACACTGCTGACCACTTTATTCGTAATCCTTCTCCCTTCCTTATTGCTTTATCCCTCTATCCCTCCTCATTTTGTTAATTGCTTACTTCCTTCCATCCCCTCCTCTCTGCATCTCATTACCCTTCCTTTGTATTCTTATACTTATACTTTAGATTCATTCCATTCTATAGTTGTCAGTTCTGCTGTATTCGAGCCTGGCTCTATTATGTTTTATTATTTTGTGTCATGTAGCGTAGGTTGTTTTTGGATTGTTTTTATTGCCTTCTCTTTCTGTTTTGACATAATATTTGATGGATGACAACTCTTGGCAAACTATCAGGCGCTATAAAGCAGTGAGAGATGATGTTTGATGCTTTTACAGTCACCCTGTCTCACTGTCTCTTTAAATATGACCTTTGTCTAAGTGTTAGGAGTTATCACAGAAGGAGGGAACGTCAGACAGACAGACGTAAAGAGACGGGGAGTATGCTGTGGGAAAGATGGAAGAGTGACAGGAATACACAACAAGGGGCTTGGAGTGAAACAACCCCATCCCCACACACACACACAAACACACACACACACATATAAAGATGCAGGGTAAGACAGAAGCTCAGCAACAGATGGCTGTAAATCCCCCATGATGAACGAAGGAAGGTCGAGACCCTGGAATATCATCACTCGTCACAGCAGTGGAGCTGATTTTGCAGCTCAGCTGATCTCAGACAGGCTATATGTTCATAAGCATGTGTAGGTTAGATGGACTGGAAGCCATAAGCTGCCTGTGTCAATCATGCTCCCTCACACTGTGGTACTGCGGTAATCTTAAAGGCACTTGGGAGCAGATTTTCGAATGGTGAACGCAATTACTAGAAAGATATTACAGCTTGTATGCTAATAAGTCATTTCAAGAATCTCAGCCTACGTTAGTCGGCCTGAGCAGACGCTCGCTGCCGTTTCATTAGTCTGAGTTTGAAAGGCTCCGGATCTTTTCATTTCTTAAATGAAAATCCACCGTCCGACTTCTGCAGTGCCCACATTTACATTGGACCTCTCTCTGTATCATTGTTAAGAGAAACGTGGTTTATTACAATTTGGGTTTTGAATGGGAAATGTGAAAAAAATCCTCCTACCAGCACCTCTAAAGCCAGTGGTGGAGCTGTGGGGAGGGTGTGGCTCATGTGGTAGAGTTATCATTTACCAATTGGAAGGTGGTGGTTCGATCCCTGGATTATTGCTGCGTTCATGCCACCTGGGAATAACAGGGACCGCCCCCGTGATTAAGTTGTTTTTCCCACTGCCAGCGTTCACATGGTCGGGATGCGTGTTCTTCTTCTTCTGTTATATTGCCGTTTGGCATTACAACTTGTTGCATGAGGGCATCAGGTGTGTGCAAACATGGAGGCCACAATAACAGAAGATTTGCTGCTGTTTTCTTATACGAGCCTCCAAACAGCACATGGACAGGTGTTTGTTTGTGTTATCTGCAGGACAACCAACGGGAAAGGACACGGGACATGGGCCTATTTATGAATAATTTGAAACATGTTATGTTTGTATATGTTTCTTGGCAGAGGCATTTGTCCACAATAAACACTTTATTGTCATTGAAATATTTTCTGTGACCCAAAGTCACCTACATCAAACGTCAGTTGTCAACAACGCGTCACCAACTGGGAAACTCAGTTAGCAAAATCTAGCCGAGTTTCCCACCTCTGATTCCCACAGGAAGTGGTGTGAATGCTGACGTTTTCACTCGGAAAAATGTTTTTCCGATGTCTATGAACGCAGCATTAGTTACGCCATGACAGCGTTATCTTCTCATCTAACTTTTGGCAAAAACCAAAATAAGATTATTTCCCAACATGTTAGCTTTAGTTGCTAAAAAAACCCATTACAAAGCAGTACTCCCCTAGCTTAGCCCAACAATAAGCTTTAACGCTGAATATGCTTCTGAGTCTTCAGATCCCACGTGGAATTGTGGCTCAGGAGGTAGAGCGGGTCGTCCTTTAATCAGGTTGGCGGTTCGATCCCCGGCTCGTCTTGTCTGCGTGTCCAAGTGTCCCCGAGTGAGACACTGAACCCTCAAGTTTCTCCCGATGGGCAGGAGCCGCCACCATTGGCGAATGGGTGAATAAGATGCAAATTGTAAAGCGCTCTTGGTAGGAATTTGCTATATATATTACCATTCTTCTTTTTTCCAACCTGAGAAGCCTTTTTCATCCACACCAAGTAGCAAATTGGTGAGAAATGTCACACTAAGCCCGGGACAGTTATTTAAGGAAAGCTATCAAAGTGAAATTGGATGCTGGCCAAGAAAATTGCATCACCTTTTTCAAGGGAGTTAGAACTGTGCATAATTTTATTAGATCTTAATTAAGTTTTCATGCACACCAAGTTTCTATATATTTAGGAACAACGTGAAGGCACGTCTGAGCTTATGTGGCAGTGTTTTTAAAGCACTGTCTATATGGAGATCTGGGTAAAAATATCAAGATCTGGAAAGAAAAATTATCTAATGAGCCTGCTGTATGTCAGTGAGCCTTTAGTATGAGGATTACAGTAGTCTTTAGTAAAAAGTCCTACATAGCTATATTAGGCAGGCTGATGCAAGTGTGTGATTGGCAGCGAGGAAAGCTCAATCCCCCAGCACTCTGATCTTTAATTTGGCCTGGGACAGCCACTTTGGGTGCTTAATTAGTGCAAGAAATATTATTAATCAAACAGCTCACCCACCCTGATGTCTTGCTTCTAGCTTGCAAGTCACTGTAATCGCCAATTCTTCCTTGATCTTTTTATTTGTGTGTTTGGAGGGGGTGTTTCTGCTTAATTGGATAGTAGCATACAGATTTAAGGAAGAAAATAAAAGATGATATCTAACCCTGTTAGACACGGGTTAGGGTTAGATCATATGACACTGCAACTAAACTGCCGACAGAGACGCGCCACTGACAGAGAGACTTTCTCTCCAGTCACTGGCACAGACAGATGAGTTTAGCAGATGTCACAGCTAATGGGACAAGACTGCCACATGTCGTCCCTGGCCAGGCCCGCAAGCCCCCAATCAGGACCACAGCAGACAAAGAAAGCGAAAGGTAACGGACATCCAGCGGAATTGTAGAATGTCGTGGATATAGATGACATGAACCCCTACTCATCCTTTTAATATCATCCATAACCCTCCACCATATCCTCCTTCTCTTTATTCTACCCAGGATTGTAGGATTAGCTTGTGACCCGTATCCCCGATCATGGTGCTAACCGCCAGTGCCAGCAGTCTCATAAGTATAAGACCCTCTTTGGATTGTACAGTTAAGCTATTCCTCAACAATCCTTATGAGCACTGGCACCACCCACACTCTCCTCCCAGCCAGGCATTCTATATCTTCTTAAGAATATGAGTTCACTGCATGACACGCAACCCCCATAACAGCTTGATCCTCCCAAGACAATGTTATCTGTAAATGTCTATCTTTGTAAGTCATGTCAGATGTGAAATAGGCTTTGCGACGAGATAGGGAGGGAGAAGATTGGTGGTGGCGAGGATCAAAGAAGTGATGGAAAAAAGAGTTGAGATCCAAAATAGGTTATAGGTTGTAGAGCTTTTTTTTCCTATTAGGGCTAAAACATAAAAAATCATCAAAAATCATCTCATCCACTTGTAGTTTAAGTGGGCATTCACACCAAGAAAAGTGATCTGACGATTTTCCGCAGGGTGGTGCGGCGGGGGCGTAGTACAAGTAGACTTTATATTTCACAATTTTCCGTCAGATCGTTTCTAGATCTCAGCGCTTCCGACTGCACTTGAAGGCAGCTTTATTTCACGGAGAAAGAAAAGAGACGAGCGAGACATAGCGAGTTGTTGCAGGAAACAGCTGTTACACAACCTCCATGGCAGTTCAGTGCTTGCGTTTCGTTTTTTCACCCTCATAGTGTTTTAAAACTTTCTTGTGGCAGCGATAGAGGCAGTGATGTTTCCTGTTTCCTGTTTTCCCGGGATTCTCACACCGCCTCCAAACCATAGCTCAAAACTCACCGACAAGTCTGATCACCGCTTACGTGATTGGCCACCGCAGCGTGACGGAGGGCGGTTGCAAAGGTTGAGTCTGTCAGCCTAACCCCCAATTTCCCCAATAAAACATCCGGTTCATTTTCAAAATAAAATACACCATGCTCATGGCGGATCATATTTCCCTGCACTACACCTTGAAAACGTCATAATGGGCGGAGACAGGCCTGAAACAAACTGTTGTTGGTTCTGCGGTTCTGTTTGTAGAAACGACATCCTGTTATATCGCGCGATCATACGTGAATTTGAGAGATCTCGTGGGTCCTCGTGACTTCAGTTGTCAGTCATGGCCTTAGCCGTTCGGCAACAAATCCGGATGTGTTGGTTTATTGTTTGACTTTTTTCTAATTTTGCCAAAGAATTTTTTTTCTTCATTTCCATCAGGTGTAATGTTTTTAGAAAGCTGAGACTTCCATTGCTTGTAAACTATTAACTTCCTAAAGACAGATCCTTTTTCTTTTGGTCAGGATATCCCATTAAAAGATCAAAACTGCCATGTGAATGTATAAAAAAACAAAAATAGGACTTGTATATGTACCCTATGTTGATGCTCTGAGCTTTGTTAATGAATGAGCCTTTTGTTTAAGTCTGATCTATTCCCAGCTCACCGTAGAAATCCACTAGGACTGGGAGGATTATGTTTTCCAATCTTCCGACAGCAGTCTGAAAAAAATAGCAGTCAAAACTGGGGCAACCTGCTACCTTTTGAACCCGAGTGGGACTGTCAACACTGCAGACAGGCACCAGGGAAAGGGAGTTTTTGGTCCTAAGCTTTCTCCTAAAATATAGGCCGGATAAAGAACCACAGAGGACCCAATTTTTATGAAAGTGACAAGTCGTTCTGGGAGCCTGACTGCCATAAACCATACTGAGGCTCTTATGGCATATGGGAATGCACCACAAACGGATCTGTAATGCATTTCTGTTTTCATACTTCAGATATTTAAATAAAATTAAAATAAAACATTCTAATACATACATTGTCTATGAGCAATGCTGCTTTTTTTCTGTGTGTACAAACACAAATACACTGAATCTCCAGTTTAGCAAAGTAAACTAGTGAGAGTCTTCTGCTATTTACTTTTATTATAGAGGTACACCAGTGTTGGGGGACTCAACAGATTTCAAAAAGAATGGTCAAAGTTTCAGCAGAGTCTTCAATATTGGATACAATCCTACAGAAAAATGTATATAGCCATGGAAATGTGAAATATTCCACTTTTATGCAGCCTATATTATTGTATTACCTTATTTCATCTAAAATCATGTCACAAAGTTTTTTTTGCGTCACAACAAGCAGGCCAAAATCTTAATAAATTTCTGGGTCACGTTCGCGCTGAGCACGCACACCTAGGTCAGATGAACTGCACCTGCTGCGTGCGTGCGTGCGTGCACACGCACACACACACACACCTGGACCAGGAATAAACACCAACTGAGAACAGTGTGTGGGGAAAGGGAGGGGGAAGGACTGGATGTTCCCGGAAAAGTGCCAACTATCAGATCAGAATTTCTGCTTCTCACCATTTCTTTTTTGTGTGTGTGAGAAAAAACAGGAAACTGTGGAAAATGTAAAGTTTTAAAGAATCTGAATTGATTAATCGATTGCCTGAATATGTCATAGAAAGGAGTGTAAAAATCCCCAGAGAATGAAACACGACCTACTGCACGAACCTACTGAATGGTTACACAAAGAGCTCTGATCTCGGAGTCAGGTCACGGCCTGCAAAGCTTCGAGAAGGGCACGGATGGACGGGTCAGTGACAAATGCCCAATTTACAACAGTATGGGCCTCGAACTGACCTGAACTACCACTACCCCCCCAAAATTCCCCGGTCAGAAAGAACCATTAGATCTTTAGTGGTGCTTCTGGTCAGGGCTACAAGTTTATTAAGGGCCTTGTGAACACGCAGGTAGTCTTCAGCAGCACCGTCTATCTGTCCAGGCACTGACACACACACACACACACACACACACACACACACATTAGGACGCGTTGCTTTACATTTTTAAATTTTTTTGCTTTAACTGGCTGATTTTGATTCATGAATCGCAGAAACTGAAGCAAGGTGTGGCCCTTGGAATTCTGCTAGGTAGCTTCAATAAAAATAACAAAATTATTAGCGTTTTGAGTCACATAAATACCATTCCCGAAAGTATTGGCGCACACACACGGGAGTCCTGTGACGGGATACAACTTTTATAGTCAGACAGAAAGTGGGATTGTAGTAGTTTAGCCTTCATTTCTGTTATTTTACACAAATGACTAGGCTACTGTGGGCCTACATACCAAAAGTGCATGCGAGTGAATATTGGCGTGCAAATACGTTTCTATGTTCCATTCATTATGCATTCATTCAGTACATTATTCATTATCCAAGCCTTCATGCAAATGCATCAATAAGACTGTGGAGGAGAGTACCAACGTTAATCAGCGCTGCTCCTAGCCAAACCGTTCTCACTCCCAACTCTTCCCGTTCTTGTGCCGCATGTCAGTTAAACGTACGTGCCGACCCAGAGCGCCAAAAAGTGACGGCAAGAGTCCCGACCATGACGCTAAAGGAGACTTTTGGCGTTAATAACAAACGCCAAAGGCAACTGACCAAGCGTCGGTTTTTGACGGTGGGAGTGAGAATGTGTTGTCCTAGCAAATAAAGGGGGGTTGTTTTTGTAAAAACGGCACCAAAGACCTCTCTTTCTAAACCCTTTTATCATCATTATGAAATTATAGGAAAGTGCAGAATAGGTATTTAGGAAAAGTCAAGGGTGGGAGGGAAACCTAGCACACCCAATGACAGAATAATTCAAAATGGTTTTGAATAATAACGTTAAATGGCGTGGGCTATGGCGGTTTTAGTGTTAACTTCTACTTTAAAACTACAGTCACCTGTTCCTTTCGCAATGCATGTTGGCACAATGAATATGATGTCCTCATACACAGAAGTCACCACCATCACTGCTAATTTGCTAAAGAGGTTTTTTTTTCAAGTTTTTACAGACTGCTGAAGGTTGAAGAGGAAGAGAAGTGCATTCTACTGTGTAATGTTAATGAGTCAAGAAATATAAATAAAATAAGATTATCATCTATGTATTTTTAAAGTGAGAAGTAGGGTTATTTTCCTCATAGACTTCCATAGAAACAGACTTCTTTTTGCAACCGAGGGGAGTCGCCCCCTGCTGGATATTAGATAGAAAGCAGGTTTAAGGCACTTCGGCATTGGCTTCACTTTTGAGACTAGGAAGCTTGGTCCATTATTATTTACAGTGTATTGCCTGCATTCCATCTATGGTACTGTACGTCAATATGCTCCTATCCTTCTCTCTCTCCATCTCTTACTCTTACCTTGTGTCTCTCAGGAAATAAATCTGTGAGCAGAATAGACATGAGCAGAGAGAACCAGATAAAGAGACGAGTGAAGTGGAGAGACACAAAGTGGATTACAGTGGAGTTACATCATTGTTACATCAAATGACAGCACAAGTAATTTTATTTGACCCACATTATTATTATTATTATTATTATTTTATTTTTTTTTTCTGACAGCTGCTGTCAGTGAAAAGTAAAATGTTTGAGCTTAAATTAATTTGAGGGCTCTTGTGTGCAATGCAGTCGGACCAACAACCCCCAAGAGAAGATCCTGCAGTGTAAAGTAAAGAAACAAGCTGTGCTGCAGTGGAAATGCTCTAACCAAAATATAACAAATATTAAATGTGTACACTGGAAAGAACTTTCAACAGAATCCTATACTATCAGCTGCAACTAAGTCATTGCAGATCACAGCTACAAAGACTTGGAGTGCTGCGTGTGTTTTGAGAATTCAAACATACATTTGGCCACTTTAAAGTATTAAAGGAATAGTTCAATGTTTTGTGAACTATGCTCATTTGCTTTTATGCCAAAAGTCAGATTAAAAGATGTGTGTACGGTAAGTATGTAGTTAGAGCCAGCAGTAGGTTAGCTCAGGTTAGCATAAAGACTAATAACAGGGAGAAACGGCTAGCCTCGCTTTGTCCAAAAGGTGACAAAATCCACCTACCTGCACGTATAAAGCTCACTAATGCATGCTAGCGTGTTACGGTATATCTGGACCCCTTGGCATCACCTTTTAATCCTCTGGGAGCCTTTTTGTGAATTTAAACAAACAAAATTTTACTTGGTTAGGTTTAGGGAAAAGATAAGCCTACGCAACTTTAAAAAAAGTTAACGTTGACTTTTCTTTTCAAACGGGACATGAACATCGATCTCCCTAGTGAAAGTTCTGTGTTTGTTTGACCCATCCACCAGTGTTGTACATGTCAAGACCACTTTTTGAAGGTCTCGGTCTCGGATGAAGAGGACTCAGGATTTTATTTCAAGCCCACAACTTCAGGGATATCACCTGGTGCATTGTCTGATGTATGTGTTGACATCCTTACTGTGATTGGATGTAAAACATCCTGCTTCAAATGCAGCCAATAACTTGACTCATTTCTAATTTGAAATTTGTAACTGTTAAACCCATGTTGCCCGCCCCCCTAACAAGCACTCCCAAGAAAGTGAATGCGGGAGACAGAAGAAGAAGCTCTGGCTGTCTGGGAGATGTCAGCCAAATCCTCAGTAATAAAAAGTTTATTTCCAAAACATCTGTAAGAAAATGAATATTAGCTATTCATATTAGCTAGTTGTGTATATTCTGTATGTCATGGCAATACAAGAGGTGAATGAAGAAGAATCTTAAGTTGTTTTTATGGGAATGTGGATCTTTCAGATCAATTTGAGGAGTGCCTGTGGTTTGCATTTTCCACATTTTATTGTGTCATGCAGTGTGGGACTCGCACTGTTCTGGTCTTGGCCACGATTCGATCTCGCCCTGTCTTGGTCTTGATTCGGTCTCAACCCCTCAAAGTCTTGGTCTTGACTCGGTCTCGCCCTGCCTAGGTCTTGGTCTTGATTCGGTCTCAACCCCTCAAAGTCTTGGTCTTGTCTCGGTCTCGCCCTGCTTTGGTCTTGGTCTTTGTCTTGATTCGGTCTCAACCCCTCAAAGTCTTGTTCTTATCTCGGTCTCGCCCTGCCTTTGTCTTGGTCTTTGTCTTGATTCGGTCTCAACCCCTCAAAGTCTCGGTCTTGACTCGGTCTCGCCCTGCCTAGGTCTTGGTCTTGATTCAGTCTCAACTCCTCAAAGTCTTGGCCTTGTCTCTCTGTATCTTACTACGTCATCTTACAGCACCGCGGTTTTAGAACAAAAACGTACATGTAGCCCAAGGCTGAGTATGGCCCCAACAACCTCCACTAACAAGGTAGGGTTGAGCATACAGTACGTAGCCAGAGAGGTGAAACCCCATGGAAACACAAGTGCTACTGTCACTTGCTGCAGCAGCACTGGCCACTGCTCCTAAAGCTAATTGCTGTAAGTGCACAGTAAAAAGGCATCCCCCCCCACCCCCTCCCCCTCTCCTATTTCCCAGAGGAAATTACATCCTTGAGCTGTCAACCAATATTTCTCTCATGTGAAAATCCACTTTCCACACTCCACAGTGTCCGCTTTCTGCTGTAGTCCCCTCAGTCTTTCTAAATGGAGTGACACAATCTTGTAATCTTATTACTCACTCCCCAACAACACATGTTCTGCAGGTTTCTGGAGCTGTGACCATGATATCAACATCCCATCAGAAGTAATACCCTGTGATATAAAGTCCATACAGGACATCCAGCTAGCAGCATGATAAAGCTGTGTCAGTAATGTACTGCTCTTGAGGATATCCCATGCACAACATAGTCAATGCTCTCCATTTCAACAAATAGCATTTCCATGTACTGCAGGATGTGTGTGTGTGTGTGTGTGTGTGTGTGTGTGTGTGTGTGTGTTTGTGTTTGTGTAAAACATCCAAGAATATGGGTCAGAATGGGTAGAAGCCTCTTAAGCTGTGAGCTGGGCTAATGCGTCATTAGTAGGATGCTAATGGTTGGCTGCCTCACTGGGTTGAAGGCACACGCTGTACTCACATTGACAGATCATCATACAGAGCTCACACTACATTTTGCAAGTTACAGAATAGATGAAGATACATGATTGGCCCTGGTGATTGGTAAATCCTGGTGGTGAAATACTGGGTCTAAAAATATTAGAAGCAAACTTAACTGCCCCTGTGTTACAAAAACTCTCAAATTCCCAGAAAACAATAACAGAACGGCAGCCTGTTAAACCAGCTGTGTGTAAGTTCTCTCTTGAGTTAGGGTGTAAGGTTCACACTAAAGGATTTGTTGAAGCAGTTTGATACTAAAGCTGTGTCGATGATTGGTTGCACCACAGAGACGTAAGGTTAATCTTAGCTCCTCTGGCATTTAAGCCCACACTGTTATTGCATTGCCAGACCTATCTCCACAGCACTGTGGAGTAAGGTCTGGCTACAACACTCCTCCAATCTGGGATAGGAAAAAAAAAAAACCGCTCTGGGTTGTTTGCATTTCTTTAAACAAATTACAATTTTTATTTGGCCGTGCTAAGCTCCGGACGCTGCGATGGTGGCTCTGCAAAATAGTCTCGGGAAGGAACTTGTTTTGGTGGAACATTTGCACCAAAACAAAAAAAAAACGCCACATACAATATTAAATGAAGTTAACTGTTCACTCGATACAGTAACGGGAGCTATTTAAATTAGCTGGATACATGGTTAAAGGTCATTTTCTCTTACCAGTGTATCTCCGTGTGTATTTTGTCCACAGCAATCCCCCCAATCAGTCCCAAAACCTCCCAGTTAGAGAGTAAATGCCGTAAACATAGTCTTTGTAAATCTTTACAATCATTCCCCGAAAGAACCAAGCAGGCGTGCCTTCTTGAACCATCCAACTTTTTTTTCAAAACTTGACATTTTGAGCGTGTAGTTTGCTAGCTCGGACTTTGTTGCTCTTTCCTTAAGCGCGGGGATTTCGAGGAATGGCAACACAGGTGAAAGGGATGTCAGGCAATTAGCCTGGAAATATACTTCCGTGGTACATCTGTTCCGAGAGCGGAAGGTTAAGGAAGGTTAAGGCGTGTGGCTCACGCTGTCTGGCTTTAACCTGGAAATTTTCTTCCGTTGATTCAGACTTTGACAGTCGCAGGGGCGTCGGACTGGGGGGAAAAGGGGGGAACTAAGGACCCAGGGCCCTCATGTGAGGAGGGCCTCAAAAAGATGCTTGAATGAATAGCTGTGGATGCGGGGAGGGGCCCATAGAAAATGTGTTTCTACGGGGCCCAGGATTTTGTGCTACGCCCCTGGACTGTTGTAATTGGTTTTGTTCAAAAATGCTAAATTAATTTTTTTCATGGTTTATCGTTGTTTGGGAGATCAAGCTGTTGTCAGTTGGCACTTGTAATCATATTTACAGTATTTTAGTATAAATAATTTGTCAGCTTGCACTCAATGTGTCCAAAACTATAACGTTAGTGTCGAATGTCAAGTTTAGTCAAGTTGCCAGCTTTGTTAGCCCTCTAACATAGTGTAATGCTGTGTTGATGCCACTTTGTGTACTGTTTCAGGGAGTTGGCCATGTCTGACGGAAGACCAAGAAATCATTTAAAAATCTTTAAATCGTCATCCTGCTCTTAAAATAGAAACAAAACAAATAATTATTGCAATCAAAATCCAACAACTTTGTTACCGATGTACATCACAGACACCATAAATGCAAAGGGAGCGGAGCGCAGAGATTAAGATTAATATTAAAGATACGATGAAGAAGTAGAGCGACTTAACAATGCAAGCAGTTTCCAGGAAACATCCCAACAGGAAGTGAAACAAAGCCAGACATGCTTGTATTAGGCATTATTGGACAGGACTCCCCCTCCCCCCCACTGATCGTGGAACAGTGGAACAGCTTCGGTATCGCCCGGTTCCAGAAGCATCTCTCCCATGAGCAGTATCTTCCAGCAACATATCTGAACAACCCCTCCACCACCTGCGGGAGCTTGACTACATTAACCAGCATCCCTCCAACCTCCAGAGCCCACCTTTACTGGCCTGGATGTAGACAGCAGTCAGCCTACACAGTCCCCTCAGGATAGTTCCAGCAGCCACCCACCACTAGCCAAGCACGCTAAAGGCAACAGAAGGCATTCTGCTCCGAGCACAGTGTGGGATCTGAACACACTAAGATGTCGACTCTTCACAGCTGGAAATGAGAAGCTCACACAGGAAATTCAAAAGAAAAATTGAGCTCAAAAAATAAAATTGAACCTAGAAATACATCTGACAAAACCCACACACACACACACACACAGTCCTGATGATGCAGACTATACTGTTTGAGTTTATTGAAACTGCTGGGCTAAACTCACACATGCCACCACGCACACACAAAGGCTAAATCTGGTCATCATTTCCAGCCACTGCAACGGCCTAAAGCAAGCAGTAATGGCTAATAAAATCAGACTTATCATCATGTGAAGAAAAAGTCCATCCTCCTTTCTTTCAATAACTTTACATGTAAAAATCTAAACGGACTTGAACTAACTTTACTGCTGTGGTTATGTGATGCTAGCTAGATTTGCTTCACTGGCGCGAAAAATGCCGACGTAGGTGGCTGGGCCAGCTAGAAGGCTCCGGCCTGTCAAAACATACGCCCAAAAGGCACAAGGCACACTTCAAATTTGATTGGCTAAAGAATATGACAATCGACAACAACGTCCCTATTTGCTTAAACAGCAGAGGGATTGACACAAAATTTGGAAGGCCTTAGAGTAGAATGTTCACCCGGAGACAGCACAGGGGGGCAAAACTGGAAGCAGCACAACCGAGGGAGAGAGTAGCAATGAAATTACAGCAATAGACTCATGGGAACGGACATATTTACCTAAATGGGCTGCGTTGTTGGGAAGGACGGAGGCAGCGGTAAAGACAGTCAGTCAGTTTTATTTTATGGGGCAGAAACATGGAGAACACAAAAGCAACAAGCAATAAATGCATTTTTTTGTCCGAGCCCCGCCCCCAAGCCCGACAGACATTTAGATATTTATGTCCGAGCCTGATTTTTTTTTTTTTTTTTTTTTTTTTTTTTATCATACTAATGACACATGTACGTTTGTTTGGGTGGAAAGCCCGCTTTTATTAAGCAACTGTAGGAAGGCATTCAGAAATGTCAACAGATGAGCGCATCAGTGCACACGGGGCAACAAGCGCACGTAAACACAGGCGCGCACCTACATAATAAGCTTTTTTTTAATTTAAAATGTTTAATGTCTTATTGCGCTGATGTGAATGAGCCCAACCCGAACCCCACCATAATTTCTTAATATCTGTCCAAACGCAGCCCATTGGTTTGGGTATCCATCCTCTACTGGGAATCTACTCGCCAAACACAATAACTAATGAAGAGCTCTGGAAAATCACTACACAAGAACCAATCGAAACACAAATCAAACGCAGGAAATCAATCAATCAAAATGTATTGTAATAGCACTTTACAGCAACCAGCAGGTATCCAAAGTGCTTAACATCAGAAACCAAGAGTAAAAACACATATCATACAATAGAAAGAATGAACATAGAAAACAGTAAAATCAGAAAAGATTACAAAGAAACAGAAGAATGAAATTGTCACACCACTGCTACGTATTAAAAGCCAGACTAAACAGATAACAGTTTTGAGTTTGGACCTAAAAAGAGCTACATCTGTAATAGTAAGAATATCAGGGGGTTCCAGAGTCTCAGGGCATTACAGTAATCCAACCTTGAACTAATAAAAGCATGAATCACCTTTTCTAGATCATGCCTGTTAAGGAACGGCTTAACTTTAGCCAGGAGACAAAGCTGGAAAAAGCTCATTCTTCACAACATTACTGATCTGCTTGTCAAATTTCATGCTGCAATCAAAAGTAACCCCAAGTGTTTGACAGCTGACCTAGTGTAAGATGCCAGAGCTCCAAAATGGTGCTGGATAGGGCGTACCCTGAGGAAACCACCCTCGAAGCACGACCAGACAGGCCTTAAGCTGAAACCCACAAGGGAAGAAGAAAGCCAGGAAGTGAAAGAAACATCATCATCCTGGAAGGAAGCAGAGAAGAACCAGAACCAGCTGGAGAAAGTTCAGGAATGACCAATGCTCCCCAAAGAGCAAAATAGGTTGAAGAGAGAGAGAGAGACACACACACACACACACAAAAGAACATTATAAACTTAAATAACCGGAGCTAGAAATAGGTCGACATTTTGGGATTTGCTTTCTTCGCGGGGGGTAGGATAAGAAGATTGACACCACTTTCATCTATGCAGTAAACATGAAGCTAGAGCCAGCAGCTGGTTAGCTTAGCTTAGCTTAGCTTAAGCCATGAAAAGAAAACATCTAATTTACACAACATTGATGATCGGCTTACTATAAGGGAGGCCCCATGGTACAGCAGCCATCCACAACTACAGTCAAACTACAGGAGTCCCTGTGCCTTCCACATGTACTGTATGTAACATTTGAACATGATGTATAAATAATATATGAATATCCATTTATCAATTTTTATCCATCAGGCCCAGTTCAATATGCGACTGAATTGTATACAATGTGTAGTAGGGGGTCCCTGCTCTGTCTTTCTTTCAGCTAAGGCAGTGGTCTTCAAAGTCAAAAGTATCGAAAGTTACATCCATTCATAAATAGCATGATCAATATATTGTCAGTGATACAGTAAGTTTAACGGACCGCCTCTACAGTTTGGCATGCCTGTGAACCACAGATTCATTGCAAATTTAACCATCATAGTGTGAAATAAAGTTGAACTGCTCCGCAGAGAGACGGAGCAGCTTATTCCGGGAGTCAGGTCAATGCAGATAAAGTGCTCGAAATGGTGGTTTTCATACATAGGCTTATACTCCTGTATGGCTCGCATCAGGTTTTAAAGATCCTATGACATGCTGCTTTTTGGATGCTTTTTAAGAGGCCTTAGTGGTCCCCTAATACTGTATCTGAAGTCTCTTTTATATAGGCCTTAGTGGTCCCCTAATACTGTATCTGAAGTCTCTTTTATATAGACCTTAGTGGTCGCCTAATACTGTATCTGAAGTCTCTTTTATATAGACCTTAGTGGTCCCCTAATACTGTATCTGAAGTCTCTTTTATATAGACCTTAGTGGTCCCCTAATACTGTATCTGAAGTCTCTTTTATATAGACCTTAGTGGTCCCCTAATACTGTATCTGAAGTCTCTTTTATATAGACCTTAGTGGTCGCCTAATACTGTATCTGAAGTCTCTTTTATATAGACCTTAGTGGTCCCCTAATACTGTATCTGATGACTCTTTTATATAGACCTTAGTGGTCCCCTAATACTGTATCTGAAGTCTTTTTCCCGAAATTCAGCCTTGGTGCAGAATTACAGCCACTAGAGCCAGTCCCACAATGAGCTTTCCTTAGGATGTGCCATTTCTTTGTCTGTAGCTTTAAATGCTATTGAGGAGGAGAGAGGGGGGGCAACTGTCACTTTGCTTGTTTGCAAGCCATAATGTCGATCTCTCTCTCATGGGCGGGCCAAATTCTCTGGGCGGGCAAAGCAGAGAAAGGGGAGGTAACCTTGCTCCTTATGACCTCATAAGGAGAAGATTCCAGATCGGCCCATCTGAGCTTTCATTTTCTCAAAGGCAGAGCAGGATACCCAGGGCTCGGTTTACACCTATCACCATTTCTAGCCACTGGGGGACCATAGGCAGGCTGGGGGAACGCATATTAATGTTAAAAAACCTCATAAAGTGACATTTTTATGCCATGGGACCTTTAAAAAAAAAAAAAAAAAAACTGAACCGAAACACGGAATTGGACTGCTGTTTAACACGACTACGAGACATTTTCCCAGCCGCTCACCCGAGGCAGAATGGTCACTGGGAGAGTCCGGTACAGCCTCACGATGCAAACGGAGATCCCATTAGTGTTAGCTTTACAGCGGAGCGTTCAGGTCCAGTCAATTCAGTGCCAGCCGAATGTGTATACTAGTGGCTGGGGGTGAGAGGGAGACTGGCTGCTGAAAATCAGACGTTGTGGCCTCGGGATTTTCCCTTGGCGCTGGCTCAAACTTCTTTGGGCACGCCAAAACTTTCTCTATGCAGGAAAAACTTGATATTACCGCATTATTTACTGCCACACGAGCCACAATCGTTGAAGACCACTGCCCTAGTGGGTAATCCGGCCCTGCTAAAGAAGCACTTGGACTTGTCTTTTATATATATATGACATCATAAGCTGCAACCCATTTAAGAAATCCCTGAATTTCTTCCGTCTCTCTAAATCAAGCCCATGCATTTATTTATGAAGCTCTTTTAGGAAACATGTTTTTTTGTGATGTGGTTTAGAGAGCAACAACAGGCATTAATACAGCCTAGATAAAAGTAAGACGAAGAAGAACAAGTACGTCCCAAGTTCTTCTGTGTGTGTGTGTGTGTGTGTGTGTGTGTGTGTGTGTGTGTGTGTGTGTGTGTGTGTGTGTGTGTGTGTGTGTGTGTGTGTGTGTGTGTGTGCGTGCGTGCGTGCAGCTTCTCAGACAGACAGAAATGGTTAGCTGCAGTGGATGCTGCAGTAATAACACAGAATGGATGTCTGATAAGGGCCTTCTGTTGTGGCTTCCAGTGAAGCAGGAGCTGATAATAAAATCATTTCAGGTGACAAATTGCTTTTTTTTTAAAGAACAAGAAAGGTTAATGTGAGCATTTGCAGGCGCGTGTTTCCCCGCTGTGACACATCAATTCTGAAAAGTGGCAAAACTCGTATTCTTTATTTTTTATTTTTTTTTTACAAGTAACCAATTTACTTAATGGCTATTGTTTTCTGGGAGAGGTGGGTCAATCCAAAGTGATTTGACTTGACGAGTTGAAGCACAGTGTGCCACGCACAGGGACGCATTCATTTGGTGAGTGCTTTTCCCCAAAATAAACAGGCCAGAGTCCAGCCTCACACCTCATGCCAGCTTGTGATTTCCACCACCAACTGCTCGGCTCTGCTCCACCAATCATTCCGCCCAGCAGGCCTCCACTCCTGGCTGCCTGATAGCGGTTCAGAACGTTGAGTCAAAACGTTGAGTCAAACAGCAGTTACTCCCAAGCTTCATGAGAGCTCAACTCTTCTCTTTCTTGTCCTCAGTCCTTCACATCTTCTCTCCAATTCCTTACTCTTCTACTCTATAGAGACATAGAGGACATTTAAGTCCCCCCCCCCCGAAAGACTGTGGGGTCCTAGTCTCTATCATATTCACGATGTTCCACTTCCGGGATTGGTCTGTTGCCGCCAAATGTCACTCTTTTCGGCCGGATGTCCTTTACCTTGCGCATTCTTTGTGTTGGAATTCTGTGGTTAACTGCTCCTCAGATCTCTGCAGGGTAAATCCAGACAGCTAGCTAGTTCCTTCCCGAGGCTACTTTGCAGCGGCACCGGGGCTCCGTCCAGCGCTTAGCGCCGGCCAAGACGATTGTGATTGGTTTAAAGAAATGCCAATAAACCAGAGCACGTTTTTCTCCCATCCCGGAATGCTGTGAGGACTAGCCAGGCCCTCCTTCATGGCGCTGTGGAGGAATGTCTAGCAATGCGAGAATGGCGGGATCCTGACACTAAGCTAACGATATGCCCAACCTTACACGTGTTAGCTTAATTTACAGACATAAAAAAGGACATTTGGATATTTGATTTGGCAACAAAATGGTTGCTGCAAAAGTAACACCGGACATATCGTTAGTGTCAGGATCCCACAGTCCTCCCATTCTTCCTGCTGATTCCTCACGTCGCTATCCACTTTTGTCTTCATAAAAGTTCAGTTTTTCGGGTTGGCAGGTGATAAAAATTTAAGTCATGGGTTATTTACCCTGTTGGTAGTGTATTTCGCCACACAGCAGATTTCAGGCATTTTTCTGTTGTTTGCTAGCAGACAAAATTGACGAGGAGGCACCATTCACGCCATAGGAGTCAATGGAGAGGGGAGAGTAGTTTTTCCCGTACCGTGGGCGTGGTTTTCAGAGTATGACGCGACGCACTCTGTCTCTATTCTACTGTTTACTATGGACATGCAGAATGTTTTGCTTGTCTTGTGCACGAGAAACTTTTCTCCAATCTGAAACCGAGTACCCATCAGCATGGCTGCCCAGGAGGAGGTATTCATCTTCCTGAAAACGCACTTGATAGTTTCATCGACAAACTTAAAGATAGGGCTGCAACTAACAATTATTTTCATAGTCGATTAATCTGTTGATTATTTTCTCGATTAATCGATTAGTTGTTTGGTCTATAAAATGTCAGAAAATGGTGAAAAATGTGGATCAGTGTTTCCAAGATGCGCCCAAGATGATGTCCTCAAATGTCTCGTTTTGTCCACAACTCAAAGATATTCAGTTTAGTGTCCCAGAGGAGAGAAGAAACTAGAACAATATTCACATTTAACAAGCTGGAATCAAAGAATTTTTACTTTTGTCTTAAAATAATTACTCAAACCGACTAATCGATTATCAAAATAGTTTCAGATTAATCTAAAAGTTGATAACTAATAGATTAATCGTTGCAGCTCTACTTAAAGATGATGAGGTAACTTAACCAATTTTATGCTGTAAATATGAAATATTAACTTTAGCCATATAAAGTTAGCAGTACTTTGTTAGCATAATTTTGCTAGCCTTAGATTTGTTCCTAGTGAGCACGAGATAGTTTTGCATGCTCTCGAGAAAAAAATTATAATTTCTCATGTCCCTTTCTGAGGCTCTGTAGTTTGCACCTCTTATTGGTGTCATTTCTATTTCTCTGTGGCAGTGATGTCTCGGCAGGTGTATATACTGGATATACTGTCCTTAATTCCAAAAAGCTATTTCCTCTTTACTGCCCGCTCAGCCAAGAAATAGTCACATAACACCCTATGTAAAACAGGGATTTGACAATTTTACAGTTTTGATTTTTGTATGGATTAAACAAAGGATATAATACAGAACGGAGCCTAGTCTTATCACGTCACTCACAAGTCTCCTGAAAACTTTGTTGGGTTGTCATGGATCCTCACGCTGTCCTTTGTCTCTCTCTCTCTCTCAGATGTATTAATATTAAAAAGGACGGTGGGTCTTCAGGGCTTCCTCCCACTATCTCCATCCCTCCATCCCTCTGCCTCCTTCCTCCCTCCGTCACTCTCTTTGTCTCGATGTCCCCCACTCGTCTCTCCACTGCTTGACCCTGCTAAGGTTAAATATTATTAATGTTCAGAAGCACTTGGGGGAGTCTTCTGTCTCCTGCCGTCTCCTCCGTCTGTGTTTGGCAGCCGGGGATCTTTCTATAATTCGGTCCTCTCTTAGTATAAACACACACACCAGACCCAGACACATTTCCAGGGCTGTTTCTGAGCATTTTTGGGGCATTTTACACTGGCGCCCCCAGCAAACCCAAACCAACACCACCACCTATCTGGCTATGACCTTATGCCCCCATTTTTATATCAATGCATGACTTGGCATACTTTATCAATAAGGGTTTTAATTAACAATTGAAGCACAATATGAAAACAATAAGTAATTATTTACAATATTACAAAAAGACTTTTTCCGATAGACTTACATGGCAAAAGTGATGTCTGTTAATCGGCAGTTAACCTTTTTTATCCATTCGGTCTAGACAGTCTGTTGTCATGAACAGTACAGTACATGTCGCTACAAAAGTAATGCACTGTAATTTGTGTGTATTTAAAGTATGTATTGCTGTATGCACCACATTACCTGCTGCTGTATAAGACCGCTTAGGGAGGTGGTCTGGGTGGGTTCTAAAACACAGGGCTTTCAAGCTGGGGAGCGGAGTTTGTGTTCCGGGGAAAACACAAGACTTTCACCCAGGAAACATGTTGTGTCCTGGGAGTACTACTTAAAGCTAAAGTGCTTCTCTCGCCCCCCATGAGGAATTCTAAGTAATGACAACAAAACTGAAGTTGCTAGTAGCCAAGGAGGACATGGAGGATTAAAAAAACACAATGTACTCTTCAGAAGAGGTCATTATCTTCACTTGAGTTTCTGCGGGCGAATGTGAGAAACACAGAGAGAGTTGTGTGGAGCTGAGAGTCTTAATTAGCTTTGTAGCAACTCATTTGGCAACAGCTTGAATGTAACGGACTTTCAATAACATCAAAAAGTTACGCACTAAAGCTTTGAGGGTGCTAGCGTTTTAATCCAAACTACAAACTCAAACCTTTTCTTGACTAAATTTAACTATAAAGGCCGCTGAACTTAACTGTCATACTGGTCGTCACGTGACCAGTCTATCTTTTTTTGTAGGATACCATACCAATTGTTGTCATTTAATCCCCATTCAAGTTAGCTGAGCGCTAAACCAGAAGTAGCCAGCTCGGTCAGCGGAGGTCTGTAGTGCGCCTAGAATAATTTTTGGCTACATGATGGCTTCATGTGCCGCTGGGCAACTTTCAAAGGAATGAATGGGGCCACGCCCTTAATCGCTGTTTGAAATTTCTTATAATACATCCATGATGTATACACATTTTCTCAATTTCTAGCCCTAAAAGGTTTGTCTGTCATACGCATGCACACACGCACACACACGCACCCACGCACACACACACGCACACAGCTGGGTGATATAACAGTGTGATGACATGCCAAGCAGGGGGTCAGGTTTGCACTCTGCAGGTCAGGGCTGCCACATCTGTCACTCCACTCCTCCACTGAATACTGCCCGAGAGGGATGGATGGATGGATAGAGAATGAGAGAGAGATGGAGATGGAGAGAAAGTGAGAGACAGGGATGTGAGGACAGCGTGAAAGAGGAAATAAAGCTTTGTGTCTTGGGCCTTGTGCAGGTGTGAATAGGAAAACTGCATGCAGCTGGGAAAAAAAGCTTCGCTTCAAAAATTCCTTTTAAATAACTTTGAAGTTCACATCCATCAAACATTTAAACACTTTAACCTATTTAGCTGAGCACACTACTATGTTTACATGCAATTAATATTCCGTTTTTTTTTTTTTGTCCCTGTTCAGAAAAAAGACAATATTCTAACTAAGTTGTTTACGTGGCTAATGAAAGTGAATATTCCACTAATATATTCCTATGTACGTGCAGCCGTGCAAAGTAGGATAGAAAGGTCAGTGCTGCGATGTTTGTGCATATCCAAAAAGCTGTTGATATCCGAATCTTTTATAATGTTTAAAAGGAGCTGTGTTTCTCCATCCAACCAGAAATGTGGGCTATTCTTTTGGGCATGCATCTCTACCGCAGCCTTGCAAACTGTTGGCTGGTTGGTTTGTGTACAACAACAATAGCCACGCACAGAGATGACCGTAAACTGTCGTTCCAAATGCGCTGTATACATGTCCAAGGAATGCTTCTAAAACCTGAATAATGCCCCACGTGTCTTAATCGGAAAATGCTAAACTATGAAAAAGGCCTTTTTCAGAATATCCCAACGGAATATGCTGTGCTCAGTCCGTAGGGAGTTGGGTTGGGAACCGGAGGGTCGCTGGTTCAAGTCCCAGTACGGACCAAAGTACAGAGTGTGGATTGGTAGCTGGAGAGATGCCAGTTCACCTCCTGGGCACTGCCAGGTGCTCTTGAGCAAGGCACCGTACCCCCAACCGCTCAGGGCGCTGGTCCAGCGCTGGCAGCCCACTCACTCTGACATCTCTCCATTTGTGCATGAATAGGTCCTGAGCATGTCTGTGTGTATTTCAGGCCTGTGTGTAGTGATTTCAAAAAGCAGAGTGTAAATTGTAATTTCCCCACTAAACATTATAAATTATAACGAAAAAAGATTGTAAATTATTACGTGACCCGTATCAAATTCCGAACATTGATGAGTGTTTTTTGTATCATAAAGACAGCTGTTTTGCACTGCAAGTTGTTATAATCCTGTCTCTGACAAGCATTATGACAGTTTAGCTGTGATAAGCCCTCTATCGTGTGTGTGTGTGTGTGTGTGTGTGTGTCTGTCTGTGTATGTGTGTGTCAAAATGACAGTGGCTTTAGTAAGGTCATCCGAGGCTCTGTGTGTGTGGACTTATCAATCTTATACAACCCCCAGTGCACAAATACCAGCCACTTTCTCACTCCTTCCTGTTATTATTAGTTAGTTATTATTATTAACTTTTTCTCACGTAATGCTATCCCTGCAAACTAGTATTGGAATGTAACTAAGTACATCTACTCAAGTACTGTACTTAAGTGAAATTTGAGGTACTTTACTTGAGTCTTTTCTTTTTAAGCCACTTTCTACTTCTTCTCCGCTACATTTCAGAGAGAAATATTGTACATTTTACTCCACCACATAATCTGACATCTTTAGTCACTAGTTACTGTAGAAATTAAGATTGCTGCACACAACACACATGTAGTTTAAAAAAAAATCCACTCTAGTCATAAATTAAACTGCCCAACAATATAATAGTAACTGTATTGAATTGTTTCCAGTTCCTTCAGTATTTTTAATATTTTAAGTTCCTTTTTTCTGATGATACTTACATAGTTTTACCTAAGTAACATTTTTAATGCAGGACTTTTACTTGTAACAGAGTATTTTTACAGTGTGGTATTAGTACTTTTACTTGAGTTAAAGGATCTGAATTCTTCTTCCACCGCTACTGCTCACTCAGAAAACATGAAGGCATGATTAAGTCTTCCCTCCTCTTTTGTGTCTTTTGTTTGTGGAAGTAATCTCTTTAAATGTGCCCGTTCACATCAATTATACATGAATGCATTTCAGTTCATCTATTAACCCGTGGACGGTAAAAGCTCAGATGTGTTTTCAGCAAGATTTCTGCACATTCAAATTCTACATATCTGTGTTTTCTGTGTTCTATTCTTTCAGAACATTTTTGACAAATTTGCTTTTTAAAAAGTGATGGGGGGGGTGATCTGGTAGCTCACCTGGTAGAGCGTGCGCCCCATATGGCTCATATGGTCGTTATCGCAGCGGCCATGGTTCGATCCCAACCTGTGGCCCTTTGCTGCATGTCGTCCACCTTCCCTCTTTCCCCCTATCGGGTGTACAGCTGTTGTATCAATTAAAGGCAAAAAAGCCCCACAAATAATAATAAAAAAAATAATAATTCCAGTGTAGTATTAAATACTACCCAAATATCACGATATTTTCCACCTCAACATCGATATTGAGGGGATATTGTAGGGTTGACTATTGGCGCGAAATATTAACACAATGAGAGTTTTGATAAATAATCACCAATAATTTGGATACGACTAAGTTGGTAAAGGCAAATAATAGAACAGATAGTAAGTCTGGTAAGTTGAGAAAATGACATCAC
The DNA here is from genome assembly GCF_004354835.1 of Perca flavescens. Classification (NCBI taxonomy): domain Eukaryota; kingdom Metazoa; phylum Chordata; class Actinopteri; order Perciformes; family Percidae; genus Perca; species Perca flavescens. Next base: position 28,512,492 of record NC_041345.1, on the reverse strand, counting down.
TTTACTGTAATGCAGCCTGTAAAACACTTCATATTACGATATCAAATATTTAAGATGATATCTAGTCTCATATCAATGTCGATAAATGTAGTTATATTGCCCATCCCTAATTTGAACTGGGACAAAGATCATTAACCTTGCATATAACAAGTAGAGATGTAATGTACCGGTCATATATATATATATATATATATATATATATATATATATATATATATATATATATATATATATATATATATCACGATGTTCCCCTAAATGATATCCCTTTACTGTGATGCAGCCTTTAAAATCAGGAAAAGACAACACTTGTGTCATATTACGATATCCAAAATCTAAGACGACATCTAGCCTCATATATTGATATAATATTGATATATTGCCCACCCCTAATTTGAACTGGGACAAAGATCATTAACCTTGTATATGACAATGAGTGATGTAATGTACTGGTCATAACCTGGAAATCAAGACATTTCTTCATTTGAAAGACACACAAGACAAAAAGGTTGGCAGACCCTGCTGTAGATTATGAGCAATAAAAACTAGTGGGATAACTTTTAGACAGACTTTAATAAAGTCAGTTCATCCACCTTATTTAACTAACTTAGAGACTTTAATGAAAGCTCTATTTTTAGTGAGATTTTAATGGAGCCATGTGTAAATTCAACTCCCCCACCCAACTTTCTCCTGTTCCATCATAATGAAGTTTGTCTGCTCACCTTCTCTCTGTTTTTATGGTCTGAACTTATGGAGCGCTCAAGGCCATGACGTCGCCGAATAACAATCACCTTTTATCAGTGGTGGAATGTAACTAAGTACATATACTCAAGTAATGTAGTTAAGTATAAATTCGAGGACGTGTACTTGAATTGAATTGAAATTGACCACCAACAAGCAAAGAAACCAGGCTACACCCTCCTACAACCGCCATGGCTGCACCTGATTGGACAAACGTGTCACGTGATGTGGGGCTGTCAGCTCCCTGATTTCAAAACCGACCATAAGGGTGGCTCATTTGGAAAACGTTCTCTTATTTTACGGAAAATGGTTCACTGATGCGAGAAATAGGCTATGCAGGGTCAGTTTCAAAGCTTCTCGTGAGCTTTTGAGAGGCGCCGAGCTGAGCCGGGCCGCTCCTCATTTGCATAGAGTAGTCTGGATTCAACTTTATGCAAATGAGGAGCGGGCGACTCGATGCCCCGCTTCTCCAAAGTCCACATGACGCTACCTGAATGCATTGCATGGCTGCTGCCATAGAAATAAATGGGAAGCGCGGAAATGACGTACTATAATCACAGCTGCTCTCTCTTTTTGTCCCTCTCTCGTTCTCCTCACCTTCCTCCCACCCACCACCAGTCCCGTCCTTCTGGGGTCTGGTGCACTCCGCCTGGAACCTGTGCGCCATAGGGAAGAGGCAGTCACCCATCGACATCGAGACCAGTCACATGATCTTTGACCCGTACCTGACCCCTCTGAGGCTCAACACGGGAGGACGCAAGGTAAGAGGGAATATAGCAGCACTTTCTACAGTCAAAAATCGACATAACCGGAAATGTTTCAGGAGTGATGTGACCCGGAATTAGGGAGAATTTAACAACATTGGCAGCCAAGATGACATCTTTTACTGCTGTTGACAATGTCAATGTTAACTCCAGTATTTCCTGTCTGGCTGGAGCAGATGACCAATGATAGAAGGCCAGCTCTGTGTGACGCGACACAGAGCCGAGAGTAGAAAAAACCAGTGGGAAATCTGAACGTTTTAGCTTATTGCTACGGAATACGTTTACCTCGGTTTTGGCCACGTTTAACATGAAACTCCGAAATTATAACATTCTAGATATGACAGAAAATACGGAAAAGCATAATATGTCACCTTGAAGAGACACCGACCCCTTGAATTTCAGGCTGATGATTGGAGGCAGAACTCATCAACGAGCAGGACTGTCCTTCTCGCTGGGCTTTAAAGGTTCTTTTGTGTAACTTTCAGAAAATCCTTGTTATTAATGACACGACACCAGTGGCCGTGCATGCACTCCATAGAAGGGGCGGAGCCAGACGTTGTTAACAGTCGGGGCTCAGCATAAATCTGGGGGCATGCTCCATTCACAGCAGCTATGTGCACTACTTTTCAAGCCATCTGATAATAGAAAGCCTACAAATCTGTACATCATTTGGGAAAAACATGGTATTAGGAAACATCCTGTAGAGCCTTCATCCTGTTTTGTGTCCAACTGTTCTCCAACTGTCCTCATTCTGAAAATGTTATTGTCATTGTATAATGTAGGTCCTTGCTTTCCAACAAAGATTGCACATACACAGTAGATTCATGTTTATGTATAGAATGACTAATTTTCACTCCTGACACCTAAAAAGAGGCACATAATGTGCAGTAGGTAGGTTAGGAATTTGTCGTAAATAGAATTTGAGAGACTGAAAGAAAATGATATAAAGTTGAAGTTTTGAAGTTATTTCAAAACCCTTTCGATTCGGGACTTTTGAGAAAACATTCGGGGCTTTTGATACCGATACGATACCGATGCTGTGACCTCGATACCGGTTCCTGAACGATACTTTTTTGGATACCAATTTTATAAAATCCATTTTATCAAAAAAGAAATTACAACATTACACATTACGGCATAAATCTTTTTATTTATTTTTCATCTCCTACTACGTGAGTCACTCTGTGGTAACATAGAGTTTTTCCTGCATGCTGATTGGCTCACTGACACCGATGAGATTTGCTCCTTGTGGAATTGAAATTGGGTACTGAATGACGAGGCATTTTTTGATACTTGATACTATAGAGGCAATTTGGTCGGGGCCTGAAAAGTATCGAGCGCTTGTCCCGAGTACCTTGCCTCGGGACCGTGCACAAACATCACATCCTTCGGATTTTCCGGGAGTCCGGGAGGCAACCGAGAAGGTCGGGGGAAGTCTCAGTTTTTAAGTTACTTTCAAATCGGTTTACCCATTGGCAATAAAAAGCGATTAATAGGCCCACATGAAAAAGTTACACATAGAACTTTTATTTTATCACTGCTGGGAGCAAAACGGGACACATTCTCTAAATCGAGACGCAGAGAAACTTCTGCCTGATATGTGAGGCTTTCATCCATATCTAAAGGCTTTAAAATTCCCAGCTGCATTTGACTTACTAGGCTCAGGGGGCATTACAATTTTAGCCCTTTATACAGCAATCACAGTTAATCTTTACAGGGACAATCCTCTCTAAAGCACCCTGAATCCACATTAAACACCTTTAGCTGATGTTGCACATTGCATCCTGGATTCATGGTCTCAAGTAATGTATTCTAGTTATTTGACATATGTAGATGAACTGAGTTCAGAGGTAATTTCAGTTCAAAGAAGGGGGAACTGGCAAACCGCTGAAAACGTCATCGACAAGCCGCAATCACAAATACGCTATTATTGACCTGGCCCTTGAAATCATAAGCTGATTGGCTGGATTGTAGTCAGCGACGATTCATTTACCGCATAGTTTGTGCATCGTGCAATAAGGCAGGTCTGCCTCGGTTCTTTTGGTGGAATGATTGTAACGATTTACAAAGAATATGTTCACGGCATTTCCTCTCCGACTGGGACGTTTTTGGGACCGATTGGCGGGGATTTGCTATGGACAAAATACACACGCCCATACACTGGTAAGACCAAATGAGGTTTAACCATGTATCCAGCTAATTTAAATAGCTCCCGTTACTGTATTGTGTAAACAATTAACTTCATTTAATATTGTATGTGGCGTTTGCTTTTGCTGTGTGCAAATGTTCCACCAGAACACATTCCTTCCGAGACTATTTTCAAGAGCCCCCGTCGCTGCGTGCGGAGCTTAGCTCTGCCCAAGACGATTGTGATTGGTTCAAAGAAATACAAAAAACCGAATGGGCGTTTTTTTTTCCTCCTATCCCGGAATGTACAGACCCTTTCCAAAAAATTAGAATATCATGGAAAAGTTTATTTATTTCCATAATTCCATTCAAAACGTTAAACTTCCATAGATTATAGATTCAGGGCCCACAACTTAAACGATTTCAAGTATTTAGTTGTTTATTTGTACATAATTTGGGCCTCCAGCTCATAAAACCCACAAAAATAGGATTTCAAAAAATTAGAATACTGTGAAGAAATCACCATTTACTTAGAAATTAGGATCACATCAACGTGGTACTTTCAAAACGATACATCAATCTTCAATACTTGGTAGGGAATCCCTTTGCCTTAATCACTGCCTCGATGCGCCGTGGCATTGAGGCAATCAGCCTGTGGCATTGCCTGGGAGTTATGGAAGCCCAGATTTCCTTGATGCTTGCTGTCAGCTCTTCTTTGTTTTTGGGTCTGGTGCCCCTCATTTTCCTCTTGATAATACCCCATAGATTCTCAATGGGGTTTAGGTCCGGCAAGTTGGCTGGCCAGTCAAGCACTGTGATGGCATGGGCATCAAACCAGGTTTTGGTGCTTCTGGCGGTATGGGCAGGGGCCAGGTCCTGCTGGAAGATGAAACCTGCATCTCCATACAGATCCTCAGCAGAAGGAATCATGAAGTCCTCTAAAACATTCTGGTAGACTGATGCGGTGACCTTGGATTTAAGAAAGCAGAGTTTACCAACACCTGCACTGGACATTGCACCCCAAATCATGACTGACTGTGGATATTTCACACTGGACCTCAAGCAGCTTGGTTTCTGATCCTCACCCGTCTTCCTCCAAACCCTTGGACCTTGATTCCCAAATGAAAGGCACACTTTACTTTCATCGGAAAAGAGGACCTTGGACCACTGGCCAATAGTCCAGTCCTTCTTATGGTGATTTCTTCACAGTATTCTAATTTTTTGAAATCCTGTTTTCGTGGGTTTTATGAGCTGGAAGCCCAAATTATGTACAAATAAACAACTAAATACTTGAAATTGTTTAAGTTGTGGGCCCGGAATCTATAATATATGGAAGTTTAACGTTTTGAATGGAATTATGGAAATAAATAAACTTTTCCATGATATTCTAATTTTTTGGAAAGGGTCTGTATGTGTGAAAGGGCTGGACCGTCGATCACAGCGCTGTGGAGATAGGTCTGGCAATGCGAGACTAGGCGGATTAAATCCTTTGATACTGAGAAATACTGAGAATTCATTATCTTCTTGGAATCAAAAGCTTCTGTCTGCTAGGGAAGAGCAGAAAGTAATGGTTTTGTTGAAACCAGTTTAATACTCAAAATCAAATTATTCATCACAGAAAGGAGTTATGACATAATATATTTCGGCACAGAAAACTACAGAGCCTACCAAAAGGTCACAGTTGGAATTTTTTGGTTCCCTTGCGATACATTTAGGATTTTCTTCTAATTCACAGAGGAAGGCCAAGCTTTGACACTTTATAGATTCCTAATATAATACCGTTACAGCCTGTGTGTTGAGCTCTCTGTTTTAGCTACCGAGTGAGACATCGCACTTCTGTTCCATCTTTGTTGGGAGTTGCACATACGCAGTACCTAGGTAAGGACTACTAGCCAGTCAGGAGCAGAGTATGAGGGCGTGCTACGCTAGCAGCTAGGCGAGCATTATAACGTGTGTTACAAAGTGACGCTCGCTTGTCACGGAAGTAAAGGCTGGACTACAACAGAGCTGTTTGGAGCAGTTTGTGAACAGTGTTATCTGTTGGAGATGATAAGTCCCTTTGGGGTGGACTTTGGGCTTTTTCACTTTGTAAACCTATAACATGCACAAAAATATATAAATAATACAATAAAGGAAAGGGAAAATCCATAAGCATAATATGATCACTTTAAGAGAGAATGTAATATTCCCACCATGACCTTTCAATGGCTCCATAGAGAACAATCCAGCTACATGAATTAAAATAAAAACAATTCGGTCACATGAAAGATTTTCCCTGACAGATTTGAACGGAAGTTTTACTAACAATGCAAAAAAATAATAATCAAGAAATGTTTCTCTACTGGCTTGGTCTAAGTCCTAGTAAGCAATAATAAGTCATCTTGCAATGCATTTTCTGCTTAAACAGTAAAAAAATCTATCACTTTTTTACATCTACAGCCTTAGTTTTCACTTTTTCCTTGATCAGTTCACTGTCAAAATATTCATTAAAATAACACTTTTACTTACAAATTGCCACAGCTATTTATTTGATGATTCACCCTGAAAACGAGCTAGACTTCAAACTAGTGGCTCGTTTTACCATAATGACATCTTTTCCTTTGATTTAGAAGAAAATGAGTCATGAATCATTATTTAACAACATCATATCTTTATTCAAATCTTTTTGATCTTGATCTTTGATCTTGGCGAGGGACAATATGGTGTTTTGCTATTACAATTTAATATTCCCTTAAGTGTCCAGAATTAGTCCCGAGTTCCCAAATCCAGATGCATTGTTAAAAAAAAAAAATAGGTTCATGGTTGGCTAAAATTTGAGATATAACGATTGTAGGTGTTTAATAACTGTCCAGAAACAGTTGAATATTTAAATACTGACTGCATAACTCCACCGCACAGGACAACGTACTCTCTTACAAAATGTCGACATCTGAGGGTTTAGCCCTAGCCTGACAAGCCAGACCCACATCAAGATGTTGGGTCTGGGAACTCACCATTGGCAGGACTCAATCCGAGGGGCGGGATAAATGGTTGTCTTTCAAATTCCCTCTGCACTCATAGCCAACCAGAGCAACGCTAGTTGATAGATTAAACTTTTGCCGTTTTGCGGTCGGCAAAACTCTGAACATGAGCTGCGAGGGCTGAAGTACATTGCAAATGCAAATTTCCCATTTACATTCATTGAAAAAAAAAAAGCCAAAACGCATTTACCTTGATTATACCACTCCCTAGTGGCCAATCTTTGCCAAATTTGGTACAGCGCCTCAGAGTGCCATGGCAAACAAGACCAAGTTTTGCGTGGATAGCATTTAGTGTAGCCGAGATATGCTAAATATGCGTGTTTGGTCGCTAGTTACAAAAAAACTTAGTTTGTTTGTAATTTGCGTATTTTTTGACCTGCAAGAAGGGAGGAGGCAAATATGTATAATGTGATATTGAATCTAGAGCATGAATTAGTAATTTTGCATACAAATAATGGAAAAACATATAAATTGAATCATTCATCTAGTTCAAATTTTCCCCATGCAACATTTCCCGTTTTCCCTTCCACATTTCCTATTTTTTGTCTCCATATTTCCCATTTTCTTCACCACTTTTCCTGTTTTCCCATCACATTTTCCATTTTCCCCATCGCATACTTTCTCACAAATTACACTGCATTTCAGTCTATTTGATTTTTCGGTTGAACATGTTTGTTGCATAATGTGTCACCCTCCTAAGTATAACAAGGATTGTAGGCGAGGGTAGATATAGGGATGGATCATTTCACTCCTAATAGAACAACTATAATGGAAAGCATGCAATTCATCTCTTAAATGACAAAGCCAGGCCACTCATCCACTTAGCTCTCACATTTTAGCGAGCCTCCTATCTGAGGAATAAAAGCCTTTACATTTGATCCAAAGCTTTCAAGCCTCTGTCAAGACTAAAGATGTTGTTCTGTGCATATCATCCTCTTTGGATAACATGTAGCAGTTTGTGTATTTTCTTATTGCTAAGTGTATCATTTTGATTTGCGATCGTCAATTATTTTTTGTAAACTCAGGACATAATGCGGCGATAGAAATTAAAATCGGACTCAGAGCACAAGCATTACATTCTCTTTCTTATGTTACATGCTAATACCACACTTTACTTCCTTGCTAGTGGCTAAAGCGGGATGTAAGCTTCTGCAGCGGCTACCCTAAAAAGGGTCTAAAAGTAGGGCTGCACGATATAAGGAAAATATGTGATAACGTTAAATATTGCAGTAACGATATTACTCGCGATCAATAAACAGATAATAAAGTGTACTCAGTTCTGCATTTTTGCTACGTTCGGTATTCTACTAAAATACAACAAATAATAATAACTAATAAGTTTGGGGTACAATTTGGTTCTGGAGAATGCTACAAGAAGCAATTACGACAGACACATTTTGCCAGTGAAATTCAGAATCGTTTTTAAAGTTTTACTTTTTGTTGTTAAAGTTGAAACCCAGTTTTAAATCAAACCTGAAGACGCATTTTTACTCTCTCGCTTTTAACTCCCTTTAATTCCTTTTTTTTTTTTTTTTAAAGATTCAGAGCTATGAACTAAACTCAACTTTTTCTCATCTTTTTGTATTTGCAAATTTTGTTCCATTGTTCTTTCATTCTATACAACATTATTTGACTTTACCTTTGCCTAACTATATTTGTGGAACTTTGCACACTTGATTATGTATCTTTAAGGCATACTGTTTCTGCCTTCCCTGCTCTACCTGTAAAGCACTTTGGGTCAACTGTTGTTCGTTTAAATGCGCTATACAAATAAAATGACTTGACATTTTGAACGAGAACTGTACTAGAAAAAGGCAACACTAAAAAGAATGACCGTTACATTATAAGGTGCAGTTTTCTGCTGATATTTTCTTTCAACTAACACAAAAAGCCTTTCCCGATATGTATATTGCGCCAGTTGACGATAAAAAAAATAAACAATATATGTGTAGCCCGAGAGTCAACCACTAAACATGCGGTTTAGACGAGGTACGGGATCAGGCAAGTGGAAGCGGAAGCCAAGGCTCTGCTAATCCAAACCACTGGAGAATGTCGATGGAGTGGGCTAATGAATTATCTGGATTACTGAAACAGTGCCAGAGCTTAATTGAAAAACATTTGCATGGAGTTTTTGTTAATTTGCATAAAAATGCACACTGCAATTCCATTTGTGGTCTAATTATTTGAACCATTTACATACTAGGCGAAACTCATTTTAACTAGCTAAATCTGCATGCACCTTTGGGTAGTTTAATCCACCCCTTTCTGGTCTACATATCCCTGCATCTGCTGAATTATTATTATTCTTATTACAGCACCCCTCTGCCATTGTGTGCGTGGTGCAGTCCTGTCTCTGCTCTGTCTAGTGGTCAGTAAAAATGCTACGGACGCTCAACGGAGGCTAGCTTTTCCTTGCATCCCTTAGAGAAAAAATAAACATTTTCAGCCAATCAAGATTGAGGCCAGGTTTGACCGAGCTCAATTAATCGTAAATAAAAAAAAACCCAGGGAAGCCAGGTTGAACCTTTTGGGATTTGAGGATTATGGTTGGCCCGCTCCTCAGATCTCTGCAGGGTGAATCCAGGCATCTAGCTAGACTATCGTCCAATCAGAGTTTTCTGTTGCACCACTAAAACCACTTTCGAGCGTACACATTTTCCACCAAAACAAGTTCCTTCCCGAGGCTATTTTGCAGAGACACCGTGGCTCTGTGTTCTGCGCTAAGCGCCCCATTAAGATGATTGTGATTGGTTTAAAGAAATGCCAATAAACCAGACCTTTCTCTGTGTAGTTTACATTACAGATCTTGAGTTTCTTTTAAAAAATGACTGTAGTAAGAGTTAAACCGTCTGAGTCTTTTTTCGTGATTAATGTTTTTGTGCATCTGCTGAGTGAGAGCACATAGCACTGCCATCTGTCCTGGCGAGTGTGTGTGTGTGTGTGTGTGTGTGTTTGGGAGTATGCTAAGAAGAAAGAGAGAGAGAGGTTGAAAGCTTGTGCAGTGTGAGATTGTGTTTGTGTGTGCGAAAATGACATCAAAGATCCACGCCAAACGCGAGCGCATGTGTTCGTGCGACTGCGGATTGCTTGTAGGTGTATGTGTATGTTATAGAGTCAAAAACAAAATTGGACACCTTTGACTGTGTGTGTGTGTGTGTGTAGCCTACACTCGTGTGTTGTCCATTTATCCAGGGCAGCATCTCTTGTTTCTCTCTCTTCTTATAAATGAGTTTTCTCAGAAGCTGTTGCACAGCAGATTGGCTGTTTTGGCTCCCGCTGTCAGCGGCAAATTTCTATGTTGCTTGGAAATTCACAGGCCACATATACATACATATTTACAATAATCCCCACTGTTTTCACACATTCTAACAGACGCACAGCCTCAGATATTTTAAGTACTGCACAAACTAAGAAGAGATCACACATTTGGTGTCTCAGTAAGTGCAAATATGAGATTGAGAGTGTAGAACGCTTGTGTGCTGAGCCATATATTACAATATTTGCATGTGAAGGCTGCAGTTTTCTTATTGTAGACTCAACCAGATTGCTCCAATATAAGACAAGAGTGACACTCCCTGGACGCTTTCATCCTCCTCTTTATCAGCATTATTATGGTGCCTGCAAGGGAACATTTTGAGTGTAGAAAATGAGTTTTCGCAAGCACATAAATGGTAGTCTAGTAGGGCAATCACTCCAAGATTTTTACGCCTTGTGAAGTGTAGATTCGTGCCTGATCGCGCGTCTGGCTGTTCATACCACGCATTTCTCCACGTCAGGTACAAAGCGATCCTTCTCCTCTCCACACTAAAGAAACGTCCCTCTCTCTCTCTCTCTCTCTCTCTCTCTCTCTCTCTCCCTTCTCCCCCCCCATTTGCTTGTGTGTGTCCATCCTTCTCTTCATGTCCCTGATCGCTATCTTGCTCGACACACATGAGAAGTCAAAATCACCATAAACCTGGGTGTTTTATTTTGAAATGTGTTTTATTTTGTAAAGGATCCGGCTGCGGTGTGGTCTTCCTGAATGTGATTACCTACTTGGCTTAACACAAGAACTAGAGGAGACGCAGAAACGATCGCTGTAGCAGCCGGTGTGGCCGGACAGATTAGATAACCCGGGCGCCGAAATGAAAGTAGCTTAGATTCACGGCGCTTTGCGGCTATTCGCTGCGATTCCGCGTGCAGTGTGTCTTACGCTGTTAGACTTAAAAAATACTTTGTTTTAAATAATAATGTATGTCTCATATAGTTTCTCCGCAGAAAAAAGTTTTTGATTACCAAATAATAAATTCTTCTTCTCCCTCCATAAAAAAAATTAAATCCAGAAAATTGTAATATTTTCTACTTTTAAAAGTATAACTGTCAGACACAAGATGTCTCCTACTTCTCTGAGAAGTCCATTCTCAGGTTATGGGACCTGGAGGGTCCAAGTTTTCACATCACACTTGTGTAAGTTGCATACTGGACCGTGATTGGCTGGTCATGAATCAAGCGGAGAGTTTGAATTGGCAGGAGGCAGAAATGTTGCCCGATTGCGCAACACTGCTTGTAGTACTAATCCTACATTTCCCATGAACACTTTTGGCTGTCTTGACTTCTCAGCTGGAGAGAGAGACCAAGCGATTGACAGAGTAGAGAGAGAGAGTGACACACAGACACACACACACCGGTGTTTTAACCCAAACCACAAACTTTTTTTTTCTAATCCTAACTAGTTCTTTCAGTGTCGTCGCCGCAGGACAGTGGCCTTTTGTCGGCTAAACTCAAGTGCAACGGGCGCTGAAATGGCGGTAACCTTCCGGTGCTCTGTAGCCGACTCACAGTCCCCTTTTTCTCGGCTAAATTTAACTGTAAATACAGCTTAACTGTCATGTGACTGGCCGCTGGTCGCTGTCCTTTCGTACGCAATCGTACGAATTATTGTACGTGGGTTTTAGTACGATATCATACGAGCCCGTTTGTGAGATTGTGTTGACTGTCTGTACGCTGCTATCAGCCATTTGTTTTTGTACACGCAGATGACATATTTTCAATGGTGGATGTTCATGAATCGGCAGTATCACCCTGAATGCCGTTGTATGATCACGTGTCACCATGCTGCTCTGAGAAGGCCATCAACTTCATTTACATCCAGGACCTCAGATATGACAAATGACTGTCTTCACAAAGATTTGAACGCGCTGCAGCATATTGACATTTTACCAAAAGATTGGTCAGTACGTGTGTGTGTGTGTGTGTGTGTGTGTGTTAGTAAGTGTCTGTTCCTGTGCCTGTGTTGTGGAAGTGACAGTTCATTAGTCATATCCTATCTCATGGACTGACTCCAATCACACACACACACACACACACACACACACACACCCTCTCAGTCACACAGTAGCTGATCCATGACGACAGTCTCTCATTTACTAACCCAGAGACAATTTGGACTTCTTAATTCATGCCATTTCATTTTGCCGTAGCATGAAATACTAATATCCAGAGAGTTCTGTTAAAGGAGAGAGGCTGAGTTTGATCTTCAAGGCCGAGAGACAAACCACGCTCTGCCCTGTGTTTGTAATTAGTGATTGTGTTCCATTTGCGTCATGCATTTGATCTGATTTGCTCTCTACCTTGGAGAGCTCGGCGGGGAGCGTTAAAGCGAGCGCTCCTGCTGCCATTCCCCGCACTTGAAAACAAAAACAAGATCTGATTTTTCGAAATGAATATAATAAAACACAACAATTTTAATTTCAACCAGCCTTCCTGTTGGTTCTTTCTTTCACTGCTGCTTGGAGCACAGAGGCCTTTAAAATGATTGTTATCATACAAATACAAATGTGTAAAACTCTTGTCTAGGTTGTGATAACATTTTACAAATTGACCCTTTCTCGCTTCTCTTTCACATAATAGCAGTCCATAAGCAAAAGGCTTTTTTTTCTTCTTTTTAGTTCTAAGGGAACTAAACAGGCTTTCCACCGATATGAGATTTATTGCCAAAAAGCATTGTTACCACAGAGAAATAATCTAACAAACACAAATTTCCTTACTTTCTGTGCTAGGTTTATTATTGTCTTCTAGAATATATGTATTATATGAGAAACAATGTCAGCAAGATTGGTTCTGCCACACTGTATCAGCTAGATTTGTACATCCACGTGCTAGCTCCATGCTCCGCCGCCTCAGCTGAGCACAACAGGTCTTCCAAATGAACAGATTGCTAGTCTATGCCTCGAAGGGAGTCTTTTCTGATGTGATGTCCACATTTTCAATTTTGTTCGTCAATGCCTTCTGAATGTCTTTCCCTGCATTTTCTCTCCGTGTCTCTATTATCGGCATCAAATAAAGGCAAAATGTCCAAACAGATAAGTATTCTCACGTCCAGTGGTGGAATGTAACCAAGGATATTTACTCAAGTACTGTACTTAAGTACAAAAAGTTGAGGTACTTGTACTTTACTTGAGTCTTTTCTTTTCATGCCACTTTCTGCTTCTACTCTGCTACATTTCAGAGAGAAATATTGTACTTTTTACTCCACTACATTCATCTGACAGTTTTAGTTACTAGTTACTGTACAAATAAGGTTGTATGTAATGTAGTTTATAAAATACACTACCGAACAATATAACGGCCTACAAGTCCAGCTGAAGTGATTAGACCATAAAACACACTGGTCTAATCTGTAATCTAATCTAAACTGTTTGGATCCTTTCCGCTTTCTAAAATGGGAGGATTTTTCTGCATTGAGTACTATTACTTGTCTTGAATTTCATTTCATACATACTTTTACTTGAGTAACATTTTCAATACAGCACTTTTACTTGTAACAGAGTATTTTTTTTTACAGTGGTATTAGTACTTTTAGTTAAGTAAAGGCTCTGAATACTTCTTCCAGCACTCCACCTGCTCAAGTCCTTTTTAAAGGTGTTCAGTCTGATTGAGTAGGATTTCCCCCTTTCTGGTCTGTATATCCCTGCCTCTGCTGAATTATTTGTATTCCCGGTGGGGACAAAATGTACCACCCCTCAAAGTGATCAATCCTACTTCACCAATAGACCATATATTATACACCTAAAATAGAGGTATTTTAAACTAAGTAAAGCGCTGTAACGTGAAGAGTCCATAGTGCCATATCGCACCCTGGACGTTGACATAAGCAATGATTGGACAATCGTGGTTTAGTAAATGGTTACACAAGCTGCTTAATGGACAGATGAGAATGCTCTAATATCTTCATGGTCGAACTCACAAAGAGTTACAACCACCTCTCAAGCCTACATATGGAAGGCTTCCTCTAGATCAATTTTGCAAGACTTTTCCAAGTCTGGTGTTAAATGATGAGTACTGGTGGAATGGAGTTAGTCGTTTCTCCACTTTTTACTTCTTAACTGGAGGAGACAGCTTGGGGGAGGGGGGGGGATGGAGGAGGCAACTAAAGACTAGTTTGACTTGAGTGACAGGAGGAATGTCAAGAGAGAACCGCGTGAAATAAAACGAGGAAAAGAAAGAAAATGAAACCGACTGAGAGAAGGTAGTGATTAGGAAGGGGGAGAGGAGGGGAAAGAGTGAAGTGGAGAACGGGACCAGAGAGAACGAGTCAAGAAGTCGGTAGAGACGAGAAAAGAAAAGAATAAGAGAGATAAGAGAATGAGAGGAGATGAAGGAGGAGAGTAGATGGAAGTAGACAGAGGTGAGCGTGGGGTCATTCAAACAGGGAATTAATCATTTTGACAGCCTATCTCTCTCCCTCTCTCTGCCACGCACGCACACACACACACACACACACACACACACACACACACACACACACATGCATACACACTTTCACATTCTGCCACTTAGGCACGTATCAGCATAAAGTAAAGTCACAGTAGAGAACAAGTCAACACTTAAATGTATACTAAAATCACACGTATCCTATCAATCCATAATCATGTGGTTGAAACCCTCTTTTAAAGATGTCCTCAGGCCCGTTATTAATACCTCTTGCACGACACCTAGGGTTGGACTAGGGTTGTCTGATCAGTGTCCAACCCTCCTTTTGGAAATTCAAACCAAGCCAGTCTACATGGGTACATCCCTGGTCATGACAATTCTAATACCTGGGTCAATAATGGACATTTTTGACTGTTTGTGTACAAACATCCACTCCCAGCTGTATTGCGCGGGTTTTTCTACGTTATGAAATCCTGATAGGAAGTTAACAATGTTATTTAGTGGCACGCTTCATTTCCCAAATAAACTGTCTGACTGATGTACATTTCCACCCCTTTTCTGCATCCATTGCATAATTGTTATGCAATGCATAACAATTACATTAAGTGCTAGAAATGGGCGGGGCTTTACACTTCATATTCAGTGAACAGTTAAAAACATCACGTGCTCCAGTCCAGCTGTAAACCAGCAGAACTAATGTTTTATAGCTACTTGAAAATGTCATTGTACAGTAGGGAGAGAGAAATAAAGATTACTTTATGATTGTTTCACAGTGATTACGTTCTAAAGCACAAAATAAATAACCATCAAACACTTGATTTGGCGCAGTGATTTCTCCTCCTCTGCATATTTATTCCAGACAGCTGGACAAGGAAGTAGGTCACTCTAGTACAGATTTTTTTTTTACTATTTTAAGACGAGGGGAGAACATTTTTCTTAGTGTGATTTCATTAAAAGTAAAGTTGGGCTTTGCTGTTGGCTTAGAGACTTAGTTTTAAAAAAGACCAAGAATAAAAGAGAGAGATTCACACTTCCCGGCAGCAGCACTGAACTGCACGAAGATACACAAAACTTACTTTCATACGTTTACATTCTAACGCTTCAACGCTCTGCAAAAGGCAGACTAGTGAACATCCAGGCAACCACTGCCAGCGGACTGTTCTCCATTCTGCTGTTGTTGAAGCTGCCTGTGAACATCCTAGTTTCATGCGGTCTATGGTGAAAACCCAGTGTAAAGCACAGTGGGACAACATTTATGTTGTTGCTTTTTTAAAGTATGTGGGGACCTGTGATGACTGCCCCACTGTCATTTCCAACCAATCACATAATTTGTCCCTCCCTGGCGTGCGCAATTCACATTGAGATCGACCCTTGTCTACCCTGAGCTAACCCACCTCGCGAACTGGGTCGCGAAGCCGAGTAGATCGACGAGGGTTGCCCCATTCAAACACACAGTCGACCTGGGTATAACCCTGATTGAGCTATGGGTGTGAAAGGGGTATTAGTCTGCACCGGAGTTTGATTGACAGCTTTCACACCAGAGATTAGTTTGAAGCAAACCAAACCAGGTGCTTTCACGCTATAGCCTGACAATACTGGACTTTTTATGGCTGATAATGGTATCAATATTTGAGAGCTTTAAAAATTTCCTAAGAATATATTGGCAAAAAAAATGACTTACGTAAACATAAACAAACAATTTCAATGCGGAATAAGAATTCGGTCCAAGATGTATCCTAAGCGGACAGATTTTACATTTAAAGGTCCCATGACATGGTGCTCTTTGGATGCTTTTATATAGACCTTAGACCTCCACAGATAAGTAGTGGTGGAATGTAACCAAGGATATTTACTCAAGTACTGTACTTAACCCTCTGAGCTCTGAGGGCACATTTTAAAGGTCCCATGACATAGTGCTCTTTGGATGCTTTTAGACCTTAGTGGTCCCCTAATACTGTATCTGAAGTCTCTTTTATATAGACCTTAGTGGTCCCCTAATACTGTATCTGAAGTCTCTTTTATATAGACCTTAGTGGTCCCCTAATACTGTATCTGAAGTCTCTTTTATATAGGCCTTAGTGGTCCCCTAATACTGTATCTGAAGTCTCTTTTATATAGACCTTAGTGGTCCCCTAATACTGTATCAGAAGTCTCTTTTATATAGACCTTAGTGGTCCCCTAATACTGTATCAGAAGTCTCTTTTATATAGACCTTAGTGGTCCCCTAATACTGTATCTGAAGTCTCTTTTATATAGACCTTAGTGATCCCCTAATGCTGTATCTGAAGTCTCTTTCCCGAAATTCAGCTTTGGTGCAGAAGTACAGCCACTAGAGCCAATCCCACAATGAGCTTTCCTTAGTATGTGCCATTTCTGTGTCTGTAGCTATTGAGGAGGAGAGGGGGGGGGCAAGGTGGAGGGTGGGGTTGTGGCCTTGACCTACTGCCACTTTTCTCATTTGAAAGCCATGATGTCTCTCTCTCATGGGTTGGCCAAATTCTCTGGGCGGGCAAAGCAGAGAAAGGGGAGGTAACCTTGCTTGTTATGACCTCATAACAAGCAGATTCCAAAACGGCTCATCTGAGCTTTCATTTTCTCAAAGGCAGAGCAGAGCAATGGCACGAAAATCAGTTTTGCCCACTGGACGTGACTAATTAAAAGTGTGCAGTAGAGTGGAGGAGGCACTGCAGCTAGGTACTGTAGTGCAGCTTTAAAGGAAATGATTATTAGAACCACATTTTCAAGCATCTCCAAGGGGCTCACGCTATCTCAACTGTTTTTAATTTTTTTTTATTTTGACTTTGTATACTTTGTACACAGAAAGTGAAATGCAAGTTGAGATCTACAACAGGGATGAAATCCACATCCGGCAATACATTTGAGGAGAAAATAAGCAAATAAAAACACCAAATGTGCACGCTAACAAAGGTCAAATCAGGGTTAGGTTGCGGTTTCATCACAAATGAGCCTGGATGTTAGAACATCTATTAAAATTGGGACTTAGTTATTATGTATCAATGCTGAATAGTTGCAATTAAATCTATGATCTCAAACATAATTTCAGAGTCAAAGCATCTGCTGCCATTCAAGTAAATAGAGCAATTTTCAATAAGTGGGTTGAAAAAAAGACTGAAATGTCGATGAGACTATATGACCCAAAGAGCTTAGAGATTCTACTGACCTACTGTATAAACTTTCAACTGAAAGCCCTTGAGGCAATTTCACATTTAAACAAAGTAGAACCAGGCTGTATGAAGATGTTCAAGGCCATGAATACCCATTATGCATTGCATTCACAGCATAGAGGCATTAACTGTATGAAAAGAGCAGATATAAAAGTAAGGCCAATATTTGATATAATCTATGGACATTCTGCAAATTACAAAGAACAGAGCTTTTAATGGTTGCAGTGGTTCCAATAAATATGTAAATAAATAAATTAAGATGATTAAAAAGATGGAGGTACTTACTGTACTTACTAATGAAGGCTTTGGATGAAGGGGATTAACTTGTTTTGCATATGAAAAAGTACTAGACCAGTGCTACCCTTCAAAGCTAATAAGTGGATGTTAACAGCCTCACACTGGCTGAAGGTTGCACAGACCAAATGCTCTTCTTGATGATTACCACACCATTATAATGAGCAGTACTCAAAACTATTTGTTGTATCAGCGGTAGTTGGTGGTTCACTTACCCAAAAATAGGGGACTTTGAGCCAGGTACAAAGCACCGTGAGCTGCCGGCCGTTTAGGCGGACATTACAGGTTACATTTAGTACACAACATATGAGCGTTTTGCTGTGACGAAAGTTAAGATTAAGCACCAAAACGACTAGTTAACATTAGGAAAAAGATCGTGCTTTGGATTAAAACATACATTTACTGGGTGAAAGACTTTAGTTTTCCCCGGGAAGCGAACTCTGCTCTCTGGCTCGAAAGTCCTGTGTGTTAACACCCACACATCTACTTCCCTACGTTGCCAGCAGCATTCTTAAACAGCGTGGCCGTCAATGTAGTGAATACAGCACAAAAAAAACATGGAATACTTACGAATTAAAGTGCTTAACTTTTCGTAGCTTTTTGAACGAATGGTTCATGAGAACAGGCAAAGTAATACATAAAAATAAAATAAAAGTGGGCACAGGTCAACCAAACGCCTATTGGTCTTAACTGATTTTAAAAGAGTCAACAGAGACAGCAGATTGTATTGGAGGAGGCAGAGCATTCCAGAGTCGCGGTGCTACTGACTCGATCACCACGGATGACCACGGGTCTGTCCGTAACTGTATCCCTTCTAGTCACAACCGTTTAAGAGTGCCAAATTTCCACATTAAGAGAGAGGACACAGGACACAGGACCTTCACCCAGGATAGCAAGGTTTGACTCCCGTACGAAAAAAAACCCCAGCGATTTGTTTTTAAATCTTTACGAATGTAACATGCGTGAAGTAACGTCTGATTTGAATCCAAGCCATTTCTTTTTCGGAACTTAACTAAGTAGCTTTTGTGTCCCAAAATATGCAAACTGCGACTGTTTCACAAAATGAACGACGTGTTTAAAACTGCGGCCGTTACGTTCAAAACTGCGACAGACGTTCTCTGGTTTGGATATGAGGACGGAAAACACTCCTGTGGGTCGTATTCAAGGGTAGAAACAAACAATATGTATCGTTGGATGGTTTGGAGGACATGTTGGAATACTGACTTTCCGAACTAATATACCAAAACCTACAAGGAACTTCATATCTACACTTATTTCCACTGTTTTACACTGAAAAGCCATAACCTCCATAACCCATGTGTGGAGCTGCATATTGAATTTAGAACCTCCATATTGAGTTTGGAAGTCGGCAGAATAGATCGGGGAGGTTAACGACCTGGCATTTTGGCTGCTTCAATCGACATACTGATATTCACATTTCTAATGGCAACTTCCAAAAAAAACTTTTGGAACTGTGTTCACCTCTACGTTTATGTGCTCTTTCAAATCCAATATCTAACTTGCAAATGTGATCACAGTGCCTCCAAGTACCAGTTTGATAACGTGTGACTTCCAAAAGCATGATGTGACATTTCCACGTCGTTTTGGAACTTCCATATTTATTAGATTTCCCTGCAAAAGATCTTGCCATCTGAAGCTTTTGTACTTCCATGAGCATTTCTACAGTTGTAAATAGGGTGAAATGTAAATTTTGGGTTAACAGGGTAATTGAACACCATCATATTTTATATTTTAGTCTCTGCACATCACAACTACAACATCACACTGCTGAAAAAAGAAGCAGTAAACATCTTTTGGAAGCGTGGATTAGCCTGGTAAGAGATGCTTAACCCTGCGGCATTGTGTCTCTTTATCGTGAGTGCGTAGCTGGGATCCCAGGGGAAAGAGTGGTTGGAAAATCAGTGTCCTCCAGCAGGGAAATGCTGCGAAAGAGCAAGCAAAGCAGAGCGTTCTACTCACCGTCCTCTAGTGTAATAATTAAGCCCACAGTGTTAACAGAGGGATAGCCAGAGAGGGCATCTCTAATAGATACCGACAGAGCGGAGGACTTAAATTAAAACCTCGGCCCTCTCTGCGTGCTCATAGGGTTGCATGCATTATGCAGTGGCCTATTACAGCCCAGGCCCAGGTGGGACCGATCACTTTTCCTCTTCTAAATATTAGCATTTAATTTCTCTCACTGTTTCTCAGAGGAGCTGAACCTCTTCCTAACCCATTTCGCTATCTGTCCAAAATCGTCTCTCGACCTCTCCCTCCAACCCATTTCTCTCTGTCAATCATTTAACGTTTGTCTAATTTGTGCCCAATTCTGTCCATTTCTTCCTCCGTCAATTTTCCTCCTCTCTTTTCCTCATTATCATTCTGTTTTTCTCTATGACAGTTTGGCTAATTCTGCTTTCCTTTGTCTCTTTCTCATTGCCCGGTTCCTGATTCTCTGTCTCTGTCAGTATCTGTTTCTCTTTTAATTAATTACCAGTGTGAAATGTCATGCTGTGTTGTGCTAATAGTATGCAGTATGCTCGCTCTCTTTAGAACATTTTAATTAAAATAATAACCCGTGACATTCAAAGAAATGAAAAAAACATGATTAGTTCTACTCAATACTGTCCTCTCCTTAAAAACCGCTCCCATATGTCGTTTGTTCAAGCAGCAATTACGGCTCATCTTTAAGTTTCTAGTGACGGCGCCATCTAGTGGCTGTAGTAGTTACGACGAGTGTAGTCTATATCGGCGAAGTTTCATTTCCAGGATTGTTCCACCGGAAATTCCGCCTGTCCCTCATTTTCAGCCAGATGTCCCTCACCTTCCGCTTTCTTCGTGTTGGCGTTCTAAACGATTTGTGAGGACTATGGTTAACTGCTCCTCAGATCTCTGCAGGGTAAATCCAGACAGCTAGCTAGACTATCTGTCCAATCTGGATTTCTGTTGCACAACTACAACAACTTTTGAACAAGCACATGTTCCATCAAAACAAGTTCCTTCCCGAGGCTATTTTGCAGCGGCACCGCTGCCAATAAACCAGAGTTTTTCTGCCATCCCGGAATGTCGTGTGGACTAGGCAGACCCTCCTTCACAGCGCTGTCTGGCAACGCGAGACTATGACGAGTGCAAAGCAGGAAGTAAGGTGGCGAAGTATGAGAGCGCCAAATTTGTGTGGGAGTTTGGGGGTTGTGGACGGCAAGTTTTTTTAACTTAACAAACATTACGTTTAGTGTCACGTGCACATCCTTCAGTAAGTGAAGTAACATCAGATTTTAACCCTTCCACGATCTTTTTCTAAACTTCTAAGTAGTTTTTGTGCCTAAACATAACCAAACTGTGGCCATTTCACAATGTTAAAGACATGTTTAAAATCCCGACTGACCCCTTAAATTTAAGGTTGTATTTCTGCCACCACTAGGGGCGCTATTTTATGATACGCTACTGTTGGTCGTATTAGAGGGTTGGGAACAAACGACCCATATCGCCATGAGTTTGGAAGACTTGGTGCCTGAAAACACGATACACTGTTTGCACTGTTTTCTACTAGCTCTCAAAACCTCACGTTCAACGTCACTTGCGGAACCGGAAGCAAAGTAATGTCCGATATAATCCCAAACCAAGATCTTTTTTTAATCTTAACTAAGTAGTTTTTGGGCCTAAACATAACCAAACTGCGTCCGTTTCAGGCTGGTATATCACAACTATAACTAGGGCTGGGTATCCTTCAAAAGTTTTGATACCAGTACCGATACCAATACCGTGACTTAGATACCAGTTGCTGAACAATAAAGAAATTAAAACATTAAACATTACGGCACAAACTTTTTATTTCTCAGCTCCTACTTCATGAGCCCAGTCTCTGTGTAATGTAAATATTTACTGCCTGCCTCTACGATGTGTAACGTTAGACAACCAATCACAAACATTATTAGATCTTGGCAGAAGCATGCTGTGTGCTTATTGGCTCACTGACGCTGATGAGATACACTCCTTATGTATTGAAATTGGGTATTGAATGAAGAGGCTTTTTGTCGATACTCAATACTTGAGAGGCAATTCGGTCGGTGCCTAAAAAGTATCTAATTCGGTACCCCGCCTTAACTATAACTACATATAGCTATATGTACAGTATGTCATGACAACACCCTGTCCAGCTCTTTCTATTCTTGTATTTGGCTCATTTCACACTGTCCGCCCAAGTCATACATCTTCTCTGATTGCAAATTCAACCCCTCAAAGACGCAAAAAGGTACGAACCGAGCAAATTGTTTTATTCTTTTGACTAATGACTTGTCTGGGAAGTACAAGTTAACCTTGATTCTGTTGTGTATTCGAGTGTCTTTCCCTCTGCCTCTCTATTGTCATCTGCCAATTTCTCCTGTTCTCCAACACAAAAGCAGCTGCATGCCGTTAAGTCATTTCCACTAACATGCTGTACATGTCCTATGCTCACGGAAATGAGTATATGCTATAAAATAAATGATTCATATGATGTGTATTAATATGATTTATGTATAACATTCCCCTCAATTAAGTTGACCAAGGAGGGTGCACTTCAACAATACAAAAATTGCTGGAGTACCCCTTTTAATACTACAGTGGTTCTGATGGTCCAGAAAAACTGGGAGAAACCAGAACGTATTTGGTTCATCATTTAATTCAGGGAAAGCAACAATGTCCAAGTAAGACATTTAAGAAAGTGGGTGAAAGTTACAAATAGCACTTCAGTCGGAGCAATTACAGATAAAATAGACAAACATTTAATGTTCCTCCATTTCACCTCTGTCAGCCGGGCAGCTCAAGAGGTCCTCATTAGATTTCATGTCCAGCGCCTTAACCACTCAGCCATCACAGCTCCCATTCTCTTCCCATTCCTCTTTGCCATTATTAATACCATCGTCCTCACTGCTTTTCTCTGTTAGTCCCTTTTCCAGCCACGTCTCATCTCTCTTTTTCAATATTTCCATTTTCATGCAGTTCCTTATTTCGCTATCCCTGCATCTAATAATTTGTTCATTAGTGTCACATTTTTCTCCCCCCCCTCCTGGCTGTTCTACTTTTTCTTTATTATCTTCTTTTTTTCCCACTCTTCTCTATCGACCCTTCTGTCCCTCCGTCTTGCTAGAAAACAGACGAAGGCTTTGAAGATTTGCCTCACGCTGGTTTGGTTTTTAAGCCCACACATCAAACAGCTTTAACATGTTTGTACTCAATTACTTGGAGTGTGTTAGATTTGTTTTCCCTAAATCCAGCGCGGGGAGCTCCCGCGTGCAGTCGCCTAAGCCCACCTGCTGTACAACAACCCCGTCATCTAATGCAATTATGTTAAAAGATGTGGAAAGCCTTGAGATATTAGCTTCTGTGCTGTTCGTCTGTAGGAATAGCTGCTCCTCACTTCAGGCCATGCTGTGTTTAAGAAATGAATGTACAAAATACAAAAGCATTCAGAAAGTAGATTTGTCTTCTACTGAGCCGCCACAACGATGTTTCACTGGTAGAGCTGTCATCAGTCTTTACTTTATAGCTGAAGTTGTTTGCTGCAGAGTTGGGGACTCGAGTTTGGGAGTTGGACTCGAGTCGCACTTAGGTCCCAGACACAGTGACTTCAGACTTGACTTGAGACTCGTCTTCAAAAGACTTCAGACTCAATTCGGCCTCGAGGTGCCGCACTCGTGAACAATCTTTATTTTTAGGAAACGTCTGATGATATCTTCTGCACCAGGCGACACGTGGGAGAGGACAACAAACATGCTGACCACACCGGCAGCTTCTGTGCTATTCATCACAAGCTTTGGCTTTAAAAAAGGACTTCAGATTTGACTTTGACTCTAGCTCAAAGACTTGAAACTGGACTTGGACTCCAACTCAGAGACTTGAGACTTGACTTTCTTGAGTCATTTATAGATACGCCTTTCCCCACAAAAGAAAAACATGTTAAACCTGAGGACCAACACCTGGTTGCAGTTGCCTCAACTCTCTTTTCAGCTCAGGCTCGTGCGTAAGCTGTCAGCAACCTATCAAAACACTACGGTCGAGATTTGGGACAGAGAGGATCTGCGCCAATTTTATTTATTGTATCCAATCATAACAAGAGTTGTGAGACTTTCCAGATAGAGTATAGGTCTAGACAACACTACAATTTACAAAGACCGGACAATTTCCCACCAGCAAGCATTCGGTGCAACAGTGGTGAGGAAAAACTTCCTTTAGGCAGAAACCTCGGACAGACCCGGGCTCTTGGTGGGCGGCATCTGTCGGTGCCGGTTGGGACACAGACACATACAGGTATACAGATATAAAGAAATATGATTCATAATAAATATAGCAGTTGGAATGATGAACAGTGGCAGTTATAGTAGCAATAAAGATAGTGTAACTATGACTAGAAATAACAGTTATAGCAGTTCAGGGGCGTTGTGTGGCGTAGTAGGGCACAGCAGGGCATCGAGCAAGACCACGGAGTAAACTGCAATAAGTCCTATCTATTCATCGCATATCTGAGCAAGCTGTGTGCACAACCAACTGATGAGTGTGTATGTAAAAGAGTTGGAACCTAAGCGCCCTAAATCCCGTCCGATCCCTGTACATTTGCGTGACCGTGCTTTCCTCACAACAAAGGAAAATATCTATTTGCATTGCAGTCGCAGCTTTTAGTTCATTTTATTGCCGAAAATGCATTGCAAGCTCATTGACCGCACAATATTATCAGAGTATGGATGTACTTCCACTAATCCCAGCAAATCCAGCGAAAATAATTGACTTTGCTGCAATTTCTTTCCAGTTTAAGTTTGTGTGACCAGACCTTAACAATGCTAAAACCTGAATTCATTTCGAGTTAATGTACAGTATGCAACAGAAATCAGCTGACGTGACATTTAAGATGTAATGTAAAATTAATATTCTGTTCCCTGTATCAGCAGTTGCTAGGGAAACTCTAACAGCTGCCTCAGAGTCTTTAAGCAGGTCACTATAATCCTCCATTATAATATTCAATGGAGTGACCACTACTCAGTAACCACTGACATTAATCAGGTTGAAACATGAAATGAACAAGTTTGTGCAGTCAAGAGAGAGTCCAACTTTGATTCTCATTGAGAAGATGACGTAGCATTAAGAGCGACTATAGTAGCGAGTAGTATGAAAGCTAAAGATCGTGTCCCGCGTGTCACGTTTCCTAAACCCAAACGTGCTGTTCTACTTTTCCTAAACCCAACCGTCCTGTTCTACTTTTCTTAAACCCAACCCGTCCCGTCGTATACAGCTATGCAATTGTTGGTATTATAAAAAAACATGCTGACCATCAGAAAAAAAAAAAAAAAACATGCTGTCCACGCAAAAAACGAGATAAAGGTGTTTGTGTACACAAATCAAATACATTAAATTACGTGACCATTTCACGAACTGCCGTGAGACTGTGTTGGTTGTTGAGTGACATAGAAAGAGTGGAAACAATTCAGTAATATTTAGATTCTAAATCCTTAGCCTCTTTTAAAATAATGTTGTGCCTTTCTGTAAGGATTATGCTATGAAAAGATCTCACGCTGGTGAGTAATGGTTTAATTTCATACTAACCCAGCAGTGGCATGCCACAATTAAACTGCGACCGAGTGCTTTCTCCTCATTTATTATATACAAACAGCAGTAATGAATATGTGACTGCAGTGAATGTCATATAATATGTATGGTGAATATGGTTGGCATGCGGGTAAAGAACATTAATGTTTAATGCGTTGCCAGGGGGCGTTGTGAGGAGCTGACAACGTAGGCTACGAGCAACAGGAAAAGCTGTTTTAATCCGCACAAACAGAATCACCTGATGTGTCATACACTGTAAATACGGAGGAATTGGTTCTGTATGTCAAAACAAGGCAAAAGGACAACCACCCTACATTAAATGCAAAAGAAGAAGACACAGTTAACAAGACTTAAAAAAATATGGGCTTTACCAGGCCGTTTTCACTCCCAACTCGTCAAATACTGACGCTTGGTCAGTGGCTTTTAGAAAATAAAATCACCCTTTAGTCTGTATGGGACGCTCCGTACAGGCATAACAGCGCTGTAAGATGATGTAGTATGAAGGACGACAGCGGTAACAAGTAGTATGAGAGGAGGCAGGTTGGGGTGATGGATGGGTCAAACAACACAAGACCGGGGTTACAAGTCCCATTCTTGTCCCGCATGTCACTTAAAGTGCTCATATTATGCTCATTTTCAGGTTCATAATTGTATTTAGAGGTTGTACCAGAATAGGTTTGCATGGTTTAATTAAAAAAAACACCATATTTTAGTTGTACTGCACATTGCTGCAGCTCCTCTTTTCACCCTGTGTGTTGAACTCTCTGTTTTAGATACCATTGGGAGTCGCACATGCGCAGTACCTAGGTAAGGACTACTAGCCAGTCAGAAGCAGAGTATGAGGGCGTGCCCTGACAGTACCTAGGTAAGGACTACTAGCCAGTCCGAAGTAGAGTATGAGGACGTGCCCTGACAGTACCTAGGTAAGGACTACTAGCCAGTCAGAAGCAGAGTATGAGGGTGCGCCACGCTAGCAGCTAGGCGAGCATTATAACGTGTGTTACAAAGTGACCACGTTTGTCTCTGAAGTAAAGGCTGGACTACAATAGAGCTGTTTGGAGCAGTTTGTGAACAGGGTTTTCTGTTGGAGATGGTAAGTCCCTTTGGGGGGGACTTTGGGCTTTTTCACTTTGTAAACCTATAACATGCACAAAAACATGTATAACACACAACACAAAAAGCAGTATATGAGCACTTTAAGATGATTTTTTGGGCATTTCTGCCTTTAGTCATCAGGACAGCTTAGACATAAAAGGGAAGAGAGGGAAGACATGCAGGAAATTGCTGCAGGTCGGACCCGAACCCTGGGCCTCTGCGTCGAGGAATAAACTTCTACATATGGGTGCTCGCTCCACCAACTGTGCCACCCGAGCGCGCCCCCTCCACACAATATTTTGCTAAACTTAACTCGGGTCAACTCTGGTTGACTTGATATGACTTAGCATGACACAACATTAATACCCAGAGTGCACAGGTTAAAGCAGTCTGTCCTCTTTTTCCGCAATTTGGCTGAAACAGTGCCAGCTCAGTGAAGTCTCCATTAAAGATATGGCAAAAATTGGTTGCAGCAAACCCAGTCGCACGTCACAGCTCGTCCTACTTTTTCCATTCTGCACTTTGTCAGAAAACAAAGCTGGTATAGTTAATATATAAGTGGGCCAATGTGCCGCTAGCGCTGGAGGCAATGGGATTAGAAATAGAAAAGGGCTCACTACAGCACTGAAGGCAAACATGTCATGAATACACACTTACTTACACCTTTTACATGATAATAGACCAAAAGTATTGGTACTGTTAGTCTCTAGCTGTTCCATTTAAAGGAAGCTTTGCCTGAATTTTCCTTAAGTCATGAAAAGTAGTTTCAGTAGTTTCTTCTATTTTCTTCCAGTGTTCTACAATAGCAATAGGGATTTATTTTTCGAACTATGACACTTAATATGATTGTTAAAGGTCCGATGGCATGAGTTTTTTTAACATTAATATGAGTTCCCCCAGCCTGCCTATGGTCCCCCAGTGGCTATAAATGGTGATAGGTGTAAACCGAGCCCTGGGTATCCTGCTCTGCCTTTTAGAAAATGAAAGCTCAGATGGGCCGATCTGGAATCTTCTCCCTTTCTCTGCTTTGCCCACCCAGAGAATTTGGCCCGCCCATGAGAGAGAGAGAGACATCATGGCTTGCAAAAGTGGCAGTTGGTCAAGGCCACCCCCCCCTCCTCCTGTGACTGGCTCTAGTGGCTGTAATTCTGCACCAAGGCTGAATTTCGGGAAAGAGACTTCAGATACAGTATAAGGGGACCACTAAGGTCTATATAAAAGAGACTTCAGATACAGTATTAGGGGACCACTAAGGTCTATATAAAAGAGACTTCAGATACTGTATTAGGGGACCACTAAGGTCTATATAAAAGAGACTTCAGATACAGTATTAGGGGACCACTAAGGTCTATATAAAAGAGACTTCAGATACAGTATTAGGGGACCATTAAGGTCTATATAAAAGAGACTTCAGATACAGTATTAGGGGACCACTAAGGTCTATATAAAAGAGACTTCAGATACAGTATTAGGGGACAACTAAGGCCTATGTAAAATCATCCAAAGAGCACCATGTCATGGAAACTTTAACATTGGAAAACAAGACAAAGTCTCTGTGAGGCTACACTTAAAAAATGCTAGTAGCTCAGCTAAGCATGCTTACACTGAAAATGCTAACATGCTTATCTTAGGTAATGTTAAACCTTTTTCTCCATCTCAGTTAAGGGTGGTTAAACACATGCATAGGTATTTAAGTATTTCAGGTATTTAGTCATTATTAGAGTGTTATGGCGTAGCAGGGAGGAGTAGGGAATGGCGGACCCAAAGTGCAGAGAGAGCAGGCAGGCAGGCAAACGTTGATGTGGAGGATTTAATAAAAACAAAAAGCGGCAGTACAAAGACTGGAAAACTCAAGGGCATGGCTACAAACTAAACAGGTACTGACACAAAACGATCTGACACAAGACAAGGGGAACACAGAGGCTAAATACATGAGGTGATGGGTAAATCAGAAACAGGTGAGACAACAGGTGAAGCACATCAGGGCGGGGCTGGACAATAACAACGAAGGGAAAACACAGGAAGTAAAGTGGACAAGACAGAAAACCAACTTACAGAATAAAACAGGAAGCAGAACATAAACAGGGAAACATGAAATCGACTAAACACAGAAACTTGACACAACACTAAACACAAGGGAGAACAGAGAACACAGGAAGTACCAAAACACACACAAGGGAGAATAACAACAAAAACAGGAAACATACAGAAAACTACTACGAAGCAACAGAAATGGCACAAAACACAAGACAAAATACAGAAACCATAACAGAATGCAAGGCATAAATGCAGAAACCACAACATAGAGTGAATGGAGATGTTGACCTGATGGAAAGAGAAGGGGATAATAATAATCAATTTTATTTTATTTTTAAGCCCCTTTCAGGTTACCCAAGGACACTTTTCAAAACCAGATAGGCAGCCAATATACAATACAGATTACAGTATAACAGAACCCAACAACAACAGTAATAAGATCTTCAAACTACATACAGATAAAATAATACATTTATAATTAAACACTATGCGAAGCACCCGGAAAGGTTAATCTTAAAAAAAATAGTTTTTTTTGTGACTTAAAAGAAAAAACAGATGTGCACTGGCGCAGACCCGGAGGGAGAGCATTCCAGAGTTTAGAGCCAGATTTTTGTCTGTATTTTGAGCAATTTGTCTGTGTTGTGTATTTAGTGAATTGAGTTTTTAGTGTCTGTATATTCTCTGTTGTATGTTTATTCGAGCCCCCTCCGTAAAGCTTTTAGGGTTTAGGGTTCCCCATTTCACGAGGCCTACATATGATAATTGTACCTTCTGAAATTGTGTTTTAATGATATGATGATGACGTGTGAATAGGAAAAAAAAAAAAAAAAAAAAAAAGAAATTGCAATTCAAACAATTAATCCTGAGGGAAACACATTTAATGGCACTCTATGGATTCTTATTCTAAAGAAAAGAAGTCAAGATGTGGTTGATGCTGTTACCATGTTTTCAGCTGTTTTTATGTGTTGATTTCTGATCCACCTGCTGCAGTCCAAACTGTGATTTGAGCCCAAAAGAGGACGTTCACATATCACAACTGCACAGATTCAACAACCTAATTACTCAGGGAGTCACTGAAGGCAGAATGGGTTCTGTGTGTGACGTTAGCACGTATGTAGACCAGACCTCCTCCCACAGCGCTGCGGGAGAGGGTCTGGCTAGTCCACACAGCATTCTGGGATGGGAGAAAAACGTGCTCTGGTTTATTGGCATTTCTTTAAACCAGGTACAATCGTCTTGGGCGGTGCTAAGCACCGGAGGGAGCAACAGTGCTGCTTCAAAATAGCCTCGGGAAGGAACTTGTTTTGGTGGAACATGTGTAAGTTCAAAAGTTGTTTTAATCGTGCAACAGAAAACTCCGATTGGACAGATAGTCTAGCTAGCTGTCTGGATTTACCCTGCAGAGATCTGAGGAGCAGTTAACCATAGTCTTCAGAAATCCACCGGAGTTTAGAATTACAACACAAAGAAAGCGGAAGGTGAGGGACATCTGGCTGAAAATGAGGGACAGGAGGAATTTCCAGTGGCACATGAACGATCCTGGAAATGAAATGTCGTAGATATGGACTAGCATGTATAAAATTCCTAGCCTGGCTCCGCCCTCCTACGTACTTCCGCTCAATTTTAATTTTTCTTCAGTACACCGTCTGGGTTTGCAATATATTCTTGGGTTTTCTCCGGCCAAATACTTACCGGTCCAATCAGCGAACAGAGGGAGTGGCTGAGAACGATGACGTTGAGGTTGTGCGCTAGTTTGACCTGTAGTTCCGTAATGGCGCCGGAGAAAGATGCGAGCGAAGCCATTCGGTCCGTTGTGGCAACGCTGCTGGATATCCAGAAGTTAAAGCTCGAGCAAGAACAATCTTTGATGAGTTTTGTTGGTGGCCACGATGTTGTTAGATTTTCCAGCTTGCTCCGTTATTGGTGAAGGAGTTGGCTATGGCGAAAGCTAGCAATGCTAAGCCGGTAGTTGTTGTCGTCACGACCAAACGTTAGCGATTGGTTAAGGCAGATCCAGAGTGGCTCTGGGCAGATCCAATAGTTATAAACTTAAACAGAGTACCCGCCTTCAAGGAAGTTAATACTTGTCAATGGAGAGTGGCCAGACTCTCTGTACAAATGAAATGGACCTGAGTCTGGTAGGACCAGGCTATAATTTTCCTGCTGTTTGCCTGAAAAGTTAAAAGCACCTCATTCTGGATATTAGTATTATTGGCTTATATGGAAATCATCATGTCCCATAAAAATAGACCAGCTACTAAATATAAGGCAGATGTCACGTTATCTGTTGTTGGAGTAAAAGCCATCATATCACTGAAGCCCCTCCCTCCCTGTGTGTGTTTCTCTGCAGATGGGAGGCACCATGTACAACACGGGGAGGCACGTGTCTCTGCGGCCGGACAAAGCCCACCTGGTGAACATCTCAGGGGGGCCTCTGGGTTATAGCTACAGGCTGGAGGAGGTCCGCCTCCACTTTGGGAGCGAGGACTCCCAGGGTTCAGAGCACCTCCTCAATGGACAGGGCTTTCCTGGAGAGGTGAGGATATCAAGTATTTCTAATCTAAAAATGAAATAGTTATTCATATGAAAAAGCAGGACACAGATGACACACACTTATTTAGAATATTTATAGGACACACGTGTGCGTGCGTACACACAGACAGACACACAGACAGAAGTAGAAAGTGGCACGAAAAGAAAAGACTCAACTGCCTAAAATTTGTACTTAAGTACAGTTCTTGAGTAAATCTACTTAGTTACATTCCACCACTGATAAGATAATTGCAGATAGCAGACATTGACATGCTTAATAACTACATGATTGTTATCTGAGATGAACACACACATAAAACGGAATAACACACACACACACACACACACACACACACACACACACACACACACAAACACAACATCGTCACGTAGTGAGTTCTAAAAGTCATCTGGGTTTAGGTCATCTCTAAATGTATTTGCAGTATTTTGACTGTCCTTCCTTGTTTGGTTCCATGTACAGTAGTATCTCCATATCCACTCAGACATATGCCATATCCCTTTTTCTCTGTTTCCCCCGAATTCTCAAAGAAGTTGGACGCAGATCATTCAAATATAAAGCTCCTTCCGACTGGAATAATCTTCCTGTGTGTCTGAGATCTCTAACCACTTACCGCTGCTTCAGGACATCTTCATTTTCTTTTAAAACAAACTGTTTATGCTTTTAATTTGTGTGTACCTAACATTTGTTCTGTTTATACGCTCTTTATTCTGATGGAATTGATGTATCATGTGGGTTATGGCTGTATCTAATTTTTTGTACAGCAGCTGGGGTTGTGGGTGACCGAGGTTGAGCGAGCTGTCTGTATCTGTATAATTGTAGTGTATTTGTTTGTTATGTAACACTCTTCTGTCTAAATGTGTTCATAATTATGTATTTTTGTTCGTAGGACGCCCTGGAAAATGAGATGCTATATCTCAAGGGGCTATCCTTCCAATACATTCTAATTCATCTCTCATTAAGAGGAAAACATTTCATGCGTGAGCTATATCAAAGCTTGTTATTATCCACCTTGAAATGAATCCAAACCTGGTTGTCGAAATAGGATAAGCCAATGTTCTCTTGTTGTCTGTGTGGAGATTCCCTTAGCTTCTCTTTCTAAAACTAGTTTGTTTTGTGAATCTGCTCCGTCCAGAGAGACACGCAGTGATATTTAAAAGAAAGCTGTAGACTTTTGAGATGCTTCTCCCTCTTGTTATTTAGATTGGGTTTGTTGTTCTACATCTGTCAGAGTCGTTCTGGAGGAAGACATAATCTCATTGGTCGAATCTAAATTCTTTGGGGAGAGCAAAAGAACCACTACAACTGTCTGCTAGTTGATGAAGTCTATTACCGAAAACAGAATGTAGAAGTCAATCAACCTGGGCTAAATACCCAGGTTGATTGACCCCCCCCACCATCCTCCATCCCCCAACCCAACATGCACTGATTACCCAAGGGACCCGAGCAGTCGGACCCACGGCAACTTTTAGGTTTGCTAGCTGACGGAATTGATTATAGGAGGCACCTCTGACAAGAATGCAAGTCAATGGAGTGCGGGAGAGGGCGGGATTTAAATGCGCCCTGTCTCTGTGGTTGGATGAAGGTGGGCCATAGTAAGATGGGATTGGCTAATGATTAGATGAGAGACAAACCAGTGGGAGAAGCCCGTGATCTCTCTCCACTCGGCGGGCCGGTCAGCCAAAGACCAAGGATGCGAATGGCCAGTGTTCACGTGAAAGACAAACAAGCGGGCCAATCATATGATCTCTCTTCTCTCTATGGGCCGAGCAAAAAAAATTAATTTCGACAGGCGTGCATCCCATGCAGCCCACAGATAGACCAGCCCACCAGGAAATCGCCCGGTACACCCGATGGCCAATCCATGCCTGCTGCTGGAGAAACTCAAATTTAGCTTGTAATGCTGGATCTCATGGCGTCCCTCTTTCAGGTCCAGCTGATCCATTATAACCAGGATCTGTATGCCAACTACACTGAGGCCGCCAAGAGCCCCAACGGCATCGCCGTGGTCTCCATCTTCATAAAGGTCAGCATGTGCTTCTGGGAGTACACTGAAACAAAACGAAGGACCAGTTAAGAAACGATTACATTTCAAAAAGAGCTTATCAAATGTTTGAGAAACTCATAATTGATGGTAGATTTAAAATCTTAGTTGTGGATTATGGATTTTCATTATACTTATACTAATAAAGCTCAACAGTGACTGCCCACTTTTTGAACAGCTCTGGTTCAGGAAGTAATTTTCAAAAAAACGATCAGCTCGCTGAGCCTCGCTCTAGCCGTTTGCGTGTTCGCGCATGCGGTAAACATTTCCATGGTAACAGCGAGTTCCACCAATTACAGATGTCTCTGTTACGCTTAGGATTGTGGGTAGTGTAGTATGTCTCTATAAGATCGCGAAGAAAACACGTTTTTCTTAAAACAAGGTTGATCTTCAACTGACTTCTGTCTTCTACAGGGGCATGCGACTTTGTTTCACAACCTCGTAGCTCGTGCTCAGTATCCCTTGGATGTTTTACACATCATGGCTGATAATCAAATTCCTTATTGAGAAAATGAATGGGATTTTTACTTCCGGAACCACACTGTTGAGCTCTGTTGCCATAAAGGAAACAAAAGAGTTCACTGTTTCAGTCCTTAGGACACTTGCTACATGTGTCTTACTGCAGTGTGTGTGTGTGTGTGTGTGTGTGTGTGTGTGTGTGTGTGTGTGTGTGTTGTACTGTGGTTTGTGATGAATATTTGATCCCCCTCTCTCTTTGTCACTTTTCAGCTCTCTGAAAACTCCAACGCCTTCCTCAACCGCATGCTCAATAGAGACACCATCACCAGAATCAACTACAAACGTAAGACTCTCTCTCTCTCTCTCTCTCTCTCTCTCTCTCTCTCTCTCTCTCTCTCTCTCTCTCTCTCTCTCACACTCACACACACTGCCGCCACCTGTGATTTGTCCCTAGACAAGCGACTTCTTTGAATATCTACCGAGCTGTATCCATCTATACAGATATATTTTTAATCTGCTGTAAATAATGTAAAATGTGCCACAAAAAATTGGCTGTCACACCTCTTTATATAAAGTGGTAAAATCTAAATTTTTGTCACTTTGAAGCTGTGATAGTTAAGTTAGATAACTTTACTTGGGGAAGTGTCAATTGAAGAAGTGAAACTTTCTTACTTCATGTTCGTTAATATTTTTCCAAATTCCAAATTCTCTTTTGTGATTTGAATTCTTTTGCACTTCTGATGAATCACACATTGTATTATTTACCTCCATCACAGGAGGTTATCCTTTTAGTCCCAGGATGCTAGCACCTTTAGCCTGTTAGCATGCTTACATTTGCCAATTAGCACCAAACAGCTGAGCCTGATGGGAAAGTCATTGTTTTTTGCAGGTATTTGTGGTCATAGACAAAAGCGGTGGGCAAATAAAAATTTGAGGTATCGCCAAAGTGATTAAACTTGACCATGAATGTCTAACACCAGATGTCACGGCAATCGATCCAATGTTAACTTCATGCTGGGGCTAGAGGTGAAGTCAGAGTATCACTTTGTCATTAGGTTTTATCCTCTGAGGACCATGAATGTCTGTACAAAATGTCATGACAATCCAACCAAAATAGGAGATGGTGAGATATTTCAGTCTGGACCAGAGTGGAGCACCGACCAAATGACTGACCGACATGGCCATCCCTGGATCCACGCAGCTAGCATTGCTCAAAACCTTTGAGGTCTAAAATGTATATTTCTTCGGGGCGCCCTGGTAGCTCACCTGGTAGAGCACCCCATGTACCAAGGCTCAGTCCTTACCGCAGCGGCCCAGGGTTTGAATCCGACCTGTGGACCTTTGCTGCATGTCTTCCCCCCTCTCTCCCCCCACTTTCCTGTCTGCAACTGTCCTATCCATTACAGGCCAAAATGCACAAAATATAATCCTGAAAAAAGAAATGTAAAAACATATTTCTTTTTTCTTTGTAAGAGGTCCTTCCCATTCCGATGGACCACCATGGGACCTTATTCTGGAAAACTATTTGTACGGTAGTGAACTGCGAGAGACAAATCATGTTTCGATTTAGATTTTTTGGAACATCCAGAATTGAAAAGTTAATTTTGCAAGTCAAGAAAGTCGTGAAAAAAGACTGTGAAAATACCTAATAAGCAAAACCAACCAACCAAAAAAGGAGATTTTTTGCGTCAATAACAAACACCAATAGGCACTTGACCAAGCGTCACTTTTTCAAAGATAATTTTTTGGGTTTTTCCGCCTATGCATATGCCTCGAAGTATATGTGCGCCTGCTCTACCCACTGAT
Organism: Perca flavescens; assembly: GCF_004354835.1. NCBI lineage: Eukaryota > Metazoa > Chordata > Actinopteri > Perciformes > Percidae > Perca > Perca flavescens. The sequence continues at coordinate 28,477,099 of NC_041345.1, read as the reverse complement.
CCAACCCGGCCACCAAGCATCACTTTTTGACGCGATGGGAGTGAGAATGTGTTGGAAAGAAGCACCCAAAAGTTGCGTAAGTGACGTCATAACTTTCTTTCTCGCTGGAGCTACAAGGCCTGTGTGTGTTTGATTCGTATCAGGATGTACTCACAAGAGCAAGGGGTCTTGCACGGTCTTTTGCTTCCCACCTGATAAAAAAAAGACGCTGGATAAAACGCATCAGGTGAGATAACGTTACGTTTGTGCATGGTACATAGCTAAGCTAGTTATCTAGCTAGCAAGCAAGGTGACGTACTGTGCAAGATGATATGTAGTTCACTGAGAGGTTTCACAAACGTAAGTGCTTCTAGGATAAACGGAACTTTTTTGTTCATTTTGCTAAATTATCTTTTAAATTGACATAAATTACGCATGTTATGTGGGATTCGTGGCACAATTCAAATGTGATAAGAAAAAGATTTGTCACCATACATATTCTTTCCGAAATGAGATCCCATATGGGACATAGGAAGGGGAGGGCAATTGTCTCTCTGTTCTCAATAATTGGAGATCTAGTCCAACACTCTGCTCTACATACTGAAACACAACAACACTCACGCACAGACATATTTTTGTGTTTCCCTTCAGCGAGAATGCCTTCTTAATTTCTTTTCTTTTTTCCGACCTCTGCTATGAAGATGTACAGCCCTCTGGAGAACGCAACCACACACCCACACGCACAGAAACTTGTTTTTGTCATGTAGGAGGACATTGCATTGACTTATATTAATCCTCTGGAGACGTGCACTAACCAAAACCAAGAACCAGGTATTAACCTTAAAATTAAACTGCATAGCCTGTTTGCCATAGGCTACGGTCCAGAAATGGGAGGTGAGTTCCCATATTTTTCCCCTAATTAATTACACGCACACGCACACACACACACACACAGCTCCAACATATTTATGTTTTCTAAGGCAAACCATTCCTTTTAGTTGGTCCAAACAGTATAGATTTATACCCTGATGCTATTTTCTACATAAACCACATGCACGCACCCACACACTCATGCAATATCTTATCCCTCTGCTTTTTTCCTTTGACAGCGTTCTTGCTTATGGGTCTGAGCCATAGAATATAAAGAACATGCGTGGCATCGGTGGAGTCACCAATTGGTTTGGGGACTGCTGTTTTGAAGCCAGGAGTTTGCATTTTGGCTGTCGCCATCTTAATATTTTGGAGCCAGAAGTGACCATATTTGGGCAAAAGCGTGGAGAATGATGGGTCTAAGCCAGTGTTGTTTAAGGTTGCGTTGCCGCTGAGGCTAGCTAAAAGCTAAAGATGGAAAGTCGATTATTTTTAACCCTTGAGAGTGATCCAGCGGAGTTTTACCGGCAGGTAAAATGCAGACCTGTGGGTCCTGGTGCCGTTCGTCAGCATGTACAGCAATACACAAAGCTGGTTAAAAATCGCCAGAATTTCTCTTCAGTAACCAGCTAATGCTAGCACTAGCTAGCTAGCTTAGTTGGCAAATTGCTGAACATTGAAAGACATTTTTAGGCTACCAAAATGTTCCAAATAACTTTGATGAAGTGAAACAACACAGTGCGAGGGTCAAAGTTTAAGACACGGACAACACCCAAAAACAAGTTCAGGTCTATTTTAAGGTACACAGTGCCATGGTTAGCATTGCTAAGCCTGTGTCATGATTGGCAGGTTGCCGTGTAGCCATGCCCCTAAAGCATCCCCTGCTTAAATTGTCTATTTTAAAATAAATAGGACAATAATTTACAAAATTAACATTCTGTAATGAAGAAGACTTGAAAGTAGCGTTTCAGACCATAAACCAATTATGAAAATGTTTACTCAGGTAATCAATCAAGTGAGAAGAATGGTAATTTCCCCATAGACCTCCATAGTGTAAACGGACTTCTTTTTTGCAACCAGTGGAGTCGCCCCCTGCTGGATGTTAGATAGAATGCAGGTTTAAGGCACTTCCACATTGGCTTCACTTTTCAGGCACGGAAATTGCCGTTTGGTCTGAACATATGGGACTTTCACACAACGCACTGCGTCACCTTAACACTCCTCCCCTCTCTCTCCCTCTCTCTCTCTCTCTAGATGATGCGTTCTTATTAATGGGCCTGAACATAGCCGACCTTTACCCTGACACCACACGTTACATCACCTACGAGGGCTCCATCACCATCCCTCCCTGCTACGAGACGTCCACGTGGATACTCATCAACAAGCCTGTCTACGTGACACAGATGCAGGTATGTGAGTGTAGGACAAGTGTAGGACATGGGAAAAACAACATGCATTCTGTTAATTGGGGGAGAAATGCCATAAGCCTCAACACTCCTACACATACTACACTTTGCTGCAACTTTTCTCCCTATCATTTAACTCTACTGTACTGCACTACTGGCTTAAGTTGACTTTCGACCTTCGTTTAATATTTGGTTCTACTGTCTGTGCTACTTCAGACTATTTCCACTGTTTTAGATTATTCAAATCAGTCACCTACCGTCATGAGGCACAGTGTGTAATGCTAGTGAAATAGTTAGTGAAGTGTAGTTTTTCTCTAAATTTAATGGTGGAATGCAAATCCAATTTCCATCCATCAATTCATCCATCCATCCATCCATCCTACCGCTTATCTGGGGTCGGGTCGCTGGGCAGCAGCTCCAGCAGGGGACCTTAAACTTCCCTTTCCCAAGTCACACTAACCAGCTCTGACTGGGGGATCCCAAGGCGTTCCCAGGCCAGGGTGGAGATATAGTCCTGGGTCTTCCCCGAGGCCTCCTCCCAGCTGGACGTGCCTGGAACACCTCCCTAGGGAGGCGCCCAGGGGGCATCCTTACCAGATGCCCAAACCACCTCAACCGGCTCCTTTCAACACAAAGAAGCAGCGGCTCTTCTCCACGCTCCTCACGGATGACTGAGCTTCTCACCCTATCTCTAAGGGAGACGCCAGCCACCCTCCTTAGAAAACCCATTTCGAGCACTTGTACCCGGGATCTTCTACTTTCGGTCATGACCCAGCCTTCATGACCATAGGTGACGGTAGGAACGAAAATTGACCGGTAGATCGAGAGCTTTGCCTTCTGGTTCAGCTCTTTTTTCTTCACAATGGTGCGGTAAAGCGAAAGCAGTACCGCCCCCGATGCTCTGATTCTCCGGCAAATCTCCGCTCTATTGTCCAAGGTCCTCGCGAACAAGACCCCCAGGTACTTGAACTCCTTCACTTGGGGCAAGGACTCAAACCAAACGCAAACCAAATGTATAGGTGCATATTGCCACCTACTGTATCAGAGTGTTACGTCCTTTGGGGGACGTTTCCATTTTTTTTTTTCCTGTCCTGACAGTGGTGCTGACTTAAAAGAGCCGATACCGGAAGGGACTCTGCATCATGTTGTACCTCGGTTCTGAGCAGAAAGCTTTTTTATGTCACTGAAGAGCTTGCTTTTGAGGGAATTACTGGAATGGTTGGGGCTTTGGAAATTATAGAGTGTGGTCTAGACCTGCTCTATCTGTAAAGTGTCTTGAGATAACTCTTGTTATGATGATGATTGGCCATCTCTTCATCCCTCTCCTTTTTCCTCTCTCATCTCTCCTACACCTTCTTTAGTGATATTTACAGTTTTTCATTTGTTAAAAGTGAACCACTGATTTTACAGGTGCCTTTCGACAGCTAAATTTAATATGAGAAACTGACAACTGTGGGTCTTTGATATGACGCAAGATGTGTTTACTCGTACTGTAAACCCGAAGATCTTTAGAGGAGATATAGGTCAATAAATATTTGAACTATGCAAGCAATGTCGCCCCACATGGAGGGCAGGAAGCTAGCTCAGTCTGTAGGGAGTTGAGTTGGAAACCGGAGGTTCGCTGGTTCTGGTCCCCATGCGGACCAAAGTACAATATACCTCTCCAGCTACCAGTACATGACCACATCAAACAGTTCAGTGGCTTTTCAAAAGCCTTTCTATCCATTTTATTTCTATGGACTCGCTCTACGCTCAGATCCGCTATAACGCCGCCTTCACACTGGCATTGAAATCAGCTCCGATACCGGAAGTCATTCATTTCCTATGGAGATTCGGTTTCTATCCGACAATTCCAGCGTTGCTATGGTACTGATAAACAAACCTGCTAATGCTAATTGTTTAGCTAGCAACAGACATCGAACTATTGACATTATACCGCTATATCACATTTAACAGACATGACATGTCAACGTCCTGGGCAACTTTTCTCCACGCAGCAGCCTTTCTATTTATATCAGTATAAGGGAGTTCATAGAGAATCGTACATTCAGACACTTATCACTCGTTCTAGTCTCTCTGCCATTTTGAGTCGCTTCCGAAGCTTTTCAACGGTGTAGTACTATCTCTGCTGGGGGCGTATTGTGTATTACGGAGCTGATTTCAACTGCCAGTGTGAAGGCGGCGTGAGTACGCGCCATGTCTATTTTTGACGGAATCGCAGGGCGCTCAACAAGATTTCAAAATAAACACCCTGTGCAGACTCCGGATGGTATATCGCATCACTACACAACCTAACAACTAACAACATAGCCACCCATCTATGATCTGTGTCGTTCATAACTGGACAAAATGGAAGAAACCATTTACAGTAGACTACTTACTTTTATCGTAGAAGCACAAATATCCAGGAAAAATTACCAAAATTACCTGCTTCCTCCAACTTCCAAAATTTTTGGGCATGCACACTAGAGTATTTCTTCAGCCAGGCGCTGTCTGAACCGGCTGACTTCCAGAGAGTTGAAGTCCACTAACATTTGTAAAGTCAAGACCATCCCAATGTTATTTGACCCGATGGACTTACCACCTGAACCAAACTGTGTTAGTGAACTGAACTGCACAAGCTGAACTCAAACAATGTCTACCAAGCTCATTCTTCACCCGTTCTCCTTTACCACCCCCCCCCCCCCCCCCACCCCACACACACACACACACACACACCCCATCCCTTCCACAGATGCACTCCCTGCGCCTCCTCAGCCAGAACGAGCCCTACAAGATCTTCCTGAGTATGAGCGACAACACCCGGCCCACCCAGCCTCTGCTGCAGCGCTGCATCCGAACCAACATCAACTTCAGCAAGCAGGGTCGAGACTGCCCCAACAACCGCGCCCTCCGCCCACAGTACAGAGGTAATATGGGGGGGAGTAGCACTGTTGTTTCTGCATGAATAAATCAAACAAATTATCAAATATTCTATTCTGCCAGACATTAATGCCAAGTATGATTTTTTTTTTTGCTACACTTTCCATCCCTTTAAAGCTAATTAGGGCAGTTTTCCCATGCTTGTGCCAAGACTGGAGATATTTAAAGTCAGTTTTGCCAAACCTCTCAGGCTCATGGACCCCCATTCACCCCTAAAAAACGTTTATTAAACCAACTTTTGATAATGAATCACTTTTATCAGTCAGTTAATGTTATGCAAAGGTTTTTCAATCTCATTTACATGTAGAAATAAAGCTACACTTAAGAGCACCATAAGACTGAAGGAGGTGTGTTACTGGGCCTTCACACTTTAAACAGTGCTGCATTCGTTGATGTGTTGTGTTGCTTTAGGTACAGCTAAAGCCCATTTTGCAAAACCAATTTGCGAGCATCACTTGGACACAGATGGTCACATGGTGGCAGCATCATGTTTCATAAATGATTGTTGCTTTGAAATACGTTTGCATGTTCTACAGTGCAGGGCTATAGCAAGCTCATGCATGGGTCGCAAGTGGGATGTCTGTTTTTATGAGTGAAATGTTCAAATGAACAACATAATCTCACGTCAATTGCAAATTGCATGTTGGAAATTTGGTGAAAGGGGCGCTAGGACCATGGATGTATCGATGAGTTGCTCAGTGGCGCATGAAGCCCAAAAAGTTCTACTTCAGCGCATACAATTACCCAGATGATCAGCACTGCTTCGGCAATATGGGGCCCATAGAGCAGGCGCACTAGACATCTCCGCCGGCTACTTCCGGTTTAGCGCTCCACTAATGGCGACCTTACACCAAACGACTTTTCAAGCGATTCCACAGTCGCGGAAAAATGTCCAATATCGGAATGAAATCCTGAGAGTCGTGGTCATAAATCTCAGTGGAGTCTTTTCTTCCGGTCTTGACCAAACAAGAAGCAGCAAACGGCTAGAGCCAGTGTTGTTTATCGTTGCTAAGGCGCCGTGCTAAGCTAAATGCTTAGTAAAGAGGGAAAGTTGTCAATATTTAACCTTTCTGAAGCGAGTCATCCAACGGGAGTTTTATCGGTGGATAAGCATGGAACTCTGGGTACTGCTGCCATTCATCTGCATGTACGGCAGAAAAGAAAATCGGCAAACTTTCCTTCAAGTTACCAGCTAGCGGTAGCGGTAGCTAGCTAGCTTGGTTAAATCATTCAAAACGTATCTAGTTGTAGTCTTGCATGGTGTGAGCCTGCAAGATCCCCAGTATTTACATATTATGTCAGTCTTTAACGTTAGATGTGAGGTGATTGTCTTTTCAGCCTCTCGTTTATTTCGCGGGGGTTGTGATGCTAAAAAACCCTCTTTTTCACCTTAGTTTATGAGGAAAACTCTTTTTGGCGAGAGGGCATCAAATGACGGACACAGAAGTCGTAATTCCACTGTTTGGCTGCTATGTCGAAATGGCTTCAAAACCCACTTCCTGGGGGCCTGGCTGGGGCCGACAGTTTGAGTAACAGATCCACATGATCTGCACAGTGGTTTATAATACTATGAAACTGCAACTCTGTAATGTTAAAACTATTTTATTCTCGACTGCGATGGATGCCAAGTAAGCAGAAGGATTAGCCCTAATTAGTTCTAATCACCTGGAATGTTCACTGACACGTATCTGATTATTCAGAGCAGTGCGTTGCCAGATTATGTCGCGTTGTGCTGTGGCAATGTTGAGCCAGGATCAACTTCTCTGCCTGACTACCCTGCGTTTCTTTTGCTGGAGCCCTCTGCATCTAGGCCCACTCATTAATTTCAACGTGATAACATGGTCCCTTTTGATATGATTTCTTCCACCTAGTGATATTGTCTGTCTAACGAACCCTACTTGTGAGAATAGAGAGTGAAACAGAGAGGGAGATCTCAAAAACAAGGGTGAGACACGTATGGGAATAAAAAGAGTCATACGTGTGGGAGTGCATTGTTTGTGCGGGTTTTAAACCGGACACGCACGCCGACACATACACACACACACAAACGTGGAAGTGTTACGCAGAGAGCGTGGGAGTCCTCCTACTAATCCGTGCTCTCCAAATATTCTTTGTTATCGATCTGGTGAAGCCCAGCGTGCTCTCCACTACATCAAATGGATTCTGTGGACTCCGTTTCCCTTTAATAATGGCTTGTTACAACACAAAGCCCCAACAGGAGTTTGTGTATTCATGGTCAAAGAGCAGAGAGAACACCGTGTCGGAGAGTTGTCTGAAACCCCTCTGAGCCAACAGTCCTAGTCACCATGTAAAGAAAGACAGACCGATGGAGAACAAATAAGCATTCTGTGCAGTCCTACAGAACATTTACAATAATCACATGGACCTAATCATGGGCGTATGTTTAGTTGTAAGCATTATTATAAAAAAAATGTAGCTTCAAACACTATATTTCCTGTATTCTGGTGAGTTCATGGTGCAAATATCGTTATTTATGTAAAAGAAATGTATTATTTAAAACTTTCTGCATATACAAAATACAAACATTTTTTTTTTAGGAATCATGTACATGTCAACAACAAATCGGTTAGAGAACAAGACCTTGTTAAAACTAGAAGCTCCAAAGTTTTAATCTACATAAAAGACATGAAATCACATCTTTCTATTTTTCAAGCTCATGTTGTGTTCTTTAACCCCCCGATGTAGCAAGGTAGACACAGTTCTGTTTTCCGTACATTTTTAAAGCCCCCTGAAGCTCTTTTGGGGAGTGTTTTTCATATTATTTTTTAAAGCTGGGACAAATCTACCTCTTCTAAATATTGGGGGACCTAATTAAAGGTGAGACTTTGATGTTAAAATGTTTCTAAAGTCCATTCTAAAGTAAATTTTTTAAAGCTTTAGTGCGTAACTTTTAGATATTAATGAACGTCCGTTACATTCAAGCCATTGCCAAATGAGTTGCTACAAAGCTAATTAAGACTCTCAGCTCCACACAACTCTCTCTGGATCTCTCAGTAGGACTATGTTCAGAAGATTGTGGCGTCTGGTGACTTTCCGCTCACAGAAACTCTAGTGAAGATAATGACCTCTTCTGAAGAGTCCATCATGTTATTTTAATCCTCCGTGTCCTCCTTGGCTACTAGCAACTACGTGGAGGAAGGGCGGGGGAGTGTGCGTGATCACAGAAGGCATGTATCATGTGGACGCACCGACAATTGTCATTACTTAGAATTCCTCACGGGGGCGACAGCACTATAGCTTTAAGTTAATTGTAACAATCTTGCAGTCTAGAGCTGTACCTTCAAACACACATTCAATCTCTTTAATTCTCTGCACTTTTCTCCGTCCAAACTACCCTCCTGACAATGAAAGTCTTTGGGCTGACAAGTTGTTTTTGTCATTGGCTGTATTCCCTCAGCTGATTCCCAAAAAAAAATAATAATAATTTCACTCTAATAACAATGCAGAGAAAATTAGTTTTGAGCGAACTGTGGTACAATACATTAAATTGAAACATGAATCTTTAACATTGTACATGGCCTCTTACAAATAAAATAAGTATAAGTAAAATATAAAGAGCCACTGTCAATCAAATCTGATCAAACCGCACTCACAGATTAGCTGAGTGGTAAACCGTCAATAAATGTAAGGATGTTGAACTAGTGATTGTTGCACATTTGGTTGTGACTATTTAATGATTTAAAAAATACTGAAGTTATGTGGCTCTAAGCACCTTTTTAATATTGTAGCTGGTGGGGGGCTGAGCCAATTGTAACTATTTTATATATTGTTAAATAGTGCAATGAACTGTAAAATCAATGATTTATAGACTCATTATAGGCTTTATTTGTAAAATCTTAAGTGTCTTGCAAAGTAACTACCTACTAAAGCTGTCGAGGAAGAGTAGTGAAATAAAATGTAGTCTACACTTTTTGTCTCTGAACTGATGCTGAAGCATAAAGGGGAACACAAAGCTTTGGTACATATAGCTATGGAAAGTAACGCGTTGCATTTTAAATGTATTCCATGTATTTAAGACTGTTATAAGAGCGCAAAGATCCGCGTAGCGAGGAGGTCGGGGGGAGAGGGGGGGGGGGGAGGGGGGTGTCCCAGAAGAAGGGGAAAACCCAGGGCTTTCACCCGGGAAACGTGTTCATGTCCCGGAAGTACTAATTAAGGAGGTTGGTGTTTTTAAACCCAATCCACTGCGTCCCAATTTGGTCCATAGACGTCAGCTAATATTAACGGTGTATTAAATAACCTGCCCACTGCGACAATATATCTACCATTGAGATCAGATATAGTTTCAGCAGGTTCAAAAGGAATCCCCTTTCTAAGCAGAATTGCTGTTCCTCTGGCTTTGTGATCAAATCGTGAATGATATACCTGCCCGATCCATTTACATCTTTGCCTCTTTTGGGAATTATTATATAGATGTGTTTCCTGCAGAAATATTATATCAGGCTTTAACAATTTCAAATGACTGATTATTTTACTTTGTTTGACAATATTATTCATGCCTTTGACAATCCAGCTGATAAAGGAAATTGCACACTGTTGCTTATCTACATTTTCAGGGGTCATATTTCTGCAATTCAAAAAATTATCTAATGGTCTTCCTTCCTTCCAAATCTAATCTCTCACATGAACCGTGCAAGAGCAAAAAACAAAATGCAACAGGGCCCTTCACCAGATATCAGTGCCACCTTTTTAAGCATACCTTAGCGAGTTAGAGACTAAATATAACTGAACTTAATATTGAAATATTGAAAATGAATTCTTAAATGTTCTTTCCAAGCAGAGCTCACAAAAGCGTGGCCTCACATGTCGCTTACTCCACCGGAAGCCCCAGGATTTTACTTTTTAACAGAAAGGTCGACCTCCTTAGAAATCCTTTCCATAATGTTGTCACAAACTTAGAATATTAATCTGAGCCCGTCAGTGGCAAAACGACCACTTTTTTTGAACGTAAACTGATGGTGCACAATTGCCCCATAACTTGATTGGGGCTTGTTTCGCCGCTGTCGACTGTCTTGCTTAATACTGGACCCATTTCGAAGGTTGTTGTACCCCTCAATCACCTATACACAAAAACATAGGAAAATAGGGTACAGGTTGAAAAAACACTGTAACCTGCTCCAATCAATTAATGGACTTTATTAAGACCATAGGAGTCAGCTGTTTATTGACAACACAATCCATTTTTTGTACGGAATAACACCTCTCAAGCCGTCAGGTTAATTGAGGCCATCTGTGTTGTGAACACTGCAAACATTGAAATAAACTAGCACTGAGCTTTATTTCCATTCAGTTGCTACCCCTCACCTGCAATCAAAGTAGTCGAGCACTGCTGCATTCTCCATGGAAGTGAAAATGGTGACTGATGTAGAGCCAAAATTTGGAAGCACACAGGTCCAGAGGAATAAGGTGTCATGTTTACGACTGGCCCGACTCAGCAGAGAGGGAGAGGAGACGCAGGAGACTGAAAGCAGTGAACACTGGTGACGAGAGAATCCCTGGTGGAAAAATAGTTATTTTTAATATCTCTCTCTCTCTCCTTTACAGGCTTACACACTCTGAATTACTCCTCTTCTCTGTTCCATTTTATTCGTCTCTACCTCATACCCATTGATTCCAACTCTGTACTTCCAGTTCCTCTAGTATGCTCTTGTTTTCTCTAGTAATAGTAAGCAGCAGGGTCTTTGGGGCCTGACATGCCGAGCTGACAATGAATGACTTTGATTGATTAAGACCCTTTGTGTCTTCTGTTAATTTGTTCACTACAGCCAATAGTGGGCTGTTCATCTACATACCTACAAGTATGTTCTTCACCTGTGCGAAAATACCTGGTCAAAGTCTTTTTTTTTATTACTGCCGAAGCCAGAGCAAAATGAAGTAAAAACTAACTAGTCTACAATATCCACACTACTCTGAATCTATTTACACAGTTATTCACATGCGTGGACTACAACAACAATTTATCCTAATGGGTAATTCCTGTGTAGCACCCTGAAAAACACCCACACAATTAGATTTGGGTGACATACAGCTACTCCTCTATGGAGAGCCATTTCATTCAAAACCCCACCCAACCTGCACACGACTTCTCCAATCATCATGCGCCATGCTGGGACATGGAAGAAGTTGGCCTTCTGCCAGAAAGCCTTTTCTGCCAGAAATCTCTAAATTCTAAGGAAGCAAAACTACTTGGTTTTTAAAAAGGTTAGTGGTTTGGGTTAAAATAAACCTTTCTGGCAGAAAAACCCCAAAGGCTAACTTCTCCAGTGTGCGCCATGCTGTTGGGAGAAGTTAGACTTTCTACCCAAAAATCTTCAGTAGTAATAGTTGTATAAAGTTCGACACAATATGTCCACAGAGGAGATAATGTGGATGAATGGCTCAAACACCGGACTCTTACGCAGGAGACTGGGGTTTGTGTCTTGTGAGAAACCCAAATTCGATGTTGATGTATCATTTTTTGACTTAGGTGACTGTTATTTTCTTTCCTTTTTTTAGTTGCAGTTAGGGTGGGGTTTTGAATGAAATGGCTTTCTATAACAATCCAGAGATCCAAAATGCAGTTGTAGTTCAGCTGATGACAATTAGGAAAGAAAATGGGTGGGCGGACACCCAGAGACTGGTTGGGTTGAGAGAGAGAGAGAGAGAGAGAGAGAGAGAGAGAGAGAGAGAGTAAGTATTATTATAATCTGAATAGTAGCAATAATAGCAGTAATAATAATAGAAATGTGACTAATTACAATAATATTAGTAAATATTAAATAGTAGCTGGGGAGTCAAGCAGGACAACGGCAGCAGGCCTAACCACAATCCAGGTGCAACCACAATCCATGGGAAACCTGTGAGACCAGAAAGCACATAAAACTCTGGAGGAGATATCAAGTTAGTAACATGCATTAATGGGACAGGAAGGCATACAGATGGTGAGAGAGAGGATGAGAGGAGTTCAGTGTATCATGGGATTTTAAATGATATTCTGGATTTTACAGGGAGCCAGCGCTGAGAAGTTAATATAGGAGAAATTCTCTTTTTCTAGTTCCTATAAGTACACGTTGCGCAGCATTCTTGATCAACTGGAGAATCTTAAAGGACTTACTGGTGCAGCCTGATAATAAGGAATTGCAATAATCTAGCCGAGAAATAACAAATGCATGGTCTAGTTTTTCTGCAATTTTTTTGAGACCGGATTTACGCAGGTGAAAGGCAGTCCTTGTAGTTTGTTTTTATGTGGGAGTTGAAGGATGTATCCTGATCAAAGATTAACTCAAAGATTCCTGACGGTGGTGCTGTAATTTTGTTTATTTGGTCTATTCTGTACACGTGACAATCCATTTCATGTCTGTCCTTCCTGGAGAGGCTTCTCTCCTCTGTTGCTCTGCCTGAGTTTTTCCTCCAAATTAAGGGTCTAATTATAGAGGGTGTCATATTCTGTACAGATTGTAAAGCCCCTTGAGGCAAATTTGTCATTTGTGGGATAACAGGGGCCGTAAACAGCTCACTCAAACATTGATTGGAGAGAGTCACCTACTGGTTTGACATCTTTTTATCACTTTTCTACTGTGAGTGCACTACATACCTGCATAGAAGTGGTAAATAGTTTTAAACTAGGACAGAGTTTCAGTCCTTTTTCTCCTTTACCTTTGTCTCTCATTATCCTGTCTCATTCACACTTTGTTTCTCACGTCTTTCTCTTCACCACTTTGAAAACCTGAGGCATGTCTTGTTCTGTTTTGTTTCACACTGCTTATCCTTGCAGTGCTAATTATCTCCTTTCGTCCTTCTCTTCTTTTCTCTTCCTCAGTGAATCAGTGGCTCCTGAAGTAGAAGATGAAAAAGATGTCAAGCTGCAGGGCCACGAGAGGAGAGGCAGAATTCATTCAAGTCTATTTCACACTGCCAAACCGAGCCGAGCCTGCTGTTTGACCTGAACTGAATGGGAGGCAAAAGCGCTCTGCTTTACTTAAGACATCTTAACTACACTGATCTCAGCTGCTCAGCTGCCCGAACTCCAAACAATCTTCTGTGCTGGCCTCCCACACATGTACAATGTAAACGCAGCTCATGTGGGCCAGCACCTTGAGCAGACTTTTAGACCAAAGTCTACTCCCTTCTGTGTTTTTATTTGTTGTGTTAACTCACAAAGACTGGAGATGTAAAGACACTCAATCATTTTCTTTGGCTGGTTTTCAACTGATAGATGTTATTTAAAGACTACAGTATACTCTTTGTCTGTTTGTCTGCTTGTTCATGCCTACACAAGGGAAATTATGATGGTCTGAACTCCGGCAACAAAGAAACACCCAACTGTGGCATGATGAGCGATACAAAAAAAATCTGCTGGTTCTGATATCACATAGTAACTATGGTACTAGGTAAAAGGTAATTTTCAAACAGAATTTGAAATGTGTGAATTGCAGTTTACATAGCTGAAGGGGGAGAAAAAGAGAGGGAGAGACTGCAACTCTGACATTTTACAGTCCTGAAAAGATTTATGTAACTGAAGATTGGAAAGGGATAGGTCAATCATTTTGCATGATTTTACAATCGTTCACTTGTCTTTAAGTTAACTTATTTAATTAAAAAGTGATGACAGAACCAAGCTGGCATCATGTCCCTACTTTGCACAGCGACACAAAGGGTCGGCCTCCCCTTTACAATGACAACAGCCAACACACTCACCACACCAACCAACATAGACTGTAAAAATAATTGATGAAGCAGCAGTGTCACCCATTGGACTACCGTTTTGAAGCCTCCAGTTTGGCAATGTGACCGTCGCCATCTTGTTTTTGTTTTTTTTTAAAAACCGGATGTGATGATTTTTGGACGACAGGGTGGAGCTGGGGTGGATGGTGCGGCCAAGCCAGTGTTGTTCATGATTGCAGTGACACTGCGCTAAGCTAAACGATAAAGAGGGAAAGTTGCAGATTTTCAACCCTTCTGAAAGCGTGTCATCCAGTGGAGACGGACCTCTGGGTACTGGCGCCATTCATCTGCATGTACGGCAATATATAAAATTGGCAAACTTTCCCTTAAGTTACCAGCTAACACTAGCGATAGCTAGCTAGCTTGAATGTTGAACAAGACATTTTTACAATTTGTTCCAATTTACTTTGATAAAGTAAAAGCACACAATGAGAGGGTAAAAGCTTAAGATGAAAACACGGACAACACCCAAAAACAAGTTCACGGCTATTTTAATTTACACAGTTACCTATAGATTTCTACAGAAACAGACTTCTTTTTGCAAAGAGTGGAGTTGCCCCCTGCTGGAAATTCGCTAGAATGCAGGTTTAAGGCACTTCAGCATTGGATTCACTTTTCAGACCTTGTTGCTCCATCCATTATTATTTCAGTCTATGCTCACCAAACATGTTCAAACTAAATTGTTCATATTAAGGTCTAATTCTATGAGGCCAATCGTGATCATTATGGAGCTGTAGAAAGAGATACAAAATGCACAGTAGATAAGTGTGGAAGGAATGGATTACAGTATGTCTGTCTGCTGTAGCCTAAACGGCAATCGTTAGCATGCCCAGTTCAGTTCAACCATCTTAACTTTCTACCTATAAGTTAGCTAGTGTCATCTCCAAAGGCAAGGGTCATGTCATTAGCTAATTACATGACGTTATGCTGTTACAGATTATGTCAGAAATACTTGATACCAAACGGCAGCAAACGGTCAACTAGTCATGCAATAGTGAGTCCGATTTAACCAGAGGAAAGCAAGGTGAAATTGATGTTCATGTTAGTCAGTGGCAGCAAAGTTATAGGGTGTAATATAAAGGTCTAATTTAAATTAAGATTTCAGCCACTCTCAAGACTTTGGGTGTGCCTGAAGTGTTGAACGTACCCCCACCTGTGCCTAGATTAAAGCCGCCGTTTGACACGTCTGCTAGGAAAGAACAAAAACTGTCTACATTAGAGCTTTAGTGCGTAATGTTTATATTAATGAACGTCCGTTACGTTCAAGCCATTGCCAAAATGAGTTGCTAACCAAGCTAATTAAGACTATCAGCTCCACACAATTCTCTCTGGATTTCTCAGTATGGCTATGTTCACAAGATTGTGTCCGGCGACTTTTGCGCGCAGTAACTCCAGTATAGATAATTACCTCATGTTTTTTAAATCCTCCGTGTCCTCCTTGGTTACAAGCAACTGTGTGCAGGAGGGGTGGGGTTGGTGCGCAAACACGGAAGACTTGCGTCGTGTGAATGCAGCAACAGTGTTGCTGTCATTACTTAAAATTCTTCATTGGAGACAGAAACTATACGCACTAAAGCTTTAAAAATGGCTCAGCTAGAGGAGCCGGCATCGATGTTAGACCAAGAGTTAAGCAGTAAATTAAGCCAGACAAAGCACTGTGTGAGCACCACTTACCATTGAAAATAGCTTCTTGGCTCAAAAACCGAGTTGTATCGAAATACTTTTTTCACCATGAAACCGTGAGAGCAGTTGCCAAAATTTTAATGTTGTAAAAGAGAAGAGAACCTGTTAAACACATTGTGTTTCATGTAAGAAATGTGGAAAATTCAAGCAGGTTATAAAAGGTGTCACTTTCTGTTTTCCTCCTCAATTTTCTAATCTCAGTCAACATTGAAATCTATTGCTTCCATCCACGTGTGGACTTTCCCTATGTTTTGAAATATAAATTATATAAATTATGTATGAAGAGGGTAAAAAAGAAAAGTTAGAGCATGTAAGAGAATTTTAAAATTCCGAAGAAATAAATTCAGATACATGGTTTTTAAAGTCAAATATGCCAATATTAAGTATTCCATGGCTGTTAATAATCAAATATTACTAAACTTATATGCTAATATACTATATTACTGTACTCAGGGGCGTAGCACAAAATTCTGGGCCCTGTAGAAAGGCATTTTCTATGGGCCCCTCCCCGTATCCACAGCTATTAATTCTAGCATCTTTTTGGGCCCTACTCACATGAGGGCCCTGGGTACTCAGTCCTCTTTTACCCCCCAGTCCGACGCCCCTGACTATACTAAATATATTTGCTTCCATAGATATTACTGTCTGGATGCATGCATCTGACAGGGCACCGGGTGTCTGAAGGCTAAGGGCGTTTTCACAGCTATAGTTGGTTTAATTAGGTCTCAATCAGTTGATGAGAGATTGTAAACTTGAAGCAATTTCCCCTTGGTTGGGTTTCACACGGAAAAATCCAAGCCAACCAAAATTATTACATTCCAAATTTCGCAAGAACGTTCACTCCTCTAATTGGTCGGATGTATCTGGGGGTGGGAGCAAGAAAGTAAATATAGGAAGAAGGTTCTGTGTTCTGGAATAGTGCATATTTCTCACATTGCCATGGTCAAACCAGCTCATTTCATTTAAATAATTATGTGAAAGCGTCGTAAGAAAAGGACTCATAAAGGACTTCTATAGATATAGACTCCATCGGTCTGAACCAAAAGTGTTCAAGACCGAGTCCAAGTCCGAGTCACTAAAGAAGAGTCCCAGTCCGACTCCATCACTGCCTATTACACATAAAAGTAGTCAGAAATTTCATCCAACTTCCGAGTCCTATTTCATTAATGCTCGAGTCCAAGTCCAAGTCCTCAAGCTCAGGACGCGAGTACTCCATCACTGATATTACACGTGATTCTGTGTGACGCGAGACCTGCACAGTATAAGAGGGAAACTATTGCTCTTATGCACAACGTGCATGGATATCTTTATCCATGCACGTTGTGCCTGATCAGATCTGTGCTGTGATACATATATATTCAAGTAAGGACAACTGAGACTCGTCGAGTCTGTTCAATTATTCATCAAAGTGGAGATTGACATTAAGTTTTTCCGAATAAAAAATGTATGTTTTCCTCTGGTCTTAACTATAGCCCAAATAATGTGTAAATGTGACTGAAAAACGAGTGGTGTTATTTCAGATAACTAAGGTCTGTACACCACAAACTCTAAATATGAGTGTAGAACTGAATAAAGTTGGTTAAAAGATGTCCACGTTATCTGATGATAATGTATGGTTAATGTTAACTGCCAACACAGTGTTATGACATGAATAATAGGGGTGTGAATCTTCACTGGTCTCACGATTCGAATCGATGCATCACGATGCGTCACCTCCTTAATATCATTATATATTGCTACACAGGGTTTTTAATTAATTGAATTGAATTACTGCTCTTAAAAACAGACACGTCCTGAATGTAGCGAAGTCTGAACCCAGCAGACTACAGACAAAAGGCAGAAACAAAAAAAGCAGAAAGCGGAAAATCAAGAAGTAACATCAGTAGGCAATAATCCATTATGGACTGTCAATGCATCGATGCAGACTCGTCCAGGTCCGATGCAATGAATAATTTCAACACCCCTAATGAATAATGCAATCTCCATTCTGTTGTGCAGTGACAACTGCTGCTGCCGTATAACTTTTGTCCTCTCGGTAAATAATCAGCAGCTGGTAATAAACTCAACTCTCCCCATCACGGAATCCAACCCCAGTCTTTCTAGCGTGGTGGTGATGGCGCAGCGGATAGGACGCATGCTTTTGGTGTTGGAGATATGGGTTCAATTCCCACTGTGATACATCAACCAACATGTCCCTGAGGAAGACACTTAACCCATAGTTGCTCCAGAGGCGTGCAACCTCTGACATATAGCAATTGTAAGTTGCGTCGGATAAAAGCGTCAGCTAAATGACATGTAATGTAATGTCTAGCGGCACCTGGAAATTCTATCACTTAAACACACTAAACTGATTGTAATAACCCCCACGAAAGAGGTCTAACATAATCAAAAGATTCAAGGAATCTTAATAATTACATAAATTAAGTAATTGATGGATGGACGGATGGATGGATGGATGGATGGATGGATGGATATCTATCTATCTATCTAAAAATTTCACCAACTAAACTCTTAATAACATTCTTTCAGTCGAGGTGAAGCCAGATGCGTGTGCGTGTGCGTGTGCGTGTGCGTGTGTGTGTGTGTGTGTGTAACGGCAAACAGTTAGATGAATGAATGAATCTGTTGCAATTTTTAAACAGCCTAGGGCATAAACTACTTTAGATTTTATTTAATTAGTTTGACTTCAGCCGTCACTACGTCTTAGCTTATTTATTTGTAGAGATTCATTTAGTTAATTTGATTCAGGATTTGTTTTAAAAATCTCATTAAAAAATAACATGTTCATTTTTTTGTTGTTTTTTAAGATTAAATACAATTTCAGTTGCACTTTCAATAAGAGGACACATCTGCTGTTTTGCACAGTTTATTTAAATGAAGGAATATTTTTCAGTCATTGGTCTGCAGCTCATTCTGTTAAAACAAAACGTGAGGAAATCGTATCGTGAACTCAAAATCGTGAATCGTACCGAGTTGTGAGTTGAGTGTATCGCTACATCCCAGATAGATAGATAGATAGATAGATAGATAGATAGATAGATAGATAGAAGATAAAGGTAGAGTAGGTAGCTAGATTGTTCCAAGAGTCTAACTTGAAAATGAAAAAAAGCAATAGAAAATGTCTTGTTGCAAGAGAGCTGCTCTTAGCTTAAAGCCACACCTGCTCCTATATATCAAGGCAGCAGCAAGCTTTGTCAATGTTACATAAGCATACGCCATTACACTAGGTGAGAACTGCACCCTGGGAGGCTATACCTACATAAACCCAAAGGAAAAGCCACATGATGTAACTGATTGTTCCAGTACTCAGACAGAACTGGCTGAGTCACACTCGCAGTTACAAAACAGAATGAAGCAAAACAGCATATAAAGCACGGCTCGTCAACGTTTTCAAGGGCCCCTTAGCTGAAAGAGAGACAGAGTAGGGAGACCCTACTACTGTTGATCTATTGTGTAAAGTTAAGTTGCATGTTAAACTGGGCCAAATGGATGAAAATGAATGGATTTTAATATTTTATTGTATGATTTAATGTAAAACATACATGTGGAAGGCACACTGAATCCTTAAGCTTAACTGTATGGCTACCATATGGCTACCTTACCTATAGTTAGTGGTGGAAGAAGTATTTAGATCCTATACTTTTTTTCAACCCCTATTTTCCTATGTTTTTGTGACTGGTGGGAACAACGATCTTTGACATTGTATAACGATCATCAGGAAAATGTACTTAAAGTATTAAAAGTAAAAGTACTCAATGCAGTAAAGTCCCCACATTTTAGAAACTGGAAATGATCCAAACAGTTGTGTGTTTAGCCAACTCCTTCACCACTAACGGAGCGAGCTGGAAAATCGAATTTTTCCCAAACCCCCCGTGGGGAGGAGGGCCACCAACAAAACTCAGCAAAGATTGTTCTCGCTCGGGCTTTCACTTCTGGATATTCTGCGGCGTTGCCACAACGGACCGAATGGCTCTGCTCGCATCTTTCTCCGCCGCCATTAGGGAACTACAACTCTATCGCACGGCCTCAATGCCATCGTTCTCAGTTCTCTGTTTGCTGATTGGACCGCACAAAGTTTTGGCTGGAGAAAACCCAAGACCAAACCGTGAACCCAGACGTAGTACTGAAGGGAAATGAAAATAGAGCGGAAGTACAGTACGTAGGAGGGCGGGGCCAGGCTAGTGCAGCATGCCTTCTAAACTTGAATCTTAAGTGTAGTTTGCAACCCAGTTAAACAAAATTACCAACAATACTCACAAAACAAGTGGACTGGAGACCCCTATAGTACAGGCATTATGCAACATGACCCCACACAAATTGCAAAACAAAAGCTCTTTCAACTAATCTAGCCTCATAAAGGTATCCTCTAAAACATATAAAAAGTCCTTAGAAATCCAAGTGGTGGAAAGTATTGAAAAATACTGAAATCGGTGATGCCAATTTCCCATTGCAGCCTGTGTTAATGGCAGACACAACGGGTGAATAGGGAAAATATTTTAACTAACAGATATCACCATGAAACTTCCCCAGTTGATTACTTCTATTATTACATTTTTTGTCTTGCAAGTTTTCTGAACTCTTATCTGTAATTATGCAAACGAGGCATTGTCTAATTAAATATGTGCTCATAGAGGAGACTTTTTATGAGTAACAAACACACAGATTTTCTGTTGCAATTTGTGGGAGATTCACCCCTTTTTTCTCCCAAACTGCTTGCACTACTAACTAGTATTGTCCATTAAGACTGGCGGCATTGAGCAACATTTTTCCAATCCTCCAAAAAGAATGAGCATCGAAGGGAAATGACTGACACTAGTTTTAGTCTCTATCACTGTATTCCCAGCAGAAAGGTCCACCCTGAACAAGCTGTACTGTATTTGACCTAGATCCTCTGGTAAAGACTGGTATTTTTTTTCCACCGACATGGTCGAGCAACGTGATTTGTCTGCAAAAAGGCATTCCTTATCAAATATTTATCCTCATTTTGGATTCAGAGCTGTAACCGCGAAGCGAAGTCTGTGTGTGTGTGTGTGTGTGTGTGTGTGTATATGTGTGCGTGTGTGCGTGCATATCCATCCATCAAGCTCTCGGCAGGGCTGCATTTTGTCAGATTAAAGCGGGGCTGATGCTGAGTGTTAAGCAGCCTGCTGTCTGGTTTGGTTTCGGCGTCTATCACAACGTTAGCCATGGGAATATCACACTCTCTGCTCTGCCCTGAGGTTAGGACCATACGGCTTCTCTGGATAGTTCACTCCCTCTGTCTCTGTCTCTTGGTCTCTCCATCCGTTTCTCTGTTTGTGTCTTTCATCCCTTGCATGTCTCTCATACTTTGTTTCCTTCTGACGCAACACTGTGCAGAATGATGAGCAAAAATGTAGACGTCGGTCTGTCTGTCACTATCTGGCTTTTGTTTTATAACGCCAAAAGTCCACGTACCTTTTTTTTTGTACTTTTGGTCAAACACCTTTGGGGTGAATTTAAACGATCGGCCCTCGTGTGATCATCTGACACACACACACACACACACACACACACACACACACACACACACACACACACACACACACACACACACACACATACACACAAACACACACACACAAACTGTACTCTGTGTTTTTAGTGTACTACTGTAACAGGGGTAATGCTACCTCCAGCTAGCTCCGGTCTGACTGCAAACGACACCTGCAAATATGCCAGGGAAATATATTAAAGGTCCCATGACATGGTGCTCTTTGGATGCTTTTATATAGGCCTTAGTGGTCCCCTAATACTGTATCTGAAGTCTCTTTTATATAGGCCTTAGTGGTCCCCTAATACTGTATCTGAAGTCTCTTTTATATAGGCCTTAGTGGTCCCCTAATACTGTATCTGAAGTCTCTTTTATATAGGCCTTAGTGGTCCCCTAATACTGTATCTGAAGTCTCTTTTATATAGGCCTTAGTGGTCCCCTAATACTGTATCTGAAGTCTCTTTTATATAGACCTTAGTGGTCCCCTAATACTGTATCTGAAGTCTCTTTTATATAGACCTTAGTGGTCCCCTAATACTGTATCTGAAGTCTCTTTTATATAGACCTTAGTGGTCCCCTAATACTGTATCTGAAGTCTCTTTCCCGAAATTCAGCCTTGGTGCAGAGTTACGGACACTAGAGCCAGTCCCACAATGAGCTTTCCTTAGGATGTACCATTTATGTGTCTGTAGCTATTAAGGAGGAGAGAGGGGGGTGGGGGTGGCCTTGACCAACTGCCACTTTGCTCGTTTGAAAGCCATGATGTCTGTCTCTCATGGGTGGGCCAAATTCCCTGGGTGGGCAAAGCAGAGAAAGGGGAGGTAACCCCTTTCTATTCTATTCCAGATCAGAATCAGAATCAGAAAAGCTTTATTGCCAAGGACGTTTTTATATTATACATACAAGGAATTTGTTTTGGTGTTGTAGGTGCATGTCACACATTCTCTAAAATAAGTTAAACAAATAGGTTAAACAGAACAAACAATACAAGTATATATCTATCTATCTATATATACAGTACAGGCCAAACGTTTGGACACACCTTCTCATTCAATGTTTTTCTTTATTTCCATTACTATTTACATTGTAGATTCTCACTGAAGGCATCAAAACTATGAATGAACACATGTGGAATTATGTACTTAACAAAAAAGTGTGAAATAACTGAAAACATGTCTTATATTTTAGATTCTTCAAAGTAGCCACCCTTTGCTTTTTTTGATAACTCTGCAAACCCTTGGTGCTCTCTCAATGAGCTTCATGAGGTAGTCACCTGAAATGGTTTTACCTTCACAGGTGTGCTTTGTCAGGGTTAATTAGTGGAATTATTTCCCTTATTAATAAAAAAGCAAAGGGTGGCTACTTTAAAGAATCTAAAATATAAGACATGTTTTCAGTTATTTCCCACTTTTTTGTTAAGTACATAATTCCATATGTGTTCATTCATAGTGTTGATGCCTTCAGTGAGAATCTACAATGTAAATAGTCATGAAAATAAAAAGGAAACGCATTGAATGAGAAGGTGTGTCCAAACTTTTGGCCTGTACTATATATATATATATACACACACAGAATGTATTAAAAATAAGAGTAAAATTAAGATAAAAAGAGCAGAACAGCAGATTAAGTACAGTGGCATGTAGAGCCAGAGGTGGGGTGTGGAGAGAGTCAGGGTGGGTTCCGGGCCTGGTTAGAGTGGAGGGGCTCAAAGAGTTTGTTGCTGGGGTGGGAGGGGTCGGCCACAATCTTTCCAGCACGCTTCAGAGTCCTGGTGGCGTAAAGGTCCTGGAGCGGCGGCAGATTGCAGCCAATCACCTTCACAGCCGGACCGAATGACACGCTGCACGTCTGCCCTTGTCCTTGGCATTGGCAGCAGCGTACCAGATGGTGATGGAGGATGGGAGGATGGACTTGATGATGGCTGTGTAGAAGTGCACAGTCATTGTCTTTGGCAGGTTGAAGTACAACCCTCTGTTGTGCTTTCTTGACGAAGGAGCTGATGTTCAGCTCCCACTTGAGGTCCTGGGAGATGGTAGTCCCCAGGAAGCGGAAAGACTCCACAATGTCAATTGTGGAGTCACATAGGGTGATGGGGGTAGGTGGGGCTGAATTCTTCCTGAAGTCCACAACCATCTCCACTGGCTTTAGAGCGTTGAGCTCTAGGTCGTTTTGCTTGCACCAGGTCGCCATGGTGGTCAGCCCCCCCCCCGACCTGTAGGCGGACTCGTCACCATCAGAGACGAGTCCGACGAGGGAGGTGTCGTCCGCGAACTTCAGAAGCGTGACGGACTGGTGACTGGAGGTGCAGCTGTTGGTGTGCAGGGAGAGAGAGCAGAGGAGAAAGAACACAGCCCTGGGGGGTCCGGTGCTGATGGTCTGTGGGTCGGAGAGGGCTTTCCCCAGCTTCACATGCCTTTTGAGCTTTCATTTTCTCAAAGGCAGAGCAGGATACCCAGGGCTCGGTTTACACCTATTGCCATTTTCTAGCCACTGGGGGACCATAGGCAGGCTGGGGGAACAAATATTAATGTTAAAAAACCTCATGAAGTGACATTTTCATGCAATAGGACCTTTAGACATAACATCTACACACAGGTACGGCGCATACCTTAATCTAATAAAAATAATACGAGGCATCTCCACCTTCTTTGAGGGGGGGCTGCTAAACTAGAAAGTAAACAAACGACGCCTGTCCTCAACCTCACGGACGAGTGCTTCTCTCATTCCACGTGGTTTTATGTTCGGTGATGACGTCTGGGTGTAGTGTTCAGATGTCCAGAAACTTTTGGATGTGGGACTGTGTTATTTTGTCATCTCTCTCACACAGTTGCTTTGTGATTTCACATCTCCTCTCCTCCTACATCTCTCATCCTCCCTCGCTCCCCAGTGTCTTCCACACACGCACACACACACATTTTATCACTTCTTTTTATCTCCTCTCTCACACATACTCCTATTTCTATAAGTCAGGAGAAGTGTTTCTCCTGTGTTTCTCTCTCTCTGTCAGTGCTTCCTTCACTGTCTTCTGCCTCTTCATCCTCATCCTGTTCTCGTCTTTAGTTCCTCCATTCCTCTGTTACACTCTCTTTCCTAGATGTGTAAGCATTCAGTGGCAGTACCATCTGATCCTGTAGACCCCCCCCACACACACACACACATCCTGCACCCACTCACTCCACTCCGTCTCACTCCAGCATACCATTGTATCCTAGCAACCTAACTTTACGAGTACTGTAGTAGCAACATCAGCCTGGCATCTTTGCCCATCACACATTCAATGTTGTGCACGGTGCATTCAAATTCTTATTGGTTAATAGCTAATGGCTTTTCACATCATCTAATCAGTTCAAGTACTCAGAAAAATGATCTGTTTTGCTTGCAGCATCTTTTAATTATTTAACTAGGAACATCTCATCAAGCATGAATGATGCACGCTTCGAGCCAGGCAGCAACAAAAGCATATCCCCTTTGACGTTTTAGAAAAACTGGAGTACACAGTTTGAAAGTGGCTCGTAATGTCTCAACCAGGCATTTTAACACCATTAACCGCCGCCGGATTTAGAACACATAATCCCCCCACCAGCGTTCCACAAAACAAGATCTGGGGATTCGGGGGGAACTTTTGAGGTTTAACTGCCATAAATGGCCTCCCACTTCGCCAATCGGTGATTCGCTAAATGCTTCGAGGGCTGTCTGAACGTGCGTCACGCCAAAAGCAAGCAAACTCCATTGCCCTTACGTAAACGGGTGGTTACAAAAGGAGAATGTGTGCACCTCACACATACTTTTTTAGGCTGTACCTTAAAGTGCTCATATTATGATCATTTCCAGGTTCATAATTGTATTTAGAGGTTGTGTGGTTCAATTTACAGAAAACACCATATTTTTGTTGTAGTGCACATTGCTGCAGCTCCTCTTTTCACCCTGTGTGTTTAGCTACAGAGTTAGGCATCGCACTTCTGTTCCATCTTTGTTGGGAGTCGCAAATGCGCAGTAGGTTTTGCTAGCCAGTCAGAAGCCGAGTATGAGGGCGTGCCCTGACAGTACCTAGGTAAGGACTACTAGCCAGTCAGAAGCAGAGTATGAGGGCGCGCCCTGACAGTACCTAGGTAAGGACTACTAGCCAGTCAGAAGCAGAGTACGAGGGCGCGCCCTGACAGTACCTAGGTAAGGACTACTAGCCAGTCAGAAGCAGAGTACGAGGGCGCGCCCTGACAGTACCTAGGTAAGGACTACTAGCCAGTCAGAAGCCGAGTATGAGGGCGTGCCCTGACAGTACCTAGGTAAGGACTACTAGCCAGTCAGAAGCCGAGTATGAGGGCGTGCCCTGACAGTACCTAGGTAAGGACTACTAGCCAGTCAGAAGCCGAGTATGAGGGCGTGCCCTGACAGTACCTAGGTAAGGACTATTAGCCAGTCAGAAGCCGAGTATGAGGGCGTGCCCTGACAGTACCTAGGTAAGGACTACTAGCCAGTCAGAAGCAGAGTATGAGGGCGCGCCCTGACAGTACCTAGGTAAGGACTACTAGCCAGTCAGAAGCAGAGTACGAGGGCGCGCCCTGACAGTACCTAGGTAAGGACTACTAGCCAGTCAGAAGCAGAGTATGAGGGCGTGCCCTGACAGTACCTAGGTAAGGACTACTAGCCAGTCAGAAGCCGAGTATGAGGGCGTGCCCTGACAGTACCTAGGTAAGGACTACTAGGCAGTCAGAAGCCGAGTATGAGGGCGTGCCCTGACAGTACCTAGGTAAGGACTATTAGCCAGTCAGAAGCCGAGTATGAGGGCGTGCCCTGACAGTACCTAGGTAAGGACTACTAGCCAGTCAGAAGCAGAGTATGAGGGCGCGCCCTGACAGTACCTAGGTAAGGACTACTAGCCAGTCAGAAGCAGAGTACGAGGGCGCGCCCTGACAGTACCTAGGTAAGGACTACTAGCCAGTCAGAAGCAGAGTATGAGGGCGTGCCCTGACAGTACCTAGGTAAGGACTACTAGCCAGTCAGAAGCCGAGTATGAGGGCGTGCCCTGACAGTACCTAGGTAAGGACTACTAGCCAGTCAGAAGCCGAGTATGAAAGGCAAAACTGAGTCCACTTGATTCCGTTTATTTATCGCAAGTAATATCGTTATCGCAATATTCGACATTATCACAATAACGAATGTTTTCCTCATATTGTGCACCCCTAGTATTAACCAATAGGCTTCAGGCTGAGTGCCACAAAGTAGCCATGGTACTGAAAGACAGACAATGTTGGTTCTTGACAACAAGACGAATATAGAATGCCAACCTTAACCCTTGAGGGGGGAAACTGAAAGTAACCCTAACCCTAACCAAAATTGGGCTTCTTTTGTCTCCCAGAATCCCAAATGGAGGAGGAAAACAAATGGTTTTTTTTACAACCTTATTATCACTGCAAGACGAGACAGGAGCAGAAGCTGGATGACACACATGCCTTTTCAACAGCCGCATTGGTTTTCACAGCACGTATTAGAACACTCACCTGTTACCACCGAGCTCTGTCTGCAGGCTCAACATTGTTTTCATGAGAACATGCAGTGCTGTCAGCTGGACATGTCTATGATATAGATTTCTATGTATTGCTACATTATTGCTCTCACTCTCCGTACTGTTCCAAGGGTTCAGACTGTGGAGGAGTAGACGGACACTATTGAAAGCCCACCTGATATAAGTATAGCCATGAGGAGGAGGCAGAGCATACACCTTTTAATTACACACACACACACACACACACACACACAAATCACAATCTATTTGAATAAAAGGTGGTTGTACCGGGCTTTCAGACTTGAGATTGTGGCATCTTCCCACATTGATGAGAGAAGAAAAGATCCTGTGCAGAGGAAGAACGCTGGATGTGAATTATTGAACAACGTCCGACAGCGGAATGTCTGAGTATTCACTTTGAAAAAAGGACAACGAGCCCCCCCCCCACACACACACACACACAAATACCTGTATGCCTAGACAAACAGTCTCTGTGCAGAGTTGTACACAGATTTATACCATTTACACATCCATCCATCATCATAACAAATGTATTCTCATCCTTAAAGGGGAATTATGCGGGGTTTTTTTTAGCTTAATTTACCTAAATTTAACAGCTTCGGAGCCATTGGAATGGTCATATGACTTTTTTTCGAGTTGAATGGTGGTCGTCCCTGGTCAAATATTAAATGACTCTGTATTTGCTAACCAGGAATTGTATTCCTGGCAGTATTTAGGAAATTACACAGTTATTTCCAACATAAAGGTGCTTTATTTGATGTGCCAAAACTTGGCACGAGAGACTATACCTATGCAGGGGTAGAGACAGACGTTGTAAACTTTGGGGGATCAGCCCAAACATTGTGGGGGTCAGCTATTTGCACTATTTTTCAAGTCACTGAGATAATAAATTGCCTAAATATCTGTACGTCATTTGGGAAAATATAGTTGCCAAGGAAAAGAATCATCCTGTAGGACCTACATCCTATTTTGTTTGTAATTGTTCTCCAGATTTCTTCATCATTCTGAAACCAGAACATAACCCATGTTGAGGATGACGTATTTGCACTCCTGCCACCTAAAAAAGGTGGAAACGACACAAAGTTGAACCTATTTTAAAACCCTAAAATCGGTCCACCCCTGTACCTATGTATAAAAATCAGATAAGACAAAACCGTTCAGTAGTATAGGAGACAGGTCGCAATGAGACATCTGTCAGCAACAATCTAATAATAATAATAATGATGAAGTAATTTCATATTCCACCTTTTTCAGCCAATCTTTTTCTCAAATAATTCCCTGAACATTCCACATATATCAGATATGAAAAGAAATCTGAAATGATAAATCTTTCTTCATATGTACGTGAATGTGTCTGTATTTGGGCTTATGGTTGTGACTGTAATTCACAGCTAGAAAGGAGAGTGTGCAGAAATAGTGATGCTAATTTGCTGCCATCTAGTGGTTACTTTGTCGTCACTGTAAGCTTGCTGCTGACTAGAAGACACAATCATTCATAGTAAAAAATAAATAAAAAATAAAAAACTCCATTCCTCTTTTTACAGTTGCATTTTTTTTGAGTTTGTTTATTTCCATCTTTCCTAGTAGTTAGGCTACGTTTTAGAGAGATTTGTCCAGTTCAATAGAGCTGGTTCTAACATTAATAGTAATAAAAAGAAATGAGCAAATAAACACTGCAGAGGCAGACATTAGTCCGACAAGACCTCCCTAAACCGAAATAACGCTTCTTCTAAGGATAACTCTCTTGATGATTATGATATTAAAGAAATATCATCAAACGCAATTTGCTTAAAAACGCAAACACGCAAAGGATGATGTATACCATTATGTCACAGTTAACTGTGATCAGTATTTCTGATGAATGTATTTAAAATATGCATTTGAATTACAAAATAATATTCGGCAAGAAATTTCAATAATAACAAATTTCCGACAGAACCTGAATACAGCATGTCTCCGCGCCATGACCCGGATGAAGTTCCGCTCAACTTTATATCCCACAATTCCTTTCACCTTCTTCCTCTTTCCCTACTGCAGCCATGTCTAAGAGAGGTATGAAACCCATCTTGTAAAATCCACATTCATCTGCTGTTTTCTACTCCCCGCCAGCTCTTAAAATGTTGTTTGCGTGTTAGAGAGTAGGAATGACAACAAATATACGTGATTAGTTTTAAATTCATGCAAACGGATTACTATTTCTTAACGATAGCGCTTTCTCTGGCTATTTGGCGGAAGCCATGTTTCGCTGTCAGCGCCGTGCAGGCATAAAGCAAGTAAAGCTAGAGGTAGAAAATGTGACTTTGTTGCAAATGTCAGACTGGTTTAATTGTAATAAACCTAATGTCGCACCATTAAATAAACTCAAACGTAAAGTCACTTGCTGAAAATCGTCTAAATAATGTGAAATTGTTCGGTCTAGCTTAGGCTGAGTTAGCTAGCTAGCTAGGCTGCGCCGGGGCTTCCAGGCTAGTGTGAATCGTGGATAGCGGTGTCTCACTTGAAGTTTTTAGCTACTATTGAAGCAAATTATGTTGGTATTAGGCAGGGGCAGTCAGTTTTTATTTGTCAAAAATCTCATGCTACGGTCAATGAACGTCAGCAAGTCGTTTACTAAACTAAACTTGTTTCCACTTAGCCGCAGCGCTAACGTTAAAGTAAAGCTGTGGTCGTCTGACAGCACATTTCTGTCAAATGACTTCCAAAATTGGCTGCTTAAAGTATCCGTTTGCAAGACCCTCACTGCGTTCAACAAATGTTCTTAAAACTGACATATTGTGATAGTTTAATAAGTTGTAGCATTACAACTTAGCGTTAGTGATTTAGGAAACTGGTGCAATGGAACTAGCTAAAGCTGGATATTAAAATTTCGTGGGTTTTTATCTTTATTTTCAGTTCTTTTTATGGGATGAGAAATGCCCAATTTTTCCTCGCTGAAAGTTGACGTTCTGGAGATATTTGTTTTGACATTGCATCTATGGTATGTTAAAATATTGCACTATATTATACATGATGTGTTAGAATGGCTGCACTTGTTAATCCCGGGGTGTTTGGATTGTTAATGTGGTGTTGACTGCTAAAGTGGCACCAAGTGGTGTTGGATCACATGTTTGACAAAAGCCTGCAAAAAAATAGGAAAACCAACTTAAATGTTAATGTGGTAAGGTAGGGAATAAAATCGCATAAACTGGATAATGTAGAGATGTGTTTAACGACATTATTTCCATTTCTCTCTGACGTAAAATTGCCAATTCCTTGACTTTCAAAAATGGTACAAGCCTAACTGATGATTTCAATTGTTCCTGTGTTCTTCCAGGACGTGGTGGTTCATCTGGAGCCAAGTTCCGCATCTCACTGGGTCTCCCAGTGGGAGCGGTCATCAACTGCGCAGACAACACAGGTATGTGTGCCTCAACTGATTTTATTTTTGCTCTGGCTTAAATATTCAACTTTGATATTGTGCAGGTGATATGTAGCTGGAGCTACAAGTTGTGAGTCAACCAGCAGAGTTGACTTACTTAACGTTACTGCTCCTGTAATCACTAAAGATAAAGCTGTACATGTGGTGTGTTGTACATTATGTGGTGGTTGTACCACCTCTGTGAGAGCTGGTACATTAGCAAGCGGTTGACTTTATTGAATTTGTTGGACTCTAAGACAGTGAAGTTTTCAATGTATTTTCTCAGGAAGTATAAAGTGTTACCTGTGTCCCGTTTTTTACAATATGGAAGAAATCACACTAAATTGTGAGGGAAATTTAATTGTACTGTGTCCTTTCTGATTTTAATGTGGGACGCAGGACCTACACCTAGCAACATTGCTAGTAAGAGTAGTGTTTTTGGCCATTCTTTGTTTGGTGTTCTTCCCCCCTTTAAAAAAGCACTTGCTTTGTCTGCTCAGTGGCTGGGTGAGTTGTCGTAAAAGGGAATATTGACCTCATCACTGTGGGTGAGATGGCAGCCTCACACTGTGGCTGACTGATCTCAATCAGTGATGAGACAAACTAAAGTGCTGTATGCCCCTGCCATTTCTAAGGGCATCAACACCATGTTCTTTAGAAACTTTGTCCCAGTATCTGTATTTCCACTTCTCCTATCTTTCCCCTTTTCATGTTTGTTGTCCCTCCATCCTTCAGGTGCCAAGAACCTGTACATCATCTCTGTGAAGGGCATCAAGGGGCGTCTTAACCGTCTGCCTGCTGCAGGAGTGGGTGACATGGTCATGGCCACAGTCAAGAAAGGCAAGCCAGAACTCAGGAAGAAGGGTAAGTGGAAACAACGGTCTGTGTGCAAGTTCCTGTAGTATTGGGTTTAACTCCTATGAACCCCTGAGGTGTTTGTTTGGGTGCATGTTAAGTACAGTGAATAGCACTGCATTGGAAACTGGGTTTGAAATTCACAAAGGACGTAACAGTTTTACACCTGTATGTGGTGACAAGCTGCCTCCATAGGTCACCTGCCACCAGATCGGCCATTGGGAAAATTAAATTGCAATAGTTGAGTTTTAACCTGTAGAGGGCAGTCTCTGTGTATTTAGAACACTGTAGAATTAAAATACTTTGCACTAAAATGCCAAAATTTGGACCTTGAATCCACATAACACTTAAATGATCCATTTGATTTATGGCTGGGGAAAAAAAGTGGGTTGGGTGTTTAGTGACTCCTTAATGACACTTGAACAGTGTCAAGTTAAAGGGAAATACACCATCTTTTTATGTGGATGTCCAATCAGTGTTGATGGTAAATGTAGTCAATTGAAGCAATAAATTCCTCGGTGCGTGTGCTATATTGTCTGAGAAAGCATGTGGAGCTGTGGCAGCAGTGCCTTAGGGCCGTTGAAACAAAATCAGGCAGTCAAATATAACATTGATTGCTGAAATTACTGTTCAGATGTTTATTGTATTATAAATGCAGCGTTTCCCCAATTGTACAAGCCTGGTGGGCTGCCAAGCCAAAAAGAGCCTCTGCCAGGCCAGGAAAAAAAATGTAATGCCAAATGTCCATTCTTTCCCCTATAGTCATTCTGCAGTGACGCATCCCCGTGAACTGCAGCGACCAGAGAATATTTAGTTAGAACGGATCAGTGCTAAACTAGCGTGGACAATGACGGCAACAGCCAACAAGCCAAGTTCTTGCTGAAATGTTGACTCAAACGGTACAGATTTTCTTTGTAGATGTTAGGGTTAATTGATTAAGATTCAATTTTTTTGTTTTACAAAGTTGCATTAGCGTTCATTTCACCATCAGGGCACTTGCATTTATATTTCAGAGTTTCTCATTGTGGTGATACAGCAGGTAGGTCAGGAAGGTATTTCCCCTTAAAAAAAGCACTTGCTTTGTCTGCTCAGTGGCTGGGTGAGTTGTCGTATAAGGGAATATTGACCTCATCACTGTGGGTGAGATGGCAGCCTCACACTGTGGCTGACCGATCTCAATCAGTGATGAGACACCTTTAATCTGCTCGGTACAACTAAAGTCAAAGTTCAACCACGAACACTAGAATCAGAAGTTACTGAAGAGTTTCCTTTCTTTCTCTCCTTATGAGCCATTACTGAAGATAAATCTAATCTATAATTTAATCCAGCAAATTCTTGTAAATTTAACAAGGCTGGTGTGATGGATTTTTTTTAACATCTGTCTATGCACTGTGCTTTGTCTGAATGTTATTCATAGAACTGGCTGCTATAGGGAGTAGGGCTATTGGACCGACTGCCTGGAATCGTATCGAATGGTTAAAAAAAAAAAATCCAATACCGTAGGAATTATTGCTTCAATGGACTACATTTACCATCAACACTAACTAGACATCCCATAAAAGGTGGTGAATTCTCGTGTTGAGTCAGGGGTTCTAATGAAGTACAGGAGTTTTCCAGGTGTTTGTCTTAAAACAAGCGTAATCTTCAATGTAACATGAGTTTCACTGATGGAAACGTGATATGGCATTGGAGAGAAAGTAGCAGCTGCAATGTCAACACACTACAGAAAGGTCTTGACATGTAGGTCGCTGCATTGGGTTTTAACTCTATGAGCAGAGTGTGAGGAAGACTTGGAAGCGCAGGCTCTCATTTACAGCTTTATTGGGTTAATACAGTGATTATGGATGTTACAACTGTATAATCTGGATTCAATTAAAGTGAAATGGTTTCTACTGCCAGTCTCTGTTTGACTGACAAGGTCTCTGTATTTTCCAGCCAAGTCAGAATGAGGGTCAACACGGGGTTGTGTTCTGTGGCTTTGTATTAGCTTGCATTAACCACATTCCCTCTGTCCACAGTGCATCCTGCGGTGGTGATACGGCAGCGGAAGTCGTATCGGCGAAAAGATGGTGTGTTCCTCTACTTTGAAGACAACGCAGGTGTCATAGTAAACAACAAAGGAGAAATGAAAGGTGGGTTTGTTTCGGATGCTACGCATCCACGTGTTTTGGTTCGTCATACTCTCTGTACGGTGTCTGGACAGCAAGGTCATTTACACATAAAAGAATAGATTTAATAATTAGCTCATGTATTGATGTGTAATGCCCTCAAGCTCAGAATTAAGAGTAGCTCGATATATATTTGTCATGAGGCATTTTAGATGGTGCTTTCAGTAAAAGCCCCTCGGGTTGTTGTGGTAGTTCTTGATTCTTACCCCCTCCATAGCTCAGTTCTTGCTGAACTGTTGAATCCAGCAGTGCAGTTGATTTAAGATTTTAAGTTTATCTGAAGTTTAGTTTTACAAAGTTGCATCAGTGGGTATTTAGGACATTTGCATTTATACTTGAGTGTATCTCATAGTGGTGATACAGCAGGTAGGTCAGGAAGGTATTTCCCCTTAAAAAAAGCACTTGCTTTGTCTGCTCAGTGGCTGGGTGAGTTGTCGTATAAGGGAATATTGACTTCATCACTGTGGGTGAGATGGCAGCCTCACACTGTGGCTGACCGATCTCAATCAGTGATGAGACATCTTTAATCTGCTCGGTACAACTAAAGTCTACGTGATGCTCCGATTTGTTTTGATTGTGTATTGCTTTTTTTAGCTGATTCACCAAGACAACCTTTTGTTAAAGGTCTACTACAGATATGTGCTTATGTCTATTAAAAAAGAAAATTCATTCAGTAATGAAGTTAATACTATTTGAAGTTTGTCAATTTAGTAGTCGTTGAGACTAGAAAGCGCTATATATAAGAACAGTCCATTTACCTAGCCACACACATATTAAATTGTTTTATTTTCCTTTACATTAATATTTGTTAGTTTCAATTGCAGCAGTCAAGTTGTCGGCCCATTTCCTGTATGTATTTAAATGAAGCATGTCGTGTTGTAACCAAAATAACGGAGCTTCCCCTTGTGTCTGCAGGTTCAGCCATCACAGGCCCAGTGGCCAAAGAGTGCGCTGACCTCTGGCCCAGGATCGCCTCCAACGCTGGCAGCATAGCCTGAGCTGGAGCCTGCTCCTTTGTTTGTTTTCAATAAAAGCTGTTGGTAATCCAGCCTCATGTCTTGGTGTTTTCATTTACCATTCATGTAGAGCAAACAGTATTTTAAAAGGGAATGTAGTTAAAATTATGAAATGTGAGCTACTGTTGTATATGGATGGAATAGTTTGATTCCAGTAAAGTAATGGATATTTGGGCAAATTACCTTCTGCAAGCATATTATCCTGGCTGGGATTAACAATGGTAAAATGCAACAGTTGCACTCAATACAAGTTTTAATGTTGCACTATGCTTAAAAATTGATTAACTCACTTTAGCAGCTATGGAAATATGGCTTGAGGTTATGTTAAAAATAAATCTAAATGAAGCATTTGAGCCTTGACACACTTGCGTATTGCTAATATGTAATGCGGTTCTTGTATTCTACGTCCAGGCTGTTGGTTGCCACACATAGTTACATGTCATATATTCTACCAACAAAAAAAATCAAATATGTGCACACCTCCAGTCAGCCATGAAATCACTTTCTCTACAGTTCGTCCAATTTTCCTGTTTGGCATATTGGCTGCAAATGTGTTCTTTTATACAGGGTATGGTTTCATTTTAATGCACTTCCTCAGACCTACCATTGGGTGGTGTAATGTAACCTAACAAGACTGTAGAAGAAGTCTGTAAACTTTATTTTACAACCTTCAGTTTATAATTTACAATTCTTACATAGTTGCTTGCTACTTACAAATGAGATACATGACAACATAACACAAAGAAAAAGAAAAGCATTCTGACTACAGTAAGCCAACCACTGGGGAAAGTTATAAACTGTTAAATATTGTCCTTGAGGGCAGTGGGCTTTGTAACATTAATTTTAATAATGAACCCTTTTTACAATATTTTTTTCAGCCCAGCAGTACCCCTTACAGCACAAAACCGTTTTTGTAGCAATTATATATAAAACAAACTTGTAACTGAAAAAAATACTTAAATCCTATCTGAAATGTTTAGAATCCATCACTAAATTCATTCACTCTTATAATTATTTTAGGACTCATGAAACATTTTTTCAAATTAACTTGGAAAAAAAAAATCTCCCCTACCGTGCAATACTCCAAAGTATCTCCATTTGAGAAACACTGCTGTGCATTTCTGTGTTGATTTAAACTGGCTGACAGTTGTCTAATCAGCAATACACAGGACAGGTCTCCACCATGAAGATGATGAGAACTGACTCTAGAACAGGGGTCTTAATGGACCCCTTATCTGAGAGAGAGAGATGGAGCAGGGACCCGCTACTATATATTCTATAAAATAAAGTTAACTAAGTGAATTCCTTATCTATAGGCCAGTAGTCTATCAATGTTTTTTTTTTTTTTTTTTCCACAAATATGCTGGTTTATATTTGCCAATATGTTGGATGCATGTTGACATTTTCATTTTTCAAAAAAACGTTCAGAAGTTGCAAAGAAACTCCCTTTCATTTAGTCTGATAATGGTTTAAGTACCGTAACGTTGCCTACTATTACATGTATTTTACATGTATTAAGTTAGAAAGTGTAAGGGAGTTTCTTTTTGCAACTTTTGACTTTATTTATCCCCCTCCGACGCACCAAAACTTCCAAAATAATTAACAATAAATTGATGCCCCCTCCCCCCTGCAGTAACTCTGAGGACACCCTATGTTGAAGATCTCTGCTAGAACACAAGGATAGGACAGAAAATTCACAGAGATGTTTAAACAGAGGGATTTATGGTTTATGGCAATCACACTTTGACATGCGAGTCCATATCATCACAAACTTAGACTAACAGGAATATGACTGACGAATGCCGAATGGCATGTAGCCTACTCTTAACATCAAGTATAACATATGTTACTCAAGGTTATGTGTATGAATCATCCATTTTTCTGCTTACACAGTCATTCTCAGCACTGATTGTATATATATATATATATATATATATATATGTGTGTGTGTGTCTGGACTACTTGGACATCTCTGGCACCGCTCTGCTTATACAGAAGGAAACCAGCAGGCTACCACCCACACCCAACACTTCCCCCTCTGTCACTGTATTGTATATCGTCTCGGCATGATGGGAGTTTTTATCAGTGTCAGGTAGATAGATTGTAGATTTACCAATGTACAGGAGTGGATAAATTGAGAAATGAATTAAAGGACAATTCCGGCGCAAAACAAACCTAGGGGTTAATAACGTGTGTACCCACTCTGGCGCTCTCTGGGACTCATGCTATGTGTTTGTAGCTTGAAACAAGCTAGCGCGGACCGCTGATTAGCTTACAGCGCTAGTATTCGGGGCACACGGAAAGTAAAAACAAATCGCAATTTTATACCAATAAAAAGGCTCAAAATATCACCACACTTCAACGTTAGCATAATGAGGGTCCCTAAATGTTAACCGAAGCATTGAGAACATTGTAAGCAGTGTTGGGAAGGATACTTTCAAAACATATTTCGTTACAGAATACAGAATACATGCCCACAAATGTAATTTGTAACGTATTCCGTTACTCAATCTGAGTAACGTATTCTGAATACTTGGATTACTTCAGGATTACTTCTACATTAAATTGCGTTTTATAGGTGTAGGAATGCGGCTATCACATCCAGCTTACTAAACAGGCCTATAATGGTGTGTTCTTTTTATTCCAACTAGCTGAATGTGTACCTGAACAAGCTGATAGATTATTGTATTGGTAGTCCCGAACTGCATACTACAAAAATCTAACCGCGGTCTAAGCTACCACAAGCTAATTTTAGCTAACGTTAGTTAGCATGTCAAACGGGGCTATAGTCTTTAAACGGCTGTGGAGCTAGTACATCAGCACCTAGGAGAATGTAAAGTCACACGTCAATGTTAAAATAGCAAGGTGACCAGTAAAACTACAACACGACTACTCTTGGCTAATTAAAAAATAACTTACTTTAAGATGCTTCTTCAGGTTAGAAGTAGAATAATTTGGAGCTGAAAGGAGGCTGGTTGCTGGCAAGCAGAGGCTGCACGGCACAGTTAGCTGTATTTCATTCTCCCTGTTCGTTCTTTAATGTGAAATGCTGTTTGAATTTCCAAGATAGAAACTTATTGCTGCCCTGGCTCTGTCGTGCCGGTTCCGACTCCATTGTGACTGATCACAAAAATAGCTATTTTTTTCTATTTCATATCGGGGCTTCTGGAAAATGCATTAAGTTGCCTTAATTTATTCAGAGTGAATAAACTCGTGAAACGGAGAAGTATCGTCATGTAATCCATTGGTTTTAACAATGTAACTGTATTCTAAATAACAACTATTTAAATTGTAACTGTAACGGAATATAGTTACTCATAATTTGTATTCTGAATACGTAACGCTGTTACATGTATTCCGTTACTCCCCAACACTGATTGTAAGTGTACAGTTTATTAAAAAGATAGATTATAAAGACAGTCGCGTTCTCGTATACAGGCAGCCGCCGTCTTGGGAGCTACTGTCTTCCTAAACTATCTTTTTAATGAACTATACACTTACAATGTTCTCAATGCTTCGGTTAACATTTAAGGACCCTCATTATGCTAACGTTGAAGTGTGGTGATATTTTGAGCCTTTTTAGTGGTATAAAATATCAATTTGTTTTTACTTTCCATGTGCCCCCAAATACTAGCGCTGTAAGCTAATCAGCGGTCCGCGCTAGCTTGTTTCAAGCTACAAACACATTAGATTAGCAGAGAACGACAGAGTGGGTAACACATCTGTAATTAACCCCTAGGTTCATTTTGTGCCGGAATTGTCCTTTAAGTAATGGAAAACTAAACAGCTGTAAACATTAAAAAGGCAGCTGGATCGTTGACATCAATGCTAGTTTGGTTAGCTAGCTAACGTTAGCTGATAAAATATGCTAGGACAGTTTAATTTAAAGCTGTATCGGAAGATTTTCATTTAACCCTTGTGTTGTCCTCCCGGCTAAAGGAATGTTGACACTTTTTTCAACATTTTCCCCTAGGCTTCTGACACTTTTTGTTGAAGTTTTTGTCCTCTTATTGTCGCATATTTTTTCTTTTTTAAGTTGTTTCAATGTTTTTGTTGCTTTTTTGACATTGTTTTGCTTTTTTCAACAAGTTTTTGACCCTTTTTCGACATCTTTGTCACTTTTACATTTGACGCTTTTTTTCCCACTACTACCAATTCATGCAACGTGTTTTACACTTATTCTTAGAATTCATGGGCACTAAACCTATGGCTCTGTCGCCATGAGGCTTTTGTTGAACACTCCACTTCATGGTATCACAGCCAGTCTGGGAAAGAAGGACCTTTTCCTGGACTCCTTGTCCCCTGGGGCCTCGGTGCGGGCGCTGGGTGTTGGGCTGGGCTCGGGCCGCTGCTCGCAGGTGGCGTGGGGATGGGTGTGCCACGTCCCGTCCCGATAGGTGCAGTAGCATACCGTCCGCTCGTCGACGTTCACACGTTCCCCCGCCGGGATCACCCTGTTCCCCGCAAAGCAGTTGGGACCTGTGGTCACAGGAAAGACAGTACAGGGGAAGCATTTTTACTTGTTTTTACTCGTAGTAGGGAAAGTAGTACTTTGTGTTTTGTTGAGCCCATTGGCCTACCTGTTTTTGGTAGTATTAATGATTAAATGCTAGTGAGTCTGGTTTCCTGATTCATTTTAAAGGTCCCATGACATGGTGCTCTTTGGATGCTTTTATATAGGCCTTAGTGGTCCCCTAATACTGTATCTGAAGTCTCTTTTATATAGACCCTAGTGGTCCCCTAATACTGTATCTGAAGTCTCTTATATATAGACCTTAGTGGTCCTGTATCTGAAGTCTCTTTTATATAGGCCTTAGTGGTCCCCTAATACTGTATCTGAAGTCTCTTTTATATAGACCTTAGTGGTCCCCTAATACTGTATCTGAAATCTCTTTTATATAGACCCTAGTGGTCCCCTAATACTGTATCTGAAGTCTCTTTTATATAGGCCTTAGTGGTCCTGTATCTGAAGTCTCTTTTATATAGTCCTTAGTGGTCCCCTAATACTGTATCTGAAGTCTCTTTTATATAGGCCTTAGTGGTCCCCTAATACTGTATCTGAAGTCTCTTTTATATAGACCTTAGTGGTCCCCTAATACTGTATCTGAAGTCTCTTTTATATAGTCCTTAGTGGTCCTCTAATACTGTATCTGAAGTCTCTTTTATATAGACCTTAGTGGTCCCCTAATACTGTATCTGAAGTCTCTTTTATATAGACCTTAGTGGTCCTCTAATACTGTATCTGAAGTCTCTTTTATATAGACCTTAGTGGTCCCCTAATACTGTATCTGAAGTCTCTTTTATATAGTCCTTAGTGGTCCTCTAATACTGTATCTGAAGTCTCTTTTATATAGACCTTAGTGGTCCCCTAATACTGTATCTGAAGTCTCTTTTATATAGACCTTAGTGGTCCCCTAATACTGTATCTGAAGTCTCTTTTATATATACCTTAGTGGTCCCCTAATACTGTATCTGAAGTCTCTCTTATTTAGGCCTATTTCAGCAAGGTGGAGGGTGGGGGATTACCTCTGTATCCGTCTATACAATGTTTTTTTTAGGAAAATAGTGCATATTGTACCAAAAACAAATGTAGCTTAAAAAATACATTTCAGAAACAACATTTGATTGTTTTGTCGTTGTACCTATTCTTCACCGGCTATCAAAACAGAACAGAGAGGCTTGGATTATACACACACAGAGGGAGTGCGACTTCATTCTCTGCTCAGCATGCCCTATATTTGTTTGCTGCTCTATTAATAATGCGCTGAATGTCGAGTACAGAACCTTTAAATAAGACTCTAGACCACAAGTTATGAGGAAATGAAGAGTCTCCCTTTATCGACAACAGTTGCTTGTCTGATGCAGCACAAAGTCTTTCTTAAATAAGCGGTTGAGCTCATTTATGAAATAGCCTAATCAACGTGTCCACGATATTAATAGAAGTGGGCATGATATGAATATTACACGAGCAACGCAGGAAAAGCTACAGGAACTGACTTTTATGTAAGGTCAAATGAATAAACGGTCCCTGAAAGAATCCTTCCTGCAGATGCTATTTCTTTCCCTGTGTGTGCGTGCGATATACAATATGATATATTTTGTTTATTTTCAGTAAAGCAGTTATGTGTTGTTTTGGCTGGACAGACCAAACATCATGCGAGCAAACATGTAAACAGGGTGCCTTTGAGCATCATTTGCATCCCTCGGTCTCAGATGGGGGGGGTGTTCCTTTATTTGGCTGCATTCGGTAAAGCAAAAGCTGACGGTTA
This sequence comes from Perca flavescens, assembly GCF_004354835.1. Classification (NCBI taxonomy): domain Eukaryota; kingdom Metazoa; phylum Chordata; class Actinopteri; order Perciformes; family Percidae; genus Perca; species Perca flavescens. The sequence continues at coordinate 28,436,774 of NC_041345.1, read as the reverse complement.
GGGAACCTGGCAGCAGCAGCGAAAAACAGTGATGCAACAAACCCAACCATCTGTCGGCAAACCTCTCTGTCCAGCCGAGGAGCAGCGAAAAAGTAAGGCAAGGGGAACTGGGGAAGGCAGATAGCATGTTCTCGGGGTCAGAATCAGTGAAATAACACTTGGGCTTTTCATTTATTTATTTTTTTATCCTACAAAAAGCGACACATAATACCAGAGTTATTATTATCCCTGCTGCTATTGCTGCCTGACCCACACACACAAAACCCAGCAATGTGACAAACAGAGGGGCTTTAATGCCGGGGGCTGGGAAAGCACGGTATGACATAACAGCGACGGCTCTGTAAGCTCTGCGTGTGCGTGTGTGCAACCCAAATGTGCCACCCATTTGAATGGTTGATGGTAGTTGTTAGTCGATGGGTCTGTCCCGTAGATTTATAATTTCGGGGTTTAACTCCTTAACCTTTGCGCTTTTCCTCCTTTGTTTCCGTCACGGTCTTTAACTTACCATTAACTGCAGTTGCCCTGTTGTGACCATATGTTTTTATTGTGTGTGTGTGTGTGTGTGCGTGTGTGTGTTTACATGTGTATCTGTTTTACTATATTCGTGGGGACTACAGTATACTTGTGGGGTCTGCACAGCCTTGTGGGGACCATAATGCTGTACCCCACAAGGTTAAAGGGCTGTTTGAGGGTTAAGACTTGGTTTTAGGATTAGGGATAGAATTAGGTTAGGGTTAGGGTAAGGGTTAAGGTTAGGCCTTTAGTTGTGATGGTTAAGGTTAGCGTAAGGGGCTAGGGAATGCATTGCAATGCAACAAACCTGTGTGTGTGTGTGTGTGTGTGTGTGTGTGGCTATGACAGCACATGTGGTTATGATCCAGCTCCAAAGGGGAGTGGATGACTGGCACAAATGGACGAAGCTGTTGCCAGCCGAACGGGTCGTGAGTGGAAAATTAGATCGCTACCACTGTGTTTGGAAGGTAAACTAGGACTCCATGTTGGAAGCTATAATTCACAAAGCAAAGTTGTTTGGCTAGGCCACTACGAACGTTGGAGAGCAGTAACTGAAATAGTGAAGGTGAGGAAACAAAAGGGGTTTAAAGTAGAGATGGTCCAGCGTTTTAGGCAGTATCGGAGCCGATACTGATTCTGGTATCGGTATCGGCTCCGATACTGCCTAAAACACTGGTATCGGGAAGTACTTGAGTTTATGCACCGATCCGATACCACGTAATAAAGCCCTAAAGAAATTCTATGTTAAAGTAGTTTATTTATGTTCTTTTTCCGTTATAACTGACTGTCAAACTGGAGAATAAAAGAAAGCACTCATTGTTTCACAAAGAATTTAACATGAGCCAGACCGACAACAAAGATAGAAATCATATCACATCCATACAGGGATAGTGGTGTACAGTTGTTAAAACATAATAAAATATATGACACCCTGGTATCGGATCGGTACTCTGTATCGGCCGATACGCAAGTTCAGGTATCGGAATCGGTATCGGGAAGCAAAAAAATGGTATCGGGCCTTCTCTAGTTTAAAGTGTTCATGCCGGCTAGAGAACATATAGTTACAGGTTATAATGCCTCCATTTTATGTCTGTTGAGGTAGATTATTTTTTTTCTCCATATAATCTACATAAAAAAATACAGATACTGCGCACAAAAAAATTTCTCATGGTTGTCAGTTTCTTTGATTTCTCCATTCAAACTAGTTTGTTTGATGACGTGATAACTAATCGTGTTCATGGTGAAGAAACGTGTCACCCAGTGCAACAGCGAGGCTCAGTTTTTGGCAATCTCCCCGTCAGACCACGACACGTGTTGTGTGCAAAGTCGACACGCACGTCAGTCGCCCTCTGTGGGTCGTAAATATCCCACAGCACATTTAACAGACATCCTGGAATTAGTTTGAATTCAATTCAATTCAATTTTATTTATCAAATCATAACAAGAGTTATCTCGAGACACTTTACAGATAGAGTAGGTCTAGACCACACTCTATAATTTACAAAGCCCCAACAATTCCAGCAATTACAGTAATTCCCTCAAGAGCAAGTAGTGCGACAGTGGCGAGGAAAAACTCCCTCTTGCAAAGGCGGTGTCTGACAGGCCGGTTGGGGATGCGATGAACGAGTGGCGATAATAGTCAAATTAATAATGGAGCAGTGACTTTTAGAACTCATGGAGCTAACCGCCACACAGAGAGAGAGAGAGAGAGAGAGAGAGAGAGAGAGAGAGAAAGAGAGAGAGAGCACTTGGTGGCCACCCAGCACTGACTGGAGTCTTACCGGTCTTACAGATGGGGCAGCAGTGGTTGGGTTCGTAGATGGGGTTGACACAGTGGGGGGCGGGGCAGTCCGAAATGCTGCAGTACACCTCTCTGTTGGCCTGGCAGCGGCATCGCTCACACCTCGACAACTGGAACAGAAACAACATGAACGACTTCAAGCACGGACTGTAAAAAGAATCGACGGAGCTCCTTTGAACCTGTATGCGATCCAGTTTTTCATCCGTAGGCGACTCCACTGGTTGCAAAAGGAATTCTGTCTCTGTAGAAGTCTATGAGAAAATGAGCCTACCTCTTACTTGGTTTATTACCCCTCAGTGAACATTTTCATAGTGACGTTATGGTCTCAATCGCTGGTTTCAAGTCTTCTTCAATACAGCATGACAACCCAGTCTCCAAGCAACGCTTGGTCAGGCGCCTTTGGCGTTTGCTAATGACGCAAAAAGTCTCCTTCACAACATATCTCATTCCTTCCAGAAAAATGCTGAGTTTTTTTGAAAAAATGTGGCCCCGCCCCGCATAAATATGCGGACTTTGGCTGATTATGCTTTGAATTATGCGGTCGCATAATCACGTTTTTCTGTAGGGACTGATATTTAGACGCGCTTGGTTGGGACTCTCGGCATCAGTAGTCATGTAGTCAATACAGTTACACATAAGAGACCATGGCAGGGAGGATTTGTAGGCAGTCTATGTCCTTCACACATACAGCTGATCTGTCCCTAGTGTTATTGGACCGGTTGGAGACACCATCAGTTACATAACAGACAGTCAATACCCACCCTCGCACCGCTCGATCCCAACTGTTCACACAACGACATGGAAGCTGTTTGTTGACAACTATCACGTTTTTTCCAAATGATGTACCGTACACATTTTTAGGAAGTCTATTATGAAATTCATGTATACTGTCTATTCATGTATATTGTGTTCTTACTGATCTACATCACTAACTAGACCACAATTTGCACCAACTGTATACTAACTCTTTACTACATTTCAGCATTTATATACTGTAAACTGTCTATTGATTATTACCAAATCACTTTCGCATATCCATCGACTTACTTATACCTCGCTTTGTAATGCCTACTTAATCTGTATTTTATGTAGCCTATTGTATTCTGTATTTTTGTACTGAATGTAAAACTGTATGTTGTCTTGCGTGCTTATGCGTTATTCTTGGCGATGCAAATGAGAATCCGTTGTCAATGGCCTGGTTAAATAAAGGTTAAATAAAAAAATTTAAAAAATGGCTTAAATATTAAGTGTGTATGACTGCCGTAAATGGAGCCCCCGCGTTTGGGCTGAGCCCAGAAAATGTACGTCTGGCTCCGCCCCTGCAACAAGACAGCCCCTGGTTTTATTGTGTGAATGCTGATTAAGCAGCACTTTCCTTGGTCACTGTTAACTTCTGCATACGCTCAGCTAAAAAAAAAAAAATCAGATATCAAAATGTTAAGCTCCTCTAGGTGATGGCTAATATTCAGCTATTATTCACTATTTTTACTATTTTTTCTGCTATTTATATATATATTTTTTTGAATAAAGCTTTTCTTTCAATAAATGTTTTACATTGAGGACAATGGAGCAATCTTCAAATCCTCTTTAGGCTTCTTCCTCCTTCACCTACAGATGTCAATCAAACGATTCACAAAATGTACTATGTAATACAAATGAATTAGTGATTTAGATTTTTAATATCTTTTACAGTTTTTGCCCCTGTTTAAGTTCAGTGTTTCTTAGGTTTTTTCTGTGCTTATAATGTAGTGTGTATTGCAATTTTTTTGAAATACTATACTATAACTTTTTTGGACATACTATACTATGACTTTTTTGACATACTATACTATGGCTTTTTTACCACTTTCTTGGACATACTATACTATGGCTTTTTCTTCACATTTTTAACATACTACACTATGGCTTTTTACCACTTTTTTGGATATACTGTACTATACTATGAATTTTGAATTCTTTATGACGGTGTTTGACATACTATACTATGACTTTTTATGACTTTTTTTCGACATGCTGTACTATGGCTTTTTTATCACTTTTTTCGACAGAGTATAGTATATACATAGAAAAAGCCTTAGTATTGTATGTTCTTAAAAAGTCATAGTATAGTATATTGAAAATAGTGATAAAAAAGCCATAGTATAGTATGTTGAAAAAAGTCATAGTATAGTATGTTGAAAAAAGTGATAAAAAGGCCATAGTATAGTATGTCGAAAAAAATGATAAAAAAAAGCCATAGTATAGAATGTCGAAAAAAGTGATGAAAAAAGTCATAGTTTAGTATGTCGAAAAAAGTGATGAAAAAAGCCATAATATAGTATGTCGAAAAAAGTGATAAAAAGGCCATAGTATAGTATTTCGAAAAAAGTGATGAAAAAGCCATAGTAAAGTATGTCGAAAAAAATTATGAAAAAGCCATAGTATAGTATATCGAAAAGGGCCATAGTATAGTATGTTGAAAAAAATGATGAAAAAGCCATAGTATAGTATGTCAAAAAAGTCATAGTATAGTATGTTGAAAAAAGTGAGAAAAAAGCCAAAATATAGTATATCAAAAAATTTATACAAAGGCCATAGTATAGTATGTCGAAAAAAGTGATGAAAAAGTCAGAGTATAGCATGTCGAAAAAGTCATAGTATAGTATGTCGAAAAGGGCCATAGTATAGTATGTCGAAAAAGTGATAAATAATCCATAGTATAGTATGTGGAAAAAAATTAAGGAAAAGCCATAGTATGGTATGTTGAAAAAGTGATAAAAAGTAAGTCATAGTATAGTATGTTGAAAAAAGTGATTAAAAAGGCCATAGTATAGTATGTAGAAAAAGTGATAAATAAGCCATAGTATAATATGTGGAAAAAAGTGATGAAAAAGCCATAGTATAGTATGTCGAAAAAAGTGATAAAAAGTAAGCAATAGTATAGTATGTAAAAAAAAGTGATGAAAAAAAGCCATAGTATAGTATGTCAAAAAGAATTATGAAAAAAGTGATAAAAAGGCCATAGTATAGCATGTCAAAAAAAGTGATAAAAAAGATATTGTATAGTATGTCGAAAACAGTGATAAAAAAGCCATAGTATAGTATGTCGAAAAAAGTGATAAAAAAGATATTGTATAGTATGTCGAAAACAGTGATAAAAAAGCCATAGTATAGTATGTCGAAAAAAGTGATAAAAAAGATATAGTATAGTATGTCGAAAACAGTGATAAAAAAGCCATAGTATAGTATGTCGAAAACAGTGATAAAAAAGCCATAGTATAGTATGTCGAAAAAAGTGATAAAAAAGATATTGTATAGTATGTCGAAAACAGTGATAAAAAAGCCATAGTATAGTATGTCGAAAAAAGTGATAAAAAAGCCATAGTATAGTACGTGAGCATAGGTAGTTGAGGTGGTTGAGTGGATAAGATTATGGACTGTCTTTCGGACAGTCCATAATCTTTCGGACCCTGCATGCGTGGGTTCGAATACCATCCTTGTCGAACCATAGGGATCCCTTCTGCTAAAGTTAAGTCTCAGCATAATAACAGGATTCTTGCAAATACTTATCTTTGCTACAATGTTATCAGTTTCTCACAGAGAAATGCTAATGTTGTCAGTACTTTAGTATACTATGTTGAAAAAAGTCATAGTATAGTATTTCTTAAAAATTGATAATAAATCCATAGTATAGTATGTCAAAATAAATTATGAAAATAAGCCATAGTATAGTATTTCTTAAAAATTGATAATAAATCCAAAGTATAGTATGTCGAAATAAATTATGAAAATAAGCCATAGTATAGTATGTCGAAAAAAGTGATAAAAAGTCCATTGTATAGCACGTCGAAAAAGTGATAAAAAGTCCATAGTATAGTATGTCGAAAAAAGTGATGAAAAAGCCATAGTATAGTATATCGAAAAAGTGATAAATAAGCCATAGTATAGTATGTCGAAAAAAGTCATAGTATAGTAGGTCGAAAAAAGTGATAAAAAGGCCATAGTATAGTATGTCAAAAAATTGATACAAGGGCCATAGTATAGTATGTCGAAAAAAAGTGATGAAAAAGCCACAATATAGTATGTCGAAAAAGTCATAGTATAGTATGACGAGAAAAGTGATAAAAAGGCCATAGTATAGTATGTCGAAAAAAGTGATAAAAAAGCCATAGTATAGTATGTCGAAAAAAGTGATAAAAAGGCCATAGTATAGTATGTCGAGAAAAGCCATAGTATAGTATGTCGAAAAAATCCATAGTATAGTATGTCGAAAAAAGTGATAAAAAGGCCATAGTATAGTATTTCGAAAAAAGTGATGAAAAAGCCATAGTAAAGTATGTCGAAAAAAATTATGAAAAAGCCATAGTATAGTATATCGAAAAGGGCCATAGTATAGTATGTTGAAAAAAATGATGAAAAAGCCATAGTATAGTATGTCAAAAAAGTCATAGTATAGTATGTTGAAAAAAGTGAGAAAAAAGCCATAATATAGTATATCGAAAAATTTATACAAAGGCCATAGTATAGTATGTCGAAAAAAGTGATGAAAAAGTCAGAGTATAGTATGTCGAAAAAGTCATAGTATAGTATGTCGAAAAGGGCCATAGTATAGTATGTCGAAAAAGTGATAAATAATCCATAGTATAGTATGTGGAAAAAAATTAAGGAAAAGCCATAGTATGGTATGTTGAAAAAGTGATAAAAAGTAAGTCATAGTATAGTATGTTGAAAAAAGTGATTAAAAAGGCCATAGTATAGTATGTAGAAAAAGTGATAAATAAGCCATAGTATAATATGTGGAAAAAAGTGATGAAAAAGCCATAGTATAGTATGTCGAAAAAAGTGATAAAAAGTAAGCAATAGTATAGTATGTAAAAAAAAGTGATGAAAAAAAGCCATAGTATAGTATGTCAAAAAGAATTATGAAAAAAGTGATAAAAAGGCCATAGTATAGCATGTCAAAAAAAGTGATAAAAAAGATATTGTATAGTATGTCGAAAACAGTGATAAAAAAGCCATAGTATAGTATGTCGAAAAAAGTGATAAAAAAGATATTGTATACTATGTCGAAAACAGTGATAAAAAAGCCATAGTATAGTATGTCGAAAAAAGTGATAAAAAGATATAGTATAGTATGTCGAAAACAGTGATAAAAAAGCCATAGTATAGTATGTCGAAAACAGTGATAAAAAAGCCATAGTATAGTATGTCGAAAAAAGTGATAAAAAAGATATTGTATAGTATGTCGAAAACAGTGATAAAAAAGCCATAGTATAGTATGTCGAAAAAAGTGATAAAAAAGCCATAGTATAGTATGTCGAAAACAGTGATAAAAAAGCCATAGTATAGTATGTCGAAAAAAGTGATAAAAAAGCCATAGTATAGTACGTGATCATAGGTAGTTGAGGTGGTTGAGTGGATAAGATTATGGACTGTCTTTCGGACAGTCCATAATCTTTCGGACCCTGCATGCGTGGGTTCGAATACCATCCTTGTCGAACCATAGGGATCCCTTCTGCTAAAGTTAAGTCTCAGCATAATAACAGGATTCTTGCAAATACTTATCTTTGCTACAATGTTATCAGTTTCTCACAGAGAAATGCTAATGTTGTCAGTACTTTAGTATACTATGTTGAAAAAAGTCATAGTATAGTATTTCTTAAAAATTGATAATAAATCCATAGTATAGTATGTCGAAATAAATTATGAAAATAAGCCATAGTATAGTATTTCTTAAAAATTGATAATAAATCCAAAGTATAGTATGTCGAAATAAATTATGAAAATAAGCCATAGTATAGTATGTTGAAAAAAGTAATAAAAAGGCCATAGTATAGTATATCGAAAAAAGTGATAAAAAGTCCATTGTATAGCACGTTGAAAAAGTGATAAAAAGTCCATAGTATAGTATGTCGAAAAAAGTGATGAAAAAGCCATAGTATAGTATATCGAAAAAAGTGATAAAAAAGCCATAGTATAGTATGTCAAAAAGAATTATGAAAAAAGTGATAAAAAGGCCATAGTATAGCATGTCAAAAAAAGTGATAAAAAAGATATTGTATAGTATGTCGAAAACAGTGATAAAAAAGCCATAGTATAGTATGTCGAAAAAAGTGATAAAAAGATATTGTATAGTATGTCGAAAACAGTGATAAAAAAGCCATAGTATAGTATGTCGAAAAAGTGATAAAAAAGATATAGTATAGTATGTCGAAAACAGTGATAAAAAAGCCATAGTATAGTATGTCGAAAAAAGTGATAAAAAAGCCATAGTATAGTACGTGAGCATAGGTAGTTGAGGTGGTTGAGTGGATAAGATTATGGACTGTCTTTCGGACAGTCCATAATCTTTCGGACCCTGCATGCGTGGGTTCGAATACCATCCTTGTCGAACCATAGGGATCCCTTCTGCTAAAGTTAAGTCTCAGCATAATAACAGGATTCTTGCAAATACTTATCTTTTCTACAATGTTATCAGTTTCTCACAGAGAAATGCTAATGTTGTCAGTACTTTAGTATACAATGTTGAAAAAAGTCATAGTATAGTATTTCTTAAAAATTGATAATAAATCCATAGTACAGTATGTCGAAATAAATTATGAAAATAAGCCATAGTATAGTATTTCTTAAAAATTGATAATAAATCCAAAGTATAGTAAATAAAAATGAAAATTATGAAAAAAAATAAAAAGTCCATAGTATAGTATGTCGAAAAAAGTGATAAAAAGTCCATTGTATAGCATGTCGAAAAAAGTGATAGAAAGTCCATAGTATAGTATGTAGTATAGAATGTCGAAAAAAAAAGTGATGAAAAGCCATAGTATAGTATATCTAAAAAGTGAAAAGGGCATAGTATAGTATAAAAAAAAGAATAGTCGTCGGAAAAAAGTGATAAAAAGCCATAGTATAGTATGTCAAAAAAATTGATAAAAGTATAGTATGTAAAAAAGTGATGAAAAAGTATAGTATAGTATAAAAAAAAGTCATAGTATAGTATGACGAGAAAAGTGATAAAAAGGCCATAGTATAGTATGTCGAAAAAAGTGATAAAAAAGCCATAGTATAGTATGTCGAAAAAAATTATGAAAAAGCCATAGTATAGTATGTTGAAAAAAATGATGAAAAAGCCATAGTATAGTATGTCAAAAAAGTCATAGTATAGTATGTTGAAAAAAGTGAGAAAAAATCCATTGTATAGTATGTCGAAAAAAGTGATAAAAAGGCCATAGTATAGTATTTCGAAAAAAGTGATGAAAAAGCCATAGTAAAGTATGTCGAAAAAAATTATTAAAAAGCCATAGTATAGTATATCGAAAAGGGCCATAGTATAGTATGTTGAAAAAAATGATGAAAAAGCCATAGTATAGTATGTCAAAAAAGTCATAGTATAGTATGTTGAAAAAAGTGAGAAAAAAGCCATAATATAGTATATCGAAAAATTTATACAAAGGCCATAGTATAGTATGTCGAAAAAAGTGATGAAAAAGTCAGAGTATAGTATGTCGAAAAAGTCATAGTATAGTATGTCGAAAAGGGCCATAGTATAGTATGTCGAAAAAGTGATAAATAATCCATAGTATAGTATGTGGAAAAAAATTAAGGAAAAGCCATAGTATGGTATGTTGAAAAAGTGATAAAAAGTAAGTCATAGTATAGTATGTTGAAAAAAGTGATTAAAAAGGCCATAGTATAGTATGTAGAAAAAGTGATAAATAAGCCATAGTATAATATGTGGAAAAAAGTGATGAAAAAGCCATAGTATAGTATGTCGAAAAAAGTGATAAAAAGTAAGCAATAGTATAGTATGTAAAAA